>NC_071106.1:13212500-13555000 GCF_024256425.1 Clarias gariepinus | reverse complement strand
GAGTTCTCACTGATCCTTCTCTGATCAGAGAGTCGACCCGGCTTCTCTTTAACAGCAGACATTTCATCTCCTTCCTCTGAAACTAAATCATAAAACATGCCAAGGATTACTAATATGTATTTCTATAAATATATCCTACACAGACATAAATTACAACGTAAAAAATAAGAAAGAATGAAAGACAAGTGTCTTTATTAGCCAAAATACACTACACAATAAGAAACCAAAACAACAGCTACACAGCTAGAGAGACAGTCTGAATCCCAAACAGATCCCTATTCCCTACACTGGCGCACTAGATGATGTATTCATCAATGCGTTTTGTACACTACGTAGTAAAATCCACTTTGGACAGGAAGCCATTTTGAGTCAGAGCACTACAACACCAAGACTGCTAACACATTAGTCATGCTGTAAGACCTGGCGGTGAGCACTGCTGCATGCGTCTCTCTCAGTGACACTCAGCCTGCAGGACCGAGGAGTCGCTTCATCGTCCCGACATCTTATTTTTGTGAAAATTTAATTTTTGTAATGACTAAACTTGCTGTACCCAAACTGTATCTCTAACGCGGACAGCTGGAGACAAAAGTGAAGCGCAAACCAATCATCTACAGAGAGCATCGTCAGCCGTTACAACTTTCAAAATAAAAGTCCAGAAGCATCGAAAAAACTAAATATGTGCCGTTATTACAGTTACACTCAATTTTCATTTAGTTAAAAACAACCATTTCGATTTCCTGTATATACCACTAGCGTTAGTAGTAGTAGCGTTGACGGTTAAAGAGTTATTTAAAAAAAGTAAAAAAAAAAAAAAAAAAGTTAAAAGGGTAAAGGTAAAAATAAGAAGAACTCTAACAAAGAAATTAAGATTGAAAATGTCTAATGTATTTATTATTCATATATTCAGAAAAATATTCAGTTTAGCTTTTCTAAGTAGTATCTTCTTGGTGCAGGTGTTTGTTTACATTGAGCAAGTAAATTATTAAATCCGGCACTGTTCATAACAACATTCTGATTTAATTTATGGCACAGGTTTAACTTTAGGCAGATATCTAGGTACTGCAAAAGTTTTATTAAATTCTGTCCAGCCGTCAATTTAAGATGCACATGTGCAGTACGCTTTCAAAACTTGCGGTTTATAATCTGGCTCATAACTTCTCTTTTACTCAACATTTTGATAGAATTTATGGCACAGGTGCACCAAGTGCTGGCAAAGTCTTTTTTCCAATCAGTTTTGTGTGATGCTGTGACAAAATTTGGTTCGCCAGACATATAGATAGCATTTTTCCAAAGACTGGTTTTGGGTCCTCCAATGTATGAAACAAAGATATAATTGAAAAAGCTAATTCTGACCAATGTACAGACAAAACCTTCTTTTTATTTATATAGGTAAAGTTATTTATATTATATTAATGGGTTCATCATGGTGGAATTAATTCCAGGTTATAATTTAATTTAATTTAATTTAATCAAAAGATATTTTTTTTAAATCTCTGATTTATTATTATATTAATCCATAATGGAATTAACAAGTACAGATTGACTCATATTAAAATCTCTTTAAGAAGAGACTTTTATTTTACATAAAAAAGAATATATTTTATAGATATTGTAGTACTGTCGCTAATATGGGCGAGTTAGTCATGAACCAGCTACATTTTAAACTCTTGGGTTGGGAATTTCAGAAACTGTTGACAAGTCACAAACCAGCAGAGAACAGCTGTCTGCATCACCCCAAGTATCCAAGACCATATTTATTGTCAAGCCTTATACCTGAACCTGCAGCAATGAAAGCTGACTTCATATTAACTTGAACACGTTTCCAGTTATACTGAACTTCCAGCCTCCTAACATACTGTATGACTGCTAATCAATCCCTGCTATCTGATATCAACCGAATGAGGATGGGCTCCCTGTTGAGTCTTGTTTCTCTCAAGGTTCCTTCTCCTTGTCCTCTTAGGGAGTTTTACCTTTGCCACCATTACCCTCGGCTTGCTCATCAGAGATATTCTGAAAATTATATTTACAAATGTATACAAATTTCTTACATTTTTCAAAGTAAATTCCATATTTTTTTGGATATGGAGCTAAATGAACATTGTTGACATTGCTACAGTACTTAAATACAGTTGAATTTAACTGAAATGAAATGAATTGTCTTGAACCATGCTGCCATTGTGAATTTAGTGTTAGGGGTGGGGGGATGCTTGTGGATGTGAAAAGGCATTGCTGCATTATGACAAGACTCCAGTATTTGCAGTCAAGGCATTGCTAGTCTCGTCTAGGAGCGTCTGTGTGTGCATGTACATTTTATACATTTATATATGACATATCACACCAGGATCCATCTCCAGGAGGTTAATAAAAAGAAAGAATGAATGAATGAATGAATTACCATTACCAGCATAATATCAGAAAGAAAAAAAAAGCTACACATTTCTGAGTTACAGTATGTTGTAATTGTGCACAGGCTGTCTTTATTGATTGATCTTTTATTCTATGTTGGCTCTTAGTTTCTGATTCTCCAGTTTTTTTTCTTCTAATAAAGCTGCAGCATGTTTCAGAATGACATAAAAAAAGACCACTCATTATTTAGCCTATCCACATGAACTGACTTTAAAAGCTTTAACAGATTTATTCCTAACCTTAACTCCAGAATTTAAATGTAACTGTTTAAAAAAAAGAATGCTACAATTGTTATTGTTATTGTTATTGTTATGAATTCCCTAAATGTATACATATGTTGCAATAGTTCGCAGATCAAAGGATGATCCACAAGGTGGCACAATAGCACGCAGAAATGACACAATAGATTTGGGTGGATTTAATTCGGCTGAATCCCTTAGTTGGCCGTTAGGAGGAGGTGAGCCCTGCTGCACACGGAGACATCAGCCACATCCATTTCGACACCAACATGACTGACTGACAAAGATCACCAACGCCCATGAAGAGCCAGTAGGAAATAAGCGGTGTAGAGAGAGGAGCCTGCTGCTGAAACAGAGACAGAGAGACAGAGACAGCGAGAGAAAGGATCTCTGCATTACTGCACTGCTAGCATCGTCCTGTCTGTCCCCTGTCGCGTCGCATCCCCCTCTCCGGGATTACACCCAGCCTTTTCTACAAGTCTTTCTTCTATTCCTTCATTGTTTGTTCCTTTGCTTTAAAATACATCGAAATGGCACGGATCGACAAAGAGGCTTGCAGGGACGCATACAACCTGGTCCGAGATGATAACTCGGATATAAACTGGTGAGACTGCTCATTCATTCATTCATTCATTCATTCATTCATTCATTCATTCAATATAATACTCATCCTTTCACGTTAGTCATTTACTTTATGTGCAACCATTAGGATGATGTTTTCTATATTTACTATGTCTGCATTTAAAATATCATTTAAAGAGAGACTCTGCTGTTTCAGCTAATGAAAGACACCCCACCTTAGCAGGTACAAAAAAAAAAAAAGACAGGTACCTCTACAAAAGCGAAGCCATAATCATGGCTCTGTAGAGACAAGTCAAAGTGCATGATTGTCTCCAAGACGTTTGCTCCTGAAATTTTTTGCTGTTAGTTTAATTATCCAAATCTATAAAAGACTGCCATAATTGCTTTTGTGTTAAAAAAAATAAAATAAAAAAAAACAGGCTTGGTTTTTGGTTTACCACCCACCATGTCCTAAATAACCCCCCTCATTTGAGTGCTCATTCGTGCCACGCTGGAGGTGTTCATTCAGTAACTCAGACTGTAGAGTTCTTTGCTTCTTGCAGACTTCCTAGTTATAGATAAACTGAGAGATGATTTATTGTCACACATTTGTACTCCTGGGTTTTTCTGTTCACGTGGGTTGTTTCCGTTTCTCGCATTAAAGGGCAATCTTTAAGTATGAAGGCACGATGATTGTGCCAGGAGGACACGGGACTGATTATGAAGAATTCAAAAGCCAGTGTACAGGTAAGCCATGGGTCACTTATGCTTTAGACTAAGTATTTCTTCTAGGGCCCGTAGCTGTTGTGGTTTAGCTGGCTCAGTCACCTAAAACTCATCTCTGTACTGACTTGGCTTGTTTTGTTTTTCTTTCTCCAGGACTTATTTGAATGTTTTCCAATTCATGAATCAAAGCAATACTAACATTGTCTGGCTTTAAATGATCTGTGGTTTGTGATTACTTAATTTTGTTTGATTTTCCTACTCTTAATTTAACTGTCCTGACGTTTGACGTTTGCAAAAGAGAGTGCTGAATACACGGAAGTGAATCACTAGTACACTACAGGTTACCTTATATGGCTATGTAGCCTATTAATTACTAGAGAGCTAGCCATAACTCGAACATTTGAAGAAGAAAAACACACAAAGAGCACCTGAGAAATCCTAGCAGAAGCTATTATTTCTCATGCATCAAAGATTTATCTAATTTGTTTTTACATTCTTTTTAGAGACTATCTAAATATATCTAGTATATACATTATCCTTATACAATAAGTGCACTATAAAGTATGAGATACTGAC
Organism: Clarias gariepinus; assembly: GCF_024256425.1. Classification (NCBI taxonomy): domain Eukaryota; kingdom Metazoa; phylum Chordata; class Actinopteri; order Siluriformes; family Clariidae; genus Clarias; species Clarias gariepinus. Next base: position 13,550,492 of record NC_071106.1, on the reverse strand, counting down.
TGATGCACTCAGTGTGTTAGAGCACTGAATAGCTGAAATGAGGCCAGTTGGGATTTGGATAATGATGTCACCCCCCATTGCTATGCTGATGTGGATATGGGTGTGGTGCCTCTCTAAAAGGAGAGTTGCAGTGGCTTGCAGGTGCCACATATTGCCCAGAATCCTCCATATTTGATTAATATATATACTAAACGGTCTTTTCTGGTATCACCAGTGGTCATTTATATCCTTCTAAATGCATTGATGTGGTGTTTCCCACTACTGTCTCAGTGTATTATCAAGCCTTCCACTTTTTTTTTTCCCCTGTCCCAGATTTAGGCATACCTGAATAACCAGGAACATATGGTTCAGGTGTATTGTAAGCTGGAATGAATCTGGAACTTCCAAAGGTCATAATTTCGAAAAACAGCCATTCTGGATATAGAATACTGATTAGTTTTGATGAGCTTTTACTTCCCACAAACCGGTAAGAGACAGTCAGCCTGAGGGAAGTCACATGGTCTTATTGAGTGCTGTTGATAAGTTGCTGAGCTGGATGTTTAGTTTTTAGCCCTTTCATTTGAGTTGAGTTAAGAAAATTTGATAAGGTAAACCTGCAGCATCATTAATTGATCTGGACGACATATGCTGAATTTGTTTCCTGTTCAGCGTTAGTTAGTTAAATTCCCATTTTGTGCCTTATTGCATTAAAGAGTTTGAAATCATGTGGCTTAACAGTCCCCACCTCTAGAAACTGAGCATTAGGCAGAACTAAAAGTTTAACACCCCACCGTATTTCTCTTTTTCGCTGCATCATCAAAGATGCGGTGTTGGTTTAAGGTTCGATTTGTGCAATGTCAGCATATACACTAACTGGACCTTTAAAAAAAAAAGGAAGAGCACTTCAAAAATGTGGCAAGGAAGAAGAAGTGGGAAAGCTCTGACTCAAAGCAAAGATTAATGTAACAGGTATTTTTTTTTTGTGAGAATTATCATTCTAGGAACTACTTTCTTTTTATTATAGTTAATATGAATGACCACTGATGAGTTCAGTGAGAGTGATTCATGGGAAGTCACTACAGAGCAAAGTATGCTTATATTTTTAGGCTTCATTCTGCGGTCATTATATAAGATTCGGTTTAATAGCTTGGCTGCTTGTTATAGTAAAGGTATATCAAGGAAGTAACAAGACTGCTCTTTTTTTTAACTATTATGCTTGTAAATATTAAACCCAGTTAATCAACAACAATGTTTAATATCTGATCTACAGCAGTGGGCTGTGGTGCCAGTGCAAGTCTCTAAAGGGCACAATGCTTCCTGGCAGGAACAACCATTAGTGGCAGGCACAGGTCAGATTAGGACAAGGGGTTGACATGAAATGATTAGGCCTGAACATGCATTTCTGTGCTTCAGCTCTTTCGCAGCCATTTATCCCGAAGTACTAACTCTAGCTATTTTAGGCCGTGTGTCTGTATATTGCATAACATTTCTATCACATGGTTTATCTTAAAGAACTGATGAGATCATGATAAAGATCTGATAAAGATCGCTATGGATCAAACTTTTAAGGTGGTTTATCTAGAATGACCAATAAAAATGGCACTTTCCTATGAAAGTGTAATTTTTTATTTTATAAAGTGAAATCAGACATTTTAAGTACTTTATTTTGTGGAAGATTCACAGATTTCACAAATGGGATTCTCATTGGATACCTTCAATAAAGCAAAGTGCGTGTCGAGAGGTCTAGTCATGTCGCGTACAGTATGATGACACCAGCTGTCACAGATTTGCATTGCAGCACATACAAATTAGATTTTTTTTTTTTTTTGGTTTTCAGAACTTTCTTTTCCAAAAGTCCCTTGTTTTCCAGAGCTACTCCAATGGCATTGTTGACAGTGAGATCCATAATTGTTATTCAGGGGGAAAAAAAGACTTAGACCCTAGGTCTACTTTTAAGATACACTATAAAGAAAAGGCTAGTTAATCATAAATTGATTAGATCAGGTCTAGAATAATAAATACTTTCTTATTTAATTCTCAGTAACTTACATATTTGCATTATGTCCTAAGAAAGAGCTTAGCAACTGTATGACAAATAGTTAGTGTTATGTGGGTTAGTATGTATGATGGCTAGTGATTTGTCGCATTCGCAAGGCAGCAGTCTGTGCTTATGCCTCTTACACTTTTATAAGTTCTAAGCTGTTCCTTGGCCATTTCCTCTGTTTAAACAAGATTTCTTATCAGTTTCACCTGCGACTCCTCCTCCAGGATATTCTTCTGCTCTTTATTTCCCATGGTCATAAATAAGGAAGCGCTCTCCCTACTCTAATATGCCAAGCACATGAATAGACCCATTTCTCATTCCTGCTGTCTGTCGTTCCAGATGACACCCGTCTGTTTGCTTTCATAAGGTTCAAAACAGGAGATGCCATGAGCAAACGGGTCAAGTTCGTCCTCATCTCCTGGATCGGGGAGAACGTTAGCGGACTGCAGAGGGCTAAGATCAGCACAGACAAAACTTGTGTGAAAGAGATCTGTCAGGTGAGTCTCGAATGCATTTTTTTTAATGCTCTCTAAGTCTGGATGGGTATCACTGGAATGTTTACAATTTCTCCTTTCCCATGCAGAACTTTGCTAAAGAGTTCATGGTGAGCGACATTCGAGAGCTGGAGGAAGACTACATCCTAAACGAGCTGAAGAAGGCTGGTGGTGCTAACTACGACGCTCAGGCGGAATAGATTCTAGCAGGGTGCGCTCAGAGGAACGGGGTGGGGGGGAAGGGGGATCGGTTCATCAAATCTGGGAGAAAGAGTAAGGGAAACTTTTCATCGCACACTCCTTAAACACCTCTACGCAAACACATACATGCACGCACACACATACACACAAACACACACATACTGTATATACACAGAAACACTCGTCTGTCCCCTTCCAGCGTGGTCTCGATTAGTTTATCTGCTGTACTGTGCATCATCTCACACTCATCCCGAGTGCAGACTTTGTCTTTGTGTTAAGTATAACAACTATAACTGGAGTTCGAGTCAAAGAGACTCATTTTGTTCTTGATTGGACTCATGAGTTTCTTTCACTTTATTTCTGACATTGATCTTCCGTTCCTTAATACAGACCACTGTGTTTACGGCCCTAATCTCCCATGGAGAGAGGAGCATCACTGGATGTATGCGTTTGTGTGTATGTGTATGTATGTCTGTATGTCTGCAGATGCTGCACTGTGACTCACTTGGCTTTTGGTGGTTTTTGGGTTACAGCCCTGGAAAGCAGTTCCATTGTGCAGGCTGCGGTGTTCTCACTGTGGAGCAGCCATTTCTCTAGTATAGCCTTTCTTTTTAGTCATTAAAACCAATCTTCTTTTTTTTTTTCATTATTAAAAAAAATTATGCAGCGATATATTTTATTTTTGTTTGAAACTGGACGATGTCAACAAAGAAAGCAAATGTCATGTGCACAAATAATATGAATCATTTCAAAATAAAATGTTTTTTTTTATCAAAAATGTGTTGTATCATAATTATTTGCACTGTACTTGTAACAGAACTGCATTAAGCGATGTCTCTGGTGTCTTTGCCCAAGGTGTATTTGTGTCCGTTTGGTCGCCAATCTGGCTTATGTAACGCAAGCTGCTCATCATAGTCCCACTTTACTCATGCAAACTGCCCTGGGGAGATCAGGGGCGTCCCATGGGTCATCATGTCCAACAGGGCTGCCAAACGGAGAGCCAGTCACACTTGAGCCAAGCTGCTCTGCTCCATGTCTGTCAATATCCACCCATCATTTACCCCCCCCATCCCCCCCGCCCAACCGTTTGGTCTGACAGATTGCATAATTACAATAGACCTGACTGCATAATTATTTCATTTACAATCTATATGCCTAATTTTAAGACCTCACTATATAGAGACCAGTGAGAACAAAGGAATGGAGTAGGCGTTGGTATGAAGAGAACCATTTTCTACTTCGTCCCCTGCAATGTTATGTACTCTGTTAGTGTTTACAGTTGTTGGGAGTGTGTTAACATTGAGAAAGAGCAGCCAGGAAAAGCTTAAGCGAAGCTGCAGTTCTCAAAAATCTTCATACATTGGGGAAATGAACAGTTTTTAGCATGATGTTTCTTACAAAACATCCTCCACTTGATTGCATTTCTTGGTAACCACATACACACACAGTCATTTCTTCAAAGCATCATGAACTGGTGTTATGCATGTAATTGCACTTTTTATGTTACATAAAAAATGAGCTTTTTCATGCACTTACATGCCTTCACAGGTAAAAAAAAAAAAAAGAAGAAAAAGAATAAACAGGGCTGAGATCTGGGCATCAGGTCACTCCATGGGAACCTGGGAACTGTTGATTCAACCATCCCCTATGGATATAGACTTCTGGGTGCACTGGAATTCTCTGAAAGGGTTTAAAAAAAAAATACAAATCTGTGCATTGCTCAAAGCGACTTTTTTCTAAACCTGACCAGGAACGTGAATAATTTTGTAACTGTAACAAACAGTATATAACTGTGCACTGTGTATAAGATGGATTTGCGTTTAGGGGTGGGACAGGTGTTCGTCTACGTCTGCTGGGACTGCATTAAAAAGATTAATGACTGCTGGGGAATGATTAGTCTCTTGTCGCAGTGTCTCAAGCTGTGTACCTTGGCCTAGTCTTGCTGCCTCACAGCAGAGATTCCAATCTGGTGCGTGTCCAAACAGCTCCACTTCTCTTTTCACAAGGGTTGCTCTTTGGTTTTGTTGATTCTTTATTGAGTGTGCGTGCATGTGCATATGTGTATGTGTGTGTGTGTGTGTGAGTGTGAAAAAGAGAGAGAGGGCATATTCCAATAGATTGCTTAGCATCTTGTTTACAATGAGACTCACAAGGAAGTCCCTGCTAGCTATTCTCCTCAGATCCTTCCTGCATTCCAGGGGCCTCTCGGATATTTCATTGCCCACACACATTTCTGGAATTATTTAATGTGTGTGTGTATGTGTTTGTCTTGTTCTATTAATCTGTTATCCAAGTCATTGTATCACTGCAGAGGTACGGCTTAACCTGAGTAGCTGTCTACTTTTTGTCTGTGATAATAAAATAATTAATAATAATAACAATAATAATAATAATAATAATAATAGAAAAAACGTAGAGACGAGTTAGTGGGAGTCAATTTAAATCACCACTTTGACACTGCCTGGGATCCCACACAAGGCTACTGTTGCCACGTTCTTGTTATTGAAACATGCAATTCTCCATTCAAAGTGTCAGTGGGGGATTTGCATGCATCCAAACACATGTATTTACATGTCGTATGACCTGACCAAGCTGCAAGCTGTTTAAAACGTGCCCTTATATGACGAGGACACAGAATCCGACATGAGGACGGCGTTCTGGACTCGGAGGCAACGTCAGGGAGGCAGATTCGGTCGAGCCTTTCGGTTGCGGTTTAAGGTTGGGATAAAGGGGGGCGGGGGGTGGGTGGGATTTGGGGGCGAGCAAGGGGAGCCCTTTGAGGCCGAGTGAATGGCAAGAGAATGCAAGAGTGAATGGATCATTTCTCAAAGCTCCTGCGTGACACTCAAGCCATGGCACAGTGCTGCTTTTGTCAGCAGCTAATGAGCTGAAGCACAAATCTCCAAGTCGGTGCCGAGGCTTCGTCATGACCGTGTAAGTGCTGCCAAAAACACAATCCGGCAACCTGCTTCGAGTACACTGCCTCGGAATTTCCCTGCACAAGTGGTGCAGCTGAAAGCTTCTGGCATTGCAACACCAACATCACATTCTAAGTAAATATTAGTACATTCTAGTGCCGTCCATTGTTCTACTTGTTTGTTCGGCATTCCCTGTTAAGGCTTTCATTTTAAGTCTCATTTAAATAACAACTCAATCTCAGAAGTGGCCTTAAAGCTTGTTTGTGTGTTTAAGCATTGGGCTTGCTTGATAAGGAACCAGAAGCTCATATCATGTAGGCCAGATTAATCACTGACCCGACATAAATCCACTTTGACCTATAGGAACGTATATACGATTCCCCGTAGTTCTGCTTTAAATGTCACTACACCCACATTCCCCCACAGTTGTCTCACTGCCCATTTAATTAAACCATAACTCTTGCGTGTACGGATCAATGAGCTTTATGAAATGTATTGTTTTTTTGCATGTTAATAAGACAAGAGACGTGAAAGGCTGCAAATACAGTATCATTTCAAAAGGTCAATTTTTTTTAAGCCCTGAGGATTTACAGTACATCAAGGTGATGGATATTGTGTAACACTGCTATATGTACAGTATAGGTTTGGACCAGTCTCTGAAACAATGTAAGAGATTGTTTATGGGTGCGTTTTAAATTCTGTCTTTCACAGCTTGACCAGTGAGTCACGATATTGTGATATGGAACACCAAGGGAACACTGTAAGCACATCTATGCAAAAAAAAAAAAAATCAGCCCTGAATTTACAAAGAACTAGTATGTATCGGTAATTGATACCACATACTTCAATTCATTCATGGTTCATCTAAAGATGCTAATTGTAATTCAAGTACCCATGACTTGAGTATTTGTTTGATTCAGCTGCTAAAGCTTTGACTTCTGTATTTCATCATGTCACTTTCTGGGCGTTGTAGTGAGAATGACTCATTTGGCCATGGACATTCAATCTTGAGCAACATATAACATCAAGCAATGTTATTTCCAGAATTATCTAATAAACCAGCTTTGACTGTCCTGTACATATATTTGTTAAAATGCAAAAAGATCATATTACCTTAGAAATGTTTGCAAGGCAAATGGATTAACTATGACCTCCAAAGTTTAGCATTGAGACAGACTTTGGATCCTTAGTCATGCTTTAGTCACACCATGATCTAAGAGTCAGCATAGACACCTTGTTAGGGTTATTCCCTACAGGAATGGTGTATATACAGTACATGAGGTACTGGAAAGGAAAGACCAAGATTTGGGCTCTTTTGTCTACTCTACTCTAACACTCTTTTAGTGTTATGTAAAAGAGTACAGAACTGGCACTATATATGAAGTACTGTATATAAAACATACATAGAGAGAATGTACAGCCATGTGTCGCGAGAGCGTTTGCAAAAGTTAAAAGTAGAGAGCGCTATCTGAGTTCCCTGTTTGAAGCTGAAGTGGCTTTGCTGCAACAAACGGTGGTATCTGCTGATTGGACTATACTGTTATATCTGCTGGTGAAACATCAGACGGAAGACAATAGCAACTGTGTGGTTGTGCGTGCCAGATTCTGTGCATGAATCTGCATGCGTAATAAGTTTGACTGTATTGTGCGTTCAGAGTTTTCCACAATGAATGAATAAGTGCGCACAGGTTCTTCGTCATTTCCTTACTAAAGACCTTTTACCATATATGGCAGCGAAGTGAAGGTGGCAGACTGAGCACGAGGAAAAGAAGAAGTGAAGAAAAAGAGACACATGTCTCAGCTTGCACCTTGGTGCCATTGACTCTTAAGGACACTGCCAAAAATGTCTATTCTGCAAAGTGTTTTACGAGCATGTGAGCCCGTGCGCTGCTACATTTCGTTCTGCCTGCGCTTGCATGACACATGCCTGAAAAGAGATATGAAAGGTCAGTGTAGAAAAGCCTAAGCACTTAGTAAGGACACTGTAACGCCTATCAGTAACATACTTTCCCAGTGTAATGCATGACTTTCACATCAATATGTTAAAGGTTAATGCATTGTTAAGAACATAATGTAGTAATGTTCGTGTGCTAGGATTTCAGGATGTATTGAAAGAAAGCTAAGGGAAATAAGAATATATTAAGAGCTATGACGGGGAACATATAAAAACTAAAGAATATATGAAGCAATTGTGAAGGATATGACTTTATTAGGATATAGATACCCATAATATAATGTTTCATAATATGTTGTGGGCTGAGTTCTGGAATTAGTTTTAGTGGGAATATATGACTATGACCCTCTAATCTCTAGCTACATATTTTCATAGTTTCACTGCATTGTAACCACCAAATAATTTTTAGAATGACATGTAGGCCTTATCGGATTTCCTTTTCACAAAGAACTCTGCTCGGTTTTGTATACTTCTTTTTTTCACTAAGAGGTGATCAAGTTCATGCATTCTCCTAGATTGTATGTAGGCAATTCACCCAAAATGAAACAGAAAGACTTGCACCTTTTTGTGGTGGGCATGCTTTGCATGCAAAACCCAATTTACAGCTGCACTTTACATTTGCTGGGGCTTTTATGCACGGTATCTACAGTTAGCTGGAAAGACATTTCAGCACTACAACTCAAGTTAAGTACTTTTTACTATCCCTCTGTCCTCCAAACATCAAACAATAAAAGCCCCAAAGCAAACGCACAAAGAAGCCTTTATTATCCAGATTATTTTTCTAGAGCCACACATCTTATGTTGGAGTGTTTAATTCTGCTTATAATTTATAACCCATGAATATTTGCCAAATATAACATCCATCCATCTGTTATCTGAACTGCTTGTCCTGTGTAGGGTCATGGGGCGTGGAGCTTATAACAGGAAAGTCAGGGCTCAAGGCGGGGTGCGAACTTACTGCAGGGCACTCACACACAAACACCCATGCACACACTCATGCACACCCAGTGGGCAATTTTGAAAATATCAACCTAGACCTTTGGACTGTGGAAGGAAACTGGAGTACTCAGAGGAAACCCACCAAGAATGCCAACGTCACGCAAAAAATGAGCAGAGCCGAGATTCAAACCAGCCCTGGAAGTCTGAGGCAACACAAGAACTTAATTCATTTCCACATATTAATGAACAATGCCCTATTTTTTTTTATTTAAATCAATTTATTGTTACATTTACACCACTTTTAGACATATAATACTTTTCATAAATCTGACAACAAATTAATGTTTGTTTAATTTCTAAATGAGCACTGAATAGTCACTTTACACAACTTTTTACGCAATTATACTAAATCGAATCTTGTAACATTTACAGATGAGTACAGCACAAGTCTGATAACACATGATTGTGGTGTACTGATGTAGGAAATGATACTTAAAAGCTGTGAGTTGTGTTGCCAGACTGAGCATTTTCCCCTCCTTACAGGGTGAATTTTAACATCTTGGACCAGAAAAATATGTTTTTGGGCGGAGATAATCAGCTGTTCTATATTCAGTTTTTCAGGGCAGGTTTCCAGCACTACATAGGTGGGATTGTGGCTCTGACAGTGGCATTCATCACCATTAAACCATAAAAAATGAATATGTTTGTCAGCCCTCGGGGCCTCATACGGCCTGGGGCCCCAAGCAGTTGCTTGTTGACAAGCAGCATTTTTGCTGGCATGACTGCAATGTAGAACTGTTGTGTTGGACTCTTATTAAGCAAAAGCAAAGAGTACTGTAGAATCTCACAAGGAGGGGAAATATGACATGCATAGTGTGGCTCTTTCTATCACAGCTGTCCGTATGCTTAAATAAAACCATGATGAACATTATCATGAAAAAGTGACCCATGTCTAAATGACAGAAAGCAGTTGCTTTAACAAACTGATAAACCTGGCAACATTATGAATCGCACGCATGAAAAGAGCTTTAATGTTGCAGAACGCACAGGAAACAAGCTAGTCATCACTCGCCCTTACCAGCTTCTCTTTTTCCCCCTGTTTTTAATTGCAAAATAAAAATGTTGCTTGCCAGGTTGAATTTGAAAAAGTTTTATTTTTGGGGGGACGTTACTTTTTAAAGTAACTAATTACATTACAAAATTACTGTTTTTGAAAAGTAGTTAGTTACATTACAGCGTTACTTTCTGATAAAAGGAACTATTACTTTTCCATTGCAGAAAAATAAAAACTCCTTTGTAATTCCTCAGGCATGTTGTTTTAGTCAAGACCTTTACAATTATTCTCCCATCATCACTCAGTGAAGTTTGGGCTATAATCTGTTAACTACTAATACCCCTATCTCACCTACGCGGTTTTATGCGGTGGCCGTTAGTACGGTTCTTCATGATTCACCGCGAGTTTTTGCCGCTGTGATTAGGTTTCCATCTTTCCGCGCGTCGGTCCTCACATAGTCAAACCACATAGGTGAGACAGGGGTATAACAGCAGGAATAACAGAGGGGAACGGGTTATCATTTTTGTTATCATAACGTTTTTAAACAGGTAACTAAATAACTGAGCACTTAAATGGCGGAACTAAGGCGTTAGATTACTCGTTACATCAAAAAAGTAATTCAAGTACTCTAACGCTAATGTTCCTTTGTAACGCGTTACACTCAAGACTGCTCATGAAGACTTTTTCATTGTAAAAGAGATTACAAAGTGCTAAAAGTCGAGAGAGAATTCTTCCATAAAAGAATTAAACAACACCGAAGTCAAATTAAAATTACAAGTATGGCTCACGGACTACCCAAATACTTCCTTATGATATGTGTGTGTGTAACAACTGGAGCAGTATATAGCGTAAACAGTGCTGTTAGCTACATTGTGGCAGGTGGAGACCTGCTGAGGGCCTGGACACCATTCCACAGGCAGCCTGCAGTTACATTACAGACCAGCAGGGAATCCTAACAGACCTGACCTGTTCAAGACATGCTGGAGGGGTGTCTAGCTGAAACCTTCAGAAATGCTTCACTACAGAGAATTAAGTCTAGAAAAAGAAAATAATACGAATCTGTATGATTATTAGGTTTGTGGCTGATCATTATTACTGATTATTATCATTATTAAAAACATATCTGTAATTAAAGTCTTGTAATCAATGCCACTTTTGCATTTCATTCAATTGAATTAACTTCCTTCTTATCAAAGTTTGTACTGAAATCTACTAAGATCGCCCACGTCTCCTGCCTGTAGGCTCTGACAGCGCTAAGCTCAGCCCATCATCACGCCCAGCGCTCAACCATATCTCATGCCCTTAAAAGGCGCTTTTTTCATCGCCTGCTGGTTTGAGGAAAAGCGCTGCACACTCGGACAGGGAGCTCTGGGGACCGCTTGCACACGACCGCCCTCTTTCGGTGAATCTGAACAATTACACATGACACGTGCAGGCCCATTTAATTTGAAATTTTTATGCTCTCGAATAAATATTATTTTAATCATATAATTAAAAATCATAGAATATATAGAATCTAATATATACTGTACATTATCAGGTGTTAGATATATATTATAAATAATGATGCTATATAGTATATATCTATATACAGTAATAATAATATTTTTATTAGATAATATCTAATATTGGATCACATACATATACAGTATCTATCTAGTATTATTTAACACACACATTATATATTCTTATTATATTTCATGCTATAATAGGTGTACAATCTATAAATTAAAGGTATAAATCTATTGTAAATGTAATGTATTGTAATGTAAATCAAAAATAGCTTTATATATATATATATATATATATATATATATATAATTTCTATATATATAATTTCTCTCTCTATATATATATATATATATATAATTTCTATTTTTTATTTAAATTCATATGCAATATTAGTAATGCAAAAAGTCAAATAAAGTTATTATAGCATTTATAATATTATGTATTGTAATATAATAATGTTAAGGCTTTGAAATAGATGTGTACCTGAAAAAATAATAGATTGCACTTATTATAGCATATTATAGGATAAAATATAATAAGAATATTTTATGTGTTTGTACACACAGGTGCATCCTAATATATATATATATATATATATATATATACACTCAACAAAAATATAAACGCAACACCTTTGTATTTGCTCCGATTTTTCATGAGATGGACTAAAAGATCTAAAATTCATTCCAGATACACAATATTACCATTTCTCTCAAACATTGTTCACAAATCAGTCTAAATGTGTGATAGTGAGCACTTCTGCTTTGCTGAGATAATCCATCCCACCTCACAGGTATGCCACATCAAGATGCTGATCTGACATCATGAGTAGTGCACAGGTGTACCTTATACTGCCCACAATAAAAGGCCACCCTGGAATGTGCAGTTTTTTGCTTTAATGGGGGTCTGAGGACTCAGAACCGGTCAGTATCTGGTGTGACCACCATTTGCCTCATGCAGTGCAACACATCTTCTTCGCATGAAACTCACTAGGTCCACTCCTCTTCAATGGCTGTGCGAAGTTGTTGGATATTAGTGGGAACTGGTACACGCCGTCGTATACGTGACATGTCCGGTGAGTATGCTGGCCATGCAAGAACTGGGACATTTTAAGCTTCCAAGAACTGTGTACAGATCCTTGCAACATGGGGCCGTGCATTATCTTGCTGAAACATGAGGTGATGTTCATGGATGTATGGCACAACAATGGGCCTCAGGATCTCATCACGGTATCTCTGTGCATTCAAAATGCCATCAATAAAATGTACCCGTGTTCTTCGTCCATAACAGATGCCTGCCCATACCATAAACCCACCACCACCATGGGCCACTCGATCCACAACATTGACATCAGCAAAGCGCTCACCCACACCATGCCACACACGCCGTCTGCCATCTGCCCTGAACAATGTAAACCGAGATTCATCCGTGAAGAGAATAACTTTCCAACGTGCCACACGCCATTGAATGTGAGCATTTGCCCACTCAAGTCTGTTACGGCGACGAGATGGAGTCAGGTCAAGACCCCGATGAGGACGACGAGCATGCAGTTGAGCTTCCCTGAGACGGTTTCTGACAGTTTGTGCAGAAATTGTTTGGTTATGCAAACCAATTGTTTCAGCAGCTGTCTGAGTGGCTGGTCTCAGACGATCTTGGAGGTGAACCTGCTGGATGTGGAGGTCCTGGGCTGGTGTGGTTACACGTGGTCTGCGGTTGTGAGGCCGGTTGGATGTACTGCCATATTCTCTGAAACGCCTTTGGAGACAGCTTATGGTGGAGAAATGAACATTCAATGCACGAGCAACAGATCTGGTTGACATTCCTGCTGTCAGCATGCCAATTGCACGCTCCCTCAATGCTTGTGGCATTTTGCTGTGAGACAAAACTGCACATTCCAGGGTGGCCTTTTATTGTGGGCAGTATAAGGTACACCTGTGCACTACTCATGATGTCAGATCAGCATCTTGATGTGGCACACCAGGAAGTTTTAAAGTACTTCATACTTTTCTCTGCTGACCAGCTTCATAGAGATGCTGATTTAATTTTCCAGCAGGACTTGGCACCTGCCCACACTGCCAAAAGTACTAACACTTGGTTTAAGGACCATAGTATCCCTGACCAGCAAACTAGCCCTACCTAAACCCCACAGAAAATCTATGAGGTATTGTGAAGAGGAAGATGCGAAAAACCAGACCCAACAATGCAGCGGCTTGAGGCTGCTATAAGAGCAACCTGGTTCTTCATAACACCTCAGAAGTGCTACAGACTGATTGCCTCCATGCCACACTGCATTGCTGCAGTAATTCATGCAAAGGGATCATGCAAGTATTGAATGCTGTAATGTTCATACTTTTCAGTGATCCACCATTTTTTTTTTTTTGGTCTTAAGTAATATAAAAAAATTTTTGAGATACTGTATTTTAAGTTTTCATTAGCTGTAAGCTATAATCATCAAATTTGAAAGAAATACACCTGAAACATATAAGTATGTGTTTAATGTATTTATATATAAAATTTATGAGTTTCACTTTTTAAATTTAATTACTAAAATAAATTAACTTTTCGTTGATAAAAGTTGAGCACTTTACATTTAACTTTACTTCATTTGTCACGTGTTTACAAACCTGTATATTAAAAATGACACATATAAAACGCTGACTTTGTATCACTTCCGCGATGACAAAAACGGAATAGACCAATCAAAACAGGGAAGCGCGACAAGCGGGTTCGTGATTGGACGCTGTCTAGCCAATCAGTGTTGAGCGTAGATATTGCGCCGTTTTATTGGTTTCCAGGATCACGTGATATTCGGCACGATTCAGGAAGTGGGTCGGTTCTGTTTACATCCAGAACTGAAATGTGATCACAACTTGCAATTCCTTTTTTCCCACAACATATTGCTCATGTCAACTTTTGCATTGACGTTGTATTTAGACAGCTTACAGGTATACATATATTTTAGCTGTAGAAATTGTCAAGTTGATCATAAGCATGTTAATGTGCGTTTGGTCGAACTTGCTGTGCATGCTCTTGTGCTTTGCCCTTCAGATCGATGGGAAACACAGAAAGCGCTGTGGTGCAGAAACGGCTGGTCCGTTTTCGTCCTGATGAGCGACCCGTTATTGAGGGGGTGTTTGACAGACTCCAGAGCACCAGCAGCTCCTCTGTGCCTCCTGGCAAGGCGAAGGTTTTACACATAGACACGCTCAAGGTTGGAATGAAATGGCTACAGCTTCTCCTTTTAGACACAAAACACATGGCTTACACCATGAGCAGTCATTAACCCCTATGACTTATTAACTAATGAGATAGAAAATGGAATTTTCCTTCATGAATTTGTCACATTCTGTACAAAATGTTTGTTTTTTTTCTTTTAAAGATTACAATGAGTCAAATGGCTTCAGACTCGATGATTTTGCGAGTCTTTGAGGGTATCTGCAGTGTTGACCCTGAAGTGCCGGTGCCCCCTGGTGGTGGGGTAAGTCGAGAGCAGCTGGTGATCTTCCTGGCAGATGCTCTTCGGGGCACAGCCGAGGAGAGAGCACCACTAGTCATGGCGATGGCTCACGGGAACAAAGCAGCGGTCACGACGGATCAGATAAGAGAAGTGAGTATGTGTCAGAGCATTGTCCAAATATTGACCGATTTCTCTTGTGGCTCTCACTTTGCACAGTGTAGGCACATATGTTCTTCACGTTTTTTTGAGAATTTGGGGAGTGCTACTAATGTACGGTATGGAAACAGTTTATACTTCACACATATTATACTGCAATTTTGTAAAAAGGCAAAATATATTTAAATAGATAAATTACAAGGTCAAACATAATCTGCACTCCGGTTATATGTATATTATCAGTGCTTTTTGTTCAAGTCTACTGTCTTGCCAGTCACTACTGTGCATGTAAACATGTTACATTTGTTCATTTGTAACTGTGGTGTAAGTAATAACGGGTGCCCTACTTATAATTTGCACAAAATTAGAGCAGCGTGCAGCGATTACCTGGTGCCAAAACATCTCACGGAAGAGCATAAACGGTTGCGTTTGGATATTTACAAACAAAATTTGGACCAATAATTTAGACTGAAGAAGGATGAAAGTTACTTAAAGTTATCATTTCTGGTGACCAGACATGGATTCATCACCAACCAAGAAATTTTTTTTTAATTTACCAATCATCTGGAAAATTGATGCTTACAGTTTTCTGGGATTCTCAAGGACTAGTATTGGAATACCATCAGGAAAAAGGTTCAACAAGCAACAGTGCTCGTTACAGTGAGATGCTTATAGAAGCCTAAACTTCGCATTGAATGCGGAGGAGTCCAAGGTCGTTGTGGTCTTGCATGACAATGCGTGTCTGCACACATCTTTTTAAACTGCTCGCTCATGCGCTGTTGGGGGCGGCGTAACACACTCGGAGGACAGCACTTTACCACTGCACCACTCGGAGGCCCCTATCGACAGTTTTGACACATTTTGAGGTGTTAAAGCATCCTCCTGATCATTTTGATATTGTTCCATTAGACTTTCACCTGTTTGGTCCCCTGAAAGCAGTCCTACGAGGACAAAGATTCACTTCTGAAGCTTAAACCATATTAAATGAGGTTGTTGACAGATAAACACAGTGTATCAAAAAACAAGGAGATTGTGTTGATGTACTTTGTCTTTTTTAAAAGCTAATTAAAATACCTTCTACAGCCAGAGCGCAGATAACTTTTGACGTACATTTATTAAAAAGGTTTGTGATGTAATTTATAATATATAATAGCAATAAAAACATTTTTATATACAGTATTTGTGGTTTCTACTTGTCATCTACAGTTTTTAGAGGACTTGATTTCAGCTGTAGTTCAGACACTGACCCACAGGGGACACTTGCGGGGCTGGAGACCAGATCGCATGGGTTATGGTGCTCAGGGTGTGAAGCTTTTGGCTGAGCAGTTGAGCTCAGAGTTAAAACCCTCAGGTTAGTGATAGCATTTTAATTTATTTGACTTGCAGACGTACCAAATTTAAGGATAATGCCAATACAATCAATATGAATATTTAATAAGCATGACCGACAGCTTAGACACACATTGATAACTGTGAGCTGACTGATTTCTTTTGTCTTTCCTGCAGATAAGAACATGTGTGATGTTGCTTGTCTCGAGGACTGGCTATTTCGAGTCTCAGGTGTGTCCACATTCCTGGAGCTCCTGATTGGTGAGGGTCTTGGTGTTGGATTGACCTCACGTCCATCTTCCACTCTGCTGCCCCTGTGCCGAGACGCTCCCTGGTCCGAGCTGCGCTGTTTACTGGATATACCACTTCTGATGTTCCTGACATCTCAGCTGCCTGCAGGACACTCCGCCCCCTGGAGGTTGTTGTTTTCCACCAATGTACACGGTGAAAGCTTTACCCGCCTGGTTGGAAATTGTAAAAACCGGGGCTCCACTGTGTTACTAGTGAGAGACACTAAGGGCCACATATTTGGTGGCTATTCGTCTCGCAGTTGGGAGATCAAACCTCAGTTTCAGGGTGAGTGATAGCAAGAAAGCTGTCAAACCCATACTGACTGTGTGCTTTCTGATGTGCTCTCACTGCATGAGTGTTCCGGGTTACGCTTTTTCATAATTATCAAAGCGTTCTCAATTCCCTTATTTCTAGGTGATTCCAGGTGCTTCCTGTTTTCTGTGTCGCCGTATATGAGAGTGTTCACATCTACCGGCTATAACCAGCACTACATGTACCTGAACCAGGGCCAGCAAACCATGCCCAATGGTCTGGTAAGACTGTACATCACTTTATATTGTTCAGCACCATAATGGCTCTTATACAAGTCAATACATGTCATGTCATACATTTTGTCTACTGACTGCGCTCATGTTCAGGGGTTTTAGATTAGGCACATGTTTCAGGGGTTTGGCGTCCCCAGGCTATACCTTTACAGCAAGGACATTTGTTTTCCCGTCTGATCTTAGGGTATGGGTGGACAGCATGCATACTTCGGTTTGTGGCTGGACAGCGATTTTGGGCGCGGTCACAGTCGGGCTCGTCCACGCTGTACCACATATGGTAGTCCTCAGCTCTCGGGGGATGAAGACTTCACAGTGGACACAGTAGAGGTGTGGGAAGTCGGTGTGTCCCCTGAGGAACAGGAAGAGGTCAGTGATATGCCTATGGTATTATCTTTAAGCACTGATGCATTCCTAACTTCTTAGGTAGTGAACAGTGGTGAATCAAAAGGTTAAGGCTCTGGGTTACTGATCAGAAGGTACCACCAAGCTGTCACTGTTAAGCTCTTGAGCAGGGCCCTTAACCCTATCTGCTCCAGGGGCACTGTATCATGGATGACATTACGCTCTGACCTCAGCTTCCTACCTTGGATATGTGAAAAAAATTATTTCACTGTACTGTAAGGTACATGGGTCAAATAATTGAATCTTGATCTTAGAGACGCACAATGAATTATATTTAATCATAATAACAAAATTAGTCTAGCAATGTTGTTCATCCTTATCCAACCATATCGATGTTGAATTCGCTAAACTTATGTTTTAATTTTTATTTTATGTTTCATTTTCTCTAACAGTAGAGCCAGCTATGTACAAGGCTTTTGATAACAGGAACTTGTTTCACAGAATCTTTGTAATATGAAATGCATTTATAAATGGATTTACTGTGTAATGTGGTATTCTTGGAAAACTGCTGTTGCGTAGGAGGAATACAATAGTAAAGGATGTGCTACAGTATTATAGGAAATTTATCAAATTTATGGGTGGTACCATACTTATAAGTCGTAGCATCACCCCGCTTTGTCGTTGTTTTTTTTGTTTTTAATCTATAACAAGA
This sequence comes from Clarias gariepinus, assembly GCF_024256425.1. Classification (NCBI taxonomy): domain Eukaryota; kingdom Metazoa; phylum Chordata; class Actinopteri; order Siluriformes; family Clariidae; genus Clarias; species Clarias gariepinus. Next base: position 13,532,565 of record NC_071106.1, on the reverse strand, counting down.
TGTAACAGTGTTTTTTTCCTTATATAAGTAATATAATATTAAAATTAATAATATAACTAGCTAATAGTTTGCATATGCATACTGCGGTGGCTTGTCCATCCATCCTTTCATCTTTAGTCAAATAATCTGACTATCATTTCAAATTTTTTTTATTTTTCATGCGTCTCTTCCGCAATTTGACGAAAAGTTATCTGCTGATTTACAAAGATTAGAAGTTCTACTCGCTGAATGTTCACAAGAACGACTGCAAATGTTTTACTGCAGCTAAGAGTCTTTTCTGCTTGAAGTCTTCAGTAAATGTCCATGAGTTTTACGCTTTCATTTACAAGACACAAGTCCCAGTTTGTCCTGATTGCCCCTCATAGTTTGAATGAATTTTCAAATCTTGGCAAATCCGATAATGTTTAAGATTACAACCTTGGTGTCGTTTGTGTTTTATTTACAGGATGAGAATAAGAAGAGTGTTCTGGATGCCGATCCTGAGATACAAGCTATAATGGAGATGACAGGGAAAACCCTGCACAGCCAAGGCCTCCGAGAACCAGAAGAAGACGATGGATGAGGAAGAATGAATAGATGGATTTATGCAACACTTAAAAAAATACTTGTGATGCTTTTAGATGGACAGGTAGGGGCAACAGAAAATATGTGGTCTTTAGACTTTTACTATAACTGAAGTGATGTGGAAAGTGTGTACTCTGTATAACAAATAATAGTGAATAGTCAGGATGTACAATTTGTAGCATACACTTAAAAGCTGTTAAAGCTGCTGTGTTTATTTGCAGATGAATGGAGCTGATTTCCATCTAAATGGCAAATAGGGAGTTATTTGTTAATGATTGTTGATGTTTTGTTAAATCCACCAGGAACAACTTATTATTTTTATTAATAATGTGCAATCTTCAGTTGGGTCCAAAATTTATTTTGCAATGGAATTCAAAGTTTCATCAATAAGTCTATTCTGCTCCCACTTTGGTTAATTGTTTCATCCATTACCCACAATGCCACAATTTGAATCTTCTGTTTGCTGTCACCACTACTTCTCAGTTTAGTTTTTTTTTGGAGTTATAACAGTGAACTGACTGCTACCTGACATCTATCCCTTATGCTTGTAGATTTTTTTTCCTATTAAATGCCAATGTTCTGCTTCCTTTCAAAGAACCACACTTGCTTGTATTTTTAATTTAGTCTTGAGGAAGAGATCTTTTTGGGACTTTTGGGGCTGATATTGTCAGTCTTGTCCCTGTACCTGAGCAGTTTCACAGTGACCTATGAATCATTCATACATAAAAACAACAAAGCATGAACCAGTGAGAAATATGTGCAGATCATAACCAATGATCAGGCCTGTGATTAGTATACTGCTGATGCTGAATGCTGAAAGGTTGGAACGGAAGAGAGGAAAAATGAAGTTGCTGCTGCAGCTGTTACATAAACAACCAATTTTTAAATTGTATCTTTCGGCATTTTGCAGGGTGTTGCAGAAAAATAATATATATATATATATATATATATATATATATATATATATATATTTAATGTACATAATTACTTTTATATGAAGAAATGACAGGTGTCTGAGGACTTACACGGAACTGTATCTTAAGTCATGTGTCCCACACAGGAAAATCCCCAGAGTTGATTTCAGACTTTTGGAGTTTATATGAGTTCAACTAAACACCGCTGAGTTTTAATTAAACACTATGAAGCCTTTATATTGAATACCTCCTTGCTCCTGTATATAGTGTTAACTGTTACCGGTAATGATAGTTCATTTTAAAGAAAAGCGTAAAGCACACTTCTGAAAACTGTCCTTGTGCTGTTCAACCCTGTCGTTCTATACAGTACCTTGGCGACAGAGTGTTAACGTGTTAGCAAATCCATACTTTATCAAATGTAACCGATTTTTTCTCTATACATCATCACTTTATCATCAAACTATGGGTGTGTATTTAAGTGTACAATGCAATGTTGTCTTTTTTTTTTTTTTTTGTGGAGGTTAGATGTGATCCCTATCTAACTGCTGTGAAATGTCACCACCCACATCTGAATGTCAGTTTCCAGCCACACATAAGGGGAAATGTTTTAGCTTTTTTTATTTGTTTATTGTTAACTAAATACTTGACAGTGAATTACAGTCTGATTAAAAAAGTAATTACGAACAATTCTTTTCTGTAGGAGGTACCAGATCTGAAACCTGGTTAGTTTCCTTATTCCCATATGCAGTAGTGTTTTCACTTTCCATTATCAATGCAAGGACTAGTTGAATAAATAAATGTAAATATATACATATATATATGTATATATAAAAAAAAAAAGGTTATTCATGCGTGTGTTTTCATGTTCTGTAAAATGATTAATCCATGCTTAGCATGCAATGCAAATCAGCCCAAAGTGACGTTAGTTATGCAAACCCTGTGTTTCTGCACATTTACATCGGCGTTCTCTCGGTTTTCGCTCACCTTCCTGCCACAACATTTACATTATTTTACTCTATTTCCAACAGAAGTGTCTGAGCAGTCGTGTCCAAACTCCAAAGCTCTCAGCTAGTTCCCTTTGTTTCGACCCCTACTTCACTTACTGTAACTTGCCCCCTGAGTGGTTAAAATCAGGTGTTTTCGTTCTCACAGCAAAGACGCGGACTCTTCTAAACCTACTGTATCAAACGAAACATTGTTTCAAACTCTTTTTTTTTTAAACTTTTAAAAAATGTTCTAATTTTAACGGTAAAGCTCTGAATCTGTACATTTCGCCCTCCGCTGGGGGTGTATTTGCATCGATAGCGCATCTTCACTTCCGTGTCTTTTTATTGAGGTTATTGGCCGCGTCCCAAACCGCACACTACCGTACTTAATAGCATGTCACTGACTTACGGTCAGTTTACTTTGCCTCGGCTGTATTTTGACACACTATTAAGTAGAGTAGTTTAGGCTCTGGGACGGAGCTTAGAAGGCTTTAAAAAAAGTTACTTCCTTGTGTTTAGAGAATAGAGGAACTGAGCACTTTGCTCAACTAAGCTGATAGAAAAGCATTTAATTGTTTTAAGCCAAACATATTTGCAGCTTCTTCCTGAATGTAAAATGTGAATTTGGGTGTTGGAGAGGACTGTACTTCGACGTGGACTTCCAGTATTTTCCTTGGACGCAGGTAAGTTTTAATTGATTAATTGCACTATAAGAGAGGGAGAGAGACACACACACAATGTGGTTACTGTAAGAAAAAAAAAGGAAGAAACTTTTTTTTTTGTATGTAGGTCGCTGTGTATAAGTGCATGTTCTGCTTGGACACATTTTTATTATAGGAAGTAAAAGAGGTGTGTATTATTATTATTAGTATTATTATTATATGATAAGGAAAGCGGTTAAGAACACTAATGACCCAGGGTGTCTCAAAAAATCTCCATCAATCAATAGGAGGAATAAAGAGAATTAGTTAAGAAGTTACATGCATAACACCAGACGTGTCACTTCGTCCTGAGTGGAAGGGACAACTCTGTGTGTAGAGGTTTAAAGATTATAAAGTGACTGTACTTTTTGCTAAAAGTTATGTGTTAAGTTCCTCTATGTATGGAGACCTTTAGGACATCTTGTAGTTAAACTCTTACCAAACATCTGGACACCATGGAGTACCTGAAATCATGTCATCTAATCTGATTTACACTAATGTAGACATAAACACAACATAAAACCTAAAGCAATTTATATACTGTAAGCAACAACGAGCAACATGATGGATGGATAATATGATGTACAGTAAGGAATCATTAATGTAAATGAAATACACTATTTAGTATCTGGAGGTCTTTTTAGTTTAAATACATCGAAATGCAGTAGAGTGGAAAAAAATAGACCCAATATAGTTTTACGATCAAATTTGGACACAAAAAATCTAGTAAATCTATTAGAGTTATTAATACATTATTAATTAACCGCTGACTTTCCTTTAGCAGCTTTTTCAAGAGCAAAAACTTGCCAAGCACAGAACGAGAGGCTTGCTCTTAACAGATCTACTGTGCGAACAGCATGAACGTGGCTTTCACAAGGCCCAAGTTGACCAGTTATCGACTGTTCGATTTTTTTTTTTTTTATGGAGGCTGTACAATATGTAAAATATGCTTAAAGAAAGGCAGAAAATATCACAGTGTGAAATCCCGAGGAGTTATTTAGTAAACATCAATGAAGTAAAAAAAAAAAAAAAAAAAGCATTTTACAAACATCATCATGTAGTTTGTACTTAGTTAAACATGGGCACCATAAATTAAGATAATATTAATCAAACGATTATTTTTTTTTTTTGTTAAGAAAAATCTATCGGAGCTATTAATACATTATTAATAAACCGGTGACTTTCCTGTAGCAGGTTTTTCAAGGGCAAAAACTTACCAAGAATGCTAGTTCTTGACAGATATTTGAACAGCATGAACTGTCTTTTACAAGGTTCAGGTCGACCAGTTATCAACTACGTTGATGTTTTATATTGATGTTCTGTAAGTTGAACAGTATTACAAGATAATAAGGAAACAGGTTAAGAACACTCATAACCTAGGGTGTCCTAAAAGTCTCCATCAATCGATAAAAGAAATAAAGAGAATTAAGCAGTTGCATACACCAGATGTAACACCAGATGTGTTATTTCATTGTAAGTGAAGGAGACACCTCTGTGTGTAGAGGCTTAACTATTATAAAGTTACTGTACTTTCTGCTAAAAGTTACGTGTTAAGTTCCTCTAAGTATGAAGTTTTTTTTGGACATCCTGTAATTTGCACTTACTTCAAATATCACGAAACGTCTGAGGCACAGGACACCATGGGGTACCAGAAATCATTTCATCTAAACTGATTTACAATAACATTCACATAAACACATGATATAAAACAGAGCACAAGGTGAATAGTGCAACATGATAGCAGGCTACATGATAATTTGATGTAAGGAAGCCCCTAAATTATCAATTTAAATAGAGCTCCTGTTTATTATCTGAAGGTCTTTATACTATGTAAGTCCTTTTTAAATAGAAGTTCAAATACTTTGAGACACACTAAAGAATGGAAAGTAATACAGTACATCGCACATAGTTGAATGATCAAAGGTAAAATCTAGTAAATCTAGTTGGGCTATTAATACATTATTAATAAACCTTTCCTTAAGCTGTTTTTTAAGAGCAAAAACTCATAAAGCACATAACAAGAGAGTTTTTCTCAACAGATCCATGTCTTTCACAAGTTCTAGGTTGGCCAGTTATTGATGTTTCATATTGATGTTGTTTAAATTAAAATGCGATGGTAGAAAGCGATATTTCAGGATTCCTAGCAGTTTGTCTCTAAATCTCTTTAGCATTAGACTGTGCAACTATTCATCCAGAAATTTCTTTTTCAATTGTCACTTCTAGGCATGCTTAGAGGTACATTCCAATCTGAAAAGAAGGCAAAAAAATAGGTATATAATGAAAACTAGGTATCAAATCTTATATCAAACAAGAAAAGATAGAATCTTATGATGCGTACACGTCAAGACTTACATCCTAGAAATACTCTGGTAATTGTGTAACAATTCCAGTAACTCATCTGATGCAAATCTAATCTTGTCTGAATAAGGTCTAAGCATCCAAACACTGCCACAGCTTAAACCAACTGAGACCTGTCCTCAGGTGTAATAGGGACTGAAGCCATTCCTAACTCAAATGCTGCACAAGCATTCCAAACTCCATTATATTTGGCTTCATAATACACTTTTCATCACCATAACTAATCATTGTGCACCTAAACTTGGCAACTTTTGACCTGTGATATTAACATGAGTTGTGTTTTCTTGCAGTATGGACAGCAGACTTAACCAGATAGAATAATCTTTTGCACAGATGTGTGCTTGTGCATGTTGGACTTTTTTTTTTTTTTAGCACTTTGTAGCTTTCTGTTTTACTGGACGTTTTCCTCATATCTCCTCTGTTAACTATATAGGGCTGTGGTTTTCAAAGTGAGGTCAGTGATGCATAGCCAAGGGGCTTTTTTTAAAACACTATTACGGAAACCATCGAGATCCTAAAATAAATTTGACTTGGAACTCGAATCGAATCGACTTAATCAGAATTACAAATTATAGCAACTTGAGTCCAATGTAGTTGGACATAATTGGCTGTAAAGTTACGAAACTATATAGCAACTTAAATGCAAATTATATATATAGCAACTGCAAAGTTTGCTGGAAAGTTGCGAAAAAATAAGGCTCACTTTTCCAGGAGGGCAATAATGTCGAACCTACTGTCCATTTTAGGGCAGCAAGCTTACACATTCATTCAAAGGTCTAGGGTTTGGTATAGATCATTCACTTGTGGAGAATGTGTGTGGAACTAAAAACAGACAGTAACCTCAACTCAGGATCGAAGCAGGGACCCTAGAGTCATATGGTGTGTCACAATAACCAAAAGCCAAAATAACATTGTTTATACTTAGGGTTTAATAGTATACCTATAAGTTTATAAAATGATCTGCAATTGATTGTGCAATTTATGTTAAGAGAGTTCTGGGTGCAAAAAACAAAACAAAAACAAAAAACACTAGACATGTGTACCACAGAGTGAGATGCTTAGGGTTTTGGCAAAAGCTACAAACAGCTATTAAAATATTATAAGCTATATATTATTAGTATATTATGTAGCAACTATTACACATTATTCAGTAACAATGGTGAAATTAATTTAAAATGAGGTATGTAGCTATGGGAGAATAATGAAAAACGTGTCTCTGCCACTAGGTTCTGGGAGGTCTGAAATTATTTCCTCCTTCACAGATAACTCTGGTTTTGTGTGTAGTAATTTTTTCAAGGCTTAAGTGGCATTTAGTGTATATAATGTGTTCACTTGTTATCACAAGGAGCACAAATCATCGGGTAATGTAAGTAATGGTTCTAGTGATATTAATAAGAAAAATTTCATTCTCATTGTATTTTTTTAATGTTTAAATAAAACAATAGTAATTATAATAATAATAACAACAATAATAAAATAATAATAATAATAAAATAATCCATGATAACCTTTATGCCCATTTTTAAATAGGTTTAAATTCGTAGTTAAGTTTTCAAGCTGCTTTTCAATTCTCACACACTTTTCTGTTATGCAGTCTTGCTGCTTCATTTCTTTCATTTCTCGTAATATGTTTTTTTTTTTCAATAGATAAACTGGGGTGTTGAAAACCTTTGCACTCAACTCAACTGTATGTGAACATATTTCTTAACACATACGTTTTTTTTCTCTCGCTTTATTGTTCCTTTTCTCTCTCTCTATCGCTCTGACGAGGAGAGTTTTTTTTTTTTTTTTTACCCCAAAGGCGCAGTGTTGAGTTCACTGGGTTAATGCTTTACTAATGCTGAAGGACTCTAATCTCCCAAATGTCTGGGTCTTCACAATTTGCTGTTCTCTTTCATTTGCAATGCAAACACGAGCCGGTGTACGGAACAGCATCCCGGCCTGCTTTGCCTGCTACGGTTAAGCATTAGGAAAAACAGCCATGGGTTACTTATATGGTTAAGAAAAGCATACTGTGTAATTGAAGCCACAGAGAGCTAGCTGTGTACTGCTCATAATCTTTCTTTCACTTTGTCTTTCTGTGTGGTGTACATCACCTTTATTGTCAGTCTCACAAGCCACAAAGACCAAACTAACACAAATGGACGTGTTAAGGCAATACATGCAAAGAATATGCAACAATTCTTTTTCTTTTTCCTTTTCTTAGTAACAAAAGTGTTGCTTGGTCAGACTTTTAGAAATCGGGCAGTATTTAGAATTGTCTTTTTCCTGCATTATCAGGTCCTATAGCTGGAAAGCAAGCAATGCACGGGTTAGTAGCGTACATGTCTTGTATGTTTATTTACGGCGCTCATACATCTGTGCTGTGTGTGTGTCTATAACAGCGTTTGTGTGCCAAAAGACAAGATGTCAGGACGATACGGAGACCTGACGGAGTATCAGAAAAGTCTGATAAAGCGCTACCTCGAGAGCGGCATCATAATGACCGTGTACAGGCAGAAAATGGAGAGGCTGAGCGTACAGGTCATCATGGAGACCAGGCAGGTGGCGTGGACCCGGGTTGCTGGCAAGTTAGATGGAATGTGTGAGTAACTCATGACTCTTGATTTACCTGCTGTGAAGATCAGTGTAAAGAAAACTTGTTGCTATATTTGCAGGAAAGGAAGCCTACAAAATATAGAATAAAAATAACTAATCTCGCTTGATCTTATGCAGGTTTATTAAAGAACAAAGGAAGGCATACACTGTGGTGCCGTTACAGCCTTGTGATTAAGATACAGTCATTCAATTAGACTTTAAATTCCTTTTATCTGCTATGTAGCTAAAGAGAGCAGAGACCACAAAAGCACAGTTTTAATGTTTTGTCTCAACATTCTTCTGCTCTTCTGGAAAGATTGTGTTAAGTTAATGCTGTCTATTAAAGCAAGTGTCATTTTCATGTTAGTTTGTGTACATAGTGTCATAGCACCTCTGTTATCTAAAAAGTCACACCTCCACTTCCACCATCACCCTCTCTCACTGTCTATTCTTGGTCATTTATTTTCTTATGCATTTTTTTCCCTTCCTCACTGAATATGGGACTTCAACATGTAGTTATAAACCTGTTTTCTACTATACCTGTGTGTGATATTCACCTCCAATTCTCTTAAACTGCTTTTCCCAGCAAGTACAAGCTTTTTTTTTTTTTTGCATCTGTTTTTTGCTTCTTCTTTTTTTTCAGATTCCTCTTTTAAACTACCTTCAATTATCTGAATTGGTTAGATCTGTTTTGTGTTTTGTAGTGGACATTTCAGAGATCCGCGAGGTACGTTCAGGAAAGAACTCCAAGGACTTTGAACGATTTAAGGACAGCAAGGACAAGCATGCGGAGAACATGTGTTTCACAATTTTCTACGGTTCCCAGTTTGTCCTTAACACCCTGAGCTTGGGGGGTGAGTGTGTCTTCGTAGGCTGAATACTGTACAGGGCTAAGCGAAACATCTACATATATTAAATTTTTGTCTGGACATGATTGTTTTATTAGATTTAATAAGACATTTAACATCACAACAGTGTTATGCGAAGAAACATATGCACATTAGATTCCTTCAGTCAATAAGTAAAGTGCTGTTTTTTTTGTGTGCTGTTTGATAGTGGACTCGGTAGATGATGCAGATAAATGGCTAAAAGGACTGGAGCTGCTTAGAGATGAGACACTGCTGGCTTCTACACCAGAAGTTATAGAAAGGTATGATTATAGCGAATTGTTCATCAATGAACACCTTCATTGCAGCTCCAGTATATTCATACAACAATACTGGGGATTTCAAAACTATAAAATAACACATATGGAATTAGGTAATTATGTAAAAACAACAAAAACAACAGTTAGTTGTTATTTTAAGACACAGAGGTCAGCCTTTCTGTAATAGTTCTTGCAAGAACAGTATTGTCAAGTGCATTTGCAAAATCCGTCAAGCACCATAATGAAACTGGCTCTCATGAAGGCCATCCCAGGAGGGGGAGACCCAAAAAAATTTTTAGAGTTATCAGTCTAAAAAATGACCAATTAACAGCACCTCAGATTAGAGGCGTTATGAAGTCTTTACAGAGCATAAGTAGAAGACACATCTCACCATTAACTGTCCAAAGGAGATTAATGCATTTGTTTGGATGCCTTCAGCATTCCTTAACAATGTAGAAAGTAATAAAAATCAGGAACCATCATGGAGTTAGAAAATTACCCCAAACTTTTGAACGGTTGTGTGTATATATATATATATATATATATATATATATATATATATATATACACACATTGCCTGCGTGCTTATGACTTTCAGCACAGTGCTGCTGATTAAATGTTAGTGGTGGCTTAGTGGTTGTGTTGCTCGTATTTGATGGGTATCAAATATATGTGAGTCTTTTGCATTTTACTGTGTTATTTTGTGGAACTTACTGACACACCAAGCGTATTTTATTATCAGGTAATATCAGACAGTATAGCCCCTTCCCTCCCTCTTTTTTGTGTTTTTTTTTTAGGTTTGCGTAGTCTTCTGGTTTCCAAAATCCATCAATACATTTCCTATTACAAATTTTATTAATATTCTTTTTTACCGTAATTTTTTTGTCCATCAAATAATAAGCCTTTAATTCTGCTTATTCATCTTATTCAGTATTCAGTTTAACCATTAATGATGGCATTGTGTGTACTGTATCAGCAAGGCTGCTCGTTAATTTATTTTAAATAAACATTTTTTTAAACTTAATTGGCACCATTTCCCAAAATGTAGAAATAAAAAAAAAGATCTTATAATCCACTGTGACTCTGGCCAATATAAAGTAGTTACTGAGGATTATATAACAGATGCTGTAAATGCATGCCGAAGAGCCGATTTTACCAATCGTTACACTTTCATTGTCAAACCTCATACTGTCTCTGACAACCTGTTTACTGTAAAAACCACAAAGGTCTATCCCGATGTGGACTTTTACTTTGAATGCAGTACGTGTCTTTTGTGAACTTTTTTGTGAAGCGTGAAAAATTACTTCATATCTCTCTTTTTTATATCACTTTACTAATGAGACCAGAAGAGGTAAATGAAATGAAAAACATCCCTTTCTAAGTTCTCTCTGTGGCTGGTCTCTGGATCGATGAGCTTCCTGCAGAGAAATAATTTACATAAATGTGAGATCATCTGCTACAGAAACCCACACTAGTACATGATTAGAAAAGTTAAATCACTGAAATACAGTTGTTGTTTTTTAAATATTGCAATAGCAATATTTTTAACAGCTGGATTTGGTCAGGTGAAACACATTACTGCCTCATATTGAGGTTCATAGTTTGTCATTTGATGCCCACTGCCCTAGGGATGTGCAAACTCTTTGTATTAGTAGCTCTGCTCTAGGGGCTACTTTATTAGTATCACATTCTGACCACAGCACCAGTGTTCGTTGGAAGTCTATTCTTAACTTTGCAGTCACGCTGTCAAGTTAGAAAATTTAATTAATCTAGGTCCGTGGTCTGGTAATGGTTGTGGTACAGTAAGGCTGAAAAGTTGTAAGATATACAGCAACTGTTATCCTACTGCCAGTAAAGTTGCATGCAAAATGACCTACTGACTAATGTTTGATGTACCTGATAAAAGGCCAGTGAGCATAACACATAATTCACTGGGTATAAATAGCACTCACTGCCTCCCTGTTTCCTGTTCATGCACTGACTCTGAGCTTTCTCTCATGTGTAGTTGGTTGCGCAAGCAGATGTACTCCGTTGATCAGACCAAGAAAAACAGGTATTATTCCTCCACATAATTTCTCACTTTCCTCATGATTTCCATGGTAAAATTTTCACCAGCCGGCTTATTCTACAGCGTCACTCAGAAGGAGGTCAAGTCTCTGCTGAATCAGAGCAACTTTAAAGCACCTGGGGGACGATTTCTGAAGGACAGATTCACGGTATTAATACACCAAGCACGGAACCACCGTTTACATTGATACAATGGGTGTTCAGGTCTAACTGGGACTTTTTATTCAACAGAATAACAGAACACAATTATTAAAATAATACACTCACTCACTTTTATTTGTGTTCGGATACCGTCAAGTGAGGAAGTTTTTCGAGTATGCCGGAGCTATACTGAAACTACGGCTGGAACTAACAATTTTTTAAATAATCAATTAATCTGTCGATAATTTTTTCCTGGTTAATCGATTAATCGGATAAAAGTAAAAAACCAAGAAAAGCATTCATTTCCGACCCTTTATTTATAAACAAACTCTTTAGAAAGTGCACAAATATGTTGCTCCTTGAACTGTTATTATAATAATAATAATAATAATAAAATTAAAATGGACTAACAAAAAACATAGACATGTATGCTTTACATCTGCGAAATATATACTTGGATTACGAGCATAATTAGTTCCGGAAGCGGGCTCGTATTTCAAAACACGTCAATAGTAGTATTTTAAAATCTGTGCGAAATTTCACAGAAAGCCAATGCAATGTGGATAAGATAGGGGTGATGTGGTCGTATCTTCTGGCTCGAGTGAGTACTCTCGCTGCTGTGTTCTGGACTAACTGAAGCTTGTTTATACACCTATTTGAACAACCAGACAGTAAGGCGTTACAATAATCCAACCTAGAGGTGATAAAAGCATGTACTAGTTTTTCTGCATCATTTGGTGACAATATATTTCTTATCTACTTATCTATTATCTACATGTGTTTGAAATGAAAGGCTGGAATCTAGAATCACACCAAGGTCTTTTACTGTTTTACTGTCTTTTACTGTTAAATGGCCTAGTCTTTTACTAGGCCATTTAAAATCACAGTGTGATCAGAAAGCTTACTTCTAGCTGCTTGTGGTCCTATGACTAGAACTTCTGTCTTATCAGGATTAAGCAGAAGGAAATTAATTAACATCCAATCTCTTATGTCCTGCTCAACTTTAGTAAACTGTTTTTTCTCGTCTGGTTAAAACGTATAATTTTGTGTCATCAGCATAACAATGAAAACTAATACCATGTTTACGAATTATGTTGCCCAGAGGAAGCATGTAAAGGGAAAAAAGCAGTAGGCCCAAAACTGAACCCTGTGGAACACCAAACTCCACTTGAGAACGTGAGGAATGGTCACCATCTAAATCTACAAACTGATAACGATCATTCAAATAGGATCTGAGGCACAAAAGGGGCCGTTCCCTTAATTCCTACTAGATTTTCTAATCTGTGAAGGAGAATACTATAATCAATAATGTCAAAAGCTGCACTGAGGTCGAGTAACACAAGTATAGTGACGCAACCCTGATCAGAGGCCAATAGGAAGTCATTTACTACTTTAACCATTGCTGTCTCTGTGCTGTGATGAGGCCTAAATTCTGACTGATACAGTTCGTTTATGCTATTTCTATGTAGATATGAACATAGCTGCTGTGATACTACCCTTTCCAGAATTTTTGAGATAAAGGGGAGGTTTGATATCTGCCTGTAATTGTAAAGCTGACAGGGGTCGAGGTCAGGTTTCTTGATTAGTGGTTTAATAATTTCTAATTCAAGGGATTTAGGAACTTACCCACTGCTGAGTAAACAGTTAATTTCTTTTAACAGGGGTTCTGTTATTGCTGAACTATCTGCTTTATAACGGAATCACTGCTGTAAAGTAAAAATAAAACAAATTAACCTGCTCTTTATCTTTGAAAAAAATAGCAACAGAGCAGTGTTTCTGTGTAGAGCAGAGAGAAAGAGTGTGTGAGACACAAAATAAAATATGTTTTACTCGCACACACGTGGTCACAGTGTTATAGTAAACAGTACACGCGTGCATGGATGTTGATTATACTGTATGTTTTTTTGTTTTTTTTTGCTCTGCCCTGTCTATAAGGCGCTAAACTCTGCTAGCATCAGTGCGAGAGACCGAGTTCCGCTCAACTTAAGTGTTTTTTAGTAATCAAATGTCTCCGCCTCGCGCGACACAGCGGATCAATTATGAAATTCGTTGCCAACGCTTTTGGTAATCGATTTTTATCGATTCGTTGTTGCAGCTCTAACTGAAACGTCTAAAATGTTAGCTTCCCAGAAACTCCTAAAAGGGTCGTGACATGTAGACCGTACAGGGGATGTGGCAATAACTCCCAGACGAGTTCCTGTAATTCGCAAGTGGTCTTCGTGGATGGCTGTGGGTACAGTTCCCATAGATGGATTCTTCACTTCTGCAAGTTGGCAACAAGTTATTCGTTGTTCTCCAGGATCATTTGTTTTACTCACTGAATGTTTAAAACACATTTATGACTGCAGTGGTCTGCTATCCGCAACAGTCGAGATTGTCAATCACAGATGTACGGTCTTTAAAACCTTTGCGTCGGTTAAATATTTGACTAAGACATCTTCATAACAAATATGAGAAATTTCATAACAAGTCCCGGTTTGACTTGAACGCCACTTGTATTTACCTCCAGAGCCGACTTAGAAAAATATCTAAATCTCCTAAACAATCTGAGTGTACTGTATAAATTTGTGTCCTGTTTGCAGGCTGTTGGAGGGAAAAAAGACCTCCTTGACTTTGAGCAGTTTCACAAGTTCTACAATGAGTTAATGTTCGAAAACCAGAGGACGGTGAGTGTGACCCTTTATTTTGATGTCATTTTCTTTAAACCGTGCACATTTACATGTCAGTCTAAAGCATGGGTACTGTATTGCATGTGTTTGTTAGATACTGGATGAATTTAAAAAGGAGTCCTGTGCATTCATCATGGGGTGAGATGTCCCTCGTTTTATTTTCCTAAACAAACTTAGTAATAAAGTTTTGTTTTTTTTGTATTTAAGTGTGGATGGTCTGTGGTTTTAATGAGAGTGTTTTTTGTTTGTGTTTGTAGGAACACTGAAAGGCCTGAAGCCTCTGTAGTTCATCTATATGACTTCCAACGCTTCCTTGTCTATCAGCAAAAAGTAAGAATGATGTTTTTGTGTAGACACCTTTTAACAAACTGTTCATAAACTGTCATGAACAGTAAGTGGTGTGAATGATATCCATTTTGAATATCATATCACCATGAAGATGGCTTTGGACTAAAACTGATTTGAAACATTTTTCCTGTATTGGCTACGGGCTACCATTGCTCTGATAACTTTAGGACTACAATTGCCACTTCCGTTCCGTACAGTGGACACAAAATAGACTTTGTGTTAAAGATTTTATGTCGAAATAGACTTTGTTTTAAAGATTTCGTGTTCAAAATAGACCTTGTGTTACTGAAGTTCCTGGTTGCACAGTTATATATTTGACTACATGGCAAAGGGATTTTTTAAAATACTTTTTTATCTCAGTATCCGGTGTCAACCAGATGAGGATGGGTTCCCTTTTGAGTCTGGTTCCTCTCAGGGTTTCTTCCTCATCTCGTCTCCGAGAATTTTTTTTTTTTTGCCACGGTTGCCTCCAGCTTGCTTATTAAGGATGTATAAAGGTTAAAACTATATGCAGAATTTATACATTTTTGTAAAGGTAATGTTTTACTGTCTCCATTATGAAACATTCTATATGAATAAAATTGAATGGACTGAAATGATAGAATTCAAGAAGCACTTATGCTGCCTCATGCTATGGATGATTTTTATGAGTAGAGAAAGAGAGGTCAGTTAACAATAATACCTGGGAAAATGGTGATGGGATCCACCGTACATATGCTGTACAGTATATAACATGCAATATTCCTATATTGATCATGTATACTTATGTAGCTGTACTTAAACTGCAATGCCTACCGTGCTAGAGCTGCACCCTCGTGCCCACGACTGCATCACAGATGTGTTGATATCCATCAGTACAGCACTCACTCTGTAAACACCATTTATTATCAACAATTATCATTTGTTTATCTAACCAGTGATTTTGCTTTATCAACACAAATCCTTCCACGACTGGCGGAACTAATTAACCGCGTCTGGCAGAGCTGGCAACTGACACTTAGCGACCAACCAACCAATATAATTAACAGGAGTAAAATTAGTTTTATATTCTTACCAGTACCATGGAGGTAGTGGACAGTCCTGTAAATCTCATAAGTTTTTTTTATATTTCCACTTATTTCTTTTTTAGAATATCAGCTTCATGGTTGAATCCCAAATAGAGTTTAAAGGAAAGCTAGTGCACTAGGGTGTACACTCCACAATCATAAAAGCCGTAAATAAACAATGTTTTAGATGCATTTCTTGATTTTGAGCAGGCAGTTGCTCTCTCGCCTCAGTACTACGGTCTATTATCACCATTCCTAAAATGGCTCTCATCTAAGCAGATTGTTCAGTTGTAACTAACTTGTATAATGTACATTAAACAACAGTTAGATCCAAACAAGTAGTTTGATTAGACAAGTGAAATGGTGATATAGAGCACTACAGCACTGCAACGTTTACCTACATTTATCACTCCGCTTCACAGATGCTCTAATTGTTGATTATACTGTACTAACTTTTGGTCGCGCGCTTAACTCTACATTGTAACGCTAAAAAGATTTTTACAAGCTATTTACAAACCTGATTCCAAAAAAGTTGCGACACTGTAAAAATTGTAAATAAAAACAAGTTTCAAATTTTAATATTTTATTCAAAATAAAACATAGATGACATATCAAATGTTTAAACTGAGAAAATTTATCATTTTAAGGGAAAAATAAGTTGATTTTAAATATCAACACATTTTAAAAAAGTTGGGACAAGACCATGTTTACCACTGTGTGGAATCAACTCTTCTTTTTTTAACAGTCCGCAAATGTTTGGGGACGGTGGAGACAAGTTGCTCAATGTTGTCCCATTCTTGTCTAATACAGGCTTCTAGTCGTTCAACTGTCTTAGGTCTTCTTTGTTGCATCTTCCTCTTTATGATGTGCCAAATGTTTTCTATGGGTGAAAGATCTGGACTGCAGGCTGAGCATTTTAGTACCCGGATCCTTCTCCTACGCAGCCATGATGTTGTAATTGATGCAGTATTTGGTCTGGCATTGTTATGTTGGAAAATGCAAGATTTTCGCTGAAAGAGACAATGTCTTTATGGAAGCATATGTTGTTCTTGAACTTGAATATACCTTTCAGCATTGATGGTGCCTTTCCAGATGTGTAAGCTGCCCATGCCACATGCACTCATGCAACCCCATACAATCAGAGGTGCAGGCTTCTGAACTGAGCGCTGATAACAACTTGGGTTGTCCTTGTCCTCTTTAGTCCAGATGACATGGCGTCCCAGTTTCCCAAAAAAAACTAAAAATTTTGATTTCGTCTGACCACAGGACAGTTTTCCACTTTGCCACAGTCTATTTTAAATGAGCCTTGGCCCAGAGAAAACGCCTGCACTTCTGGATCATGTTTGGATATGGCTTCTTTTTTGACCTATAAAGTTTTAGCTGGCAACGGCGAATGGCATGGTGGATTGTGTTCACCGACAATGTTTTCTGGAAGTATTCCTGAGCCCATGTTGTGATTTCCATTACAGTAGCATTCCTGTATGTGATGCAGTGCCGTCCAAGGGCCCGAAGATTACAGGCATCCAGTATGGTCTTCCGGCCTTGACGCACAGAGATTGTTCCAGATTCTCTGAATCTTTGGATGATATTATGCACTGTAGATGATGATAACTTCAAACTCTTTGCAATTTTTCTCTGAGAAACTCCTTTCTGATATTCCGCCAATATTTTTCACCACAGGATTGGGGGAATTGGTTAGCCTCTGCCCATCTTGACTTCTGAGAGACACTGCCACTCTGAAAGGCTCTTTTTATACCCAATCATGCTACTTGACCTAATAAGTTTCAAAATAGGTCCTCCAGCTGATTCTTATATGTACGATTAACTTTTCCGGCCTCCTATTACTACCTGTCCTAACTTTTTTTGGAATGTGTAGCTCTCATGAAATCCAAAATGAGCCAATATTTGGCATAACATTTCAAAATGTTTCACTTTCAACATTTGATATGTTATCTGTATTCTATTCTAAATAAAATAGTGACATTTGAAACTTCCACTTCATTGCATTCTGTTTGTATTTACAATTTGTACAGTGTCTCAACTTTTTTGGAATTGGGTTTGTATGTTAGTAATTGATTAAATAAATAAACAAATCATAATTTGTTGATAATAAATGCGGTTTGTAAAACTGTTTTATAATATCAATACCTCCTCGTTCCTATGACTGTATCACAGTGGTGCTGATATTCAGTACAACAGCACTCCCTCTCATGTGATATTACTGAAGTTGATTACCTTTAAAAAAATCCATTTGAACTTTCTGTTCTCTAGTAATTAACAGATATAATTACTTTGTTCATTGTGGTCTTTTAAATGTCCTATTTATACCTATTATAGCATTACTGACCTAATATTTTTAGGCTGTTAAAAGGTTATCCAATGTAATCTTTTCACATTGGTCACAAACCACTTCTGACTTAACCGTGTTTATTTTGTTTTTAATATTTGGTCTATAGGAGTCCTGGGCTAACAACGTAAATCAGGTGCGAGAACTGATGACCACTTTCATCGATGACACCATGAGAAAAACCAACGATCCAGAGTTCACAGTTGGGGAGGTACCAAATCTTTAAGGTTTTTACTGTATGTGCCTGTAGTACCTTCACATCAATTTGTAGCCCTTAACTTATTAATTCTTTTATTTTTATTTTTATTTAGTTCCTTAGCTTTCTGTTTTCCAAAGAGAACTCCATTTGGGATGAGAAATACTCCGAACTGTCGAGCTTGGACATGAACAACCCTTTATCTCACTACTGGATCAACTCGTCGCATAATACGTGAGTGTGGACCTTCACAAAACCACATCCACACATTGCCTTTGTTTTTTTATGGGGTACTTCCTGCTGCAGAGTGTGATGTGTGCAACTGTGTTGTTGTTTTTTTTACAGCTATCTGACTGGTGACCAGCTACGCAGCGAATCTTCTACAGAGGCCTATGTGCGCTGTTTGAGACTTGGCTGCCGCTGCATTGAGTGTTAGTGACAATAATACAACTTTATTGTATGGCATCTTTTGTGTTTCCTATAGAATCCGCTTTTTTATGGTCCTGCTGGAGTTTTTTGTGCTGTTGAGCACATTGTGCGATGGGTTTCCCCTCGTTTTAACCGCAATAGTGGTTTTTACATGCCATAAAGTTCAAGGCCTTAAATTCGCGACCCTCCGATCAGCAACCCAGATCCTGCTAGAGTAGTGGATTAAAAATAACTGACAAGGGACTGACAAGCTTTTTTAACTGAGTGATTTCAATTTCTCTGATCCTTCTGCACATTATAGAGTCAGTACAGTTCTCCCAACATCTAATATCACAGTGAAGCTGCTGGGGGGAGGGGGGTCGCAACACCAATGCTGTGCGCAAAGCTGTTTTCAGCCACAGCGTTGCCGAGGTATTTTTACAGAATGCAAATTTCCCTTGCAACCTGTAGACGTTTTACTTAGACAACCAAAAAGCAAACGGAGCCAGACTGAATGTAAGAAAAAAAGGTTTGATGTGGTTTTGTGCCAAGTTCATGTCTATGAGTGTGAGAGCCAGAGATTCTCTCTCTCTCTCTCTCTCTTTCTCTCTCTTTCTATCTATCTTTTAGACAGATTATTTTTAACATAGCAAAAAAAAGGGAATGTTATATTTGAAAAAGCCAGATATAAATCACTGGGAGTAAGTATGGGACAATGATCATTTTATGTTATAGCCTTATATTGTAGTATACTCATAAATATGTATGTAAAATATGTGCAGCAGTTCACTGAGGCATGTTTCACTGGCTAAGATTAAATGTGAGGAGCAGCTATGATTAGGCAACCAATTAAAAAACAAACACATTAAAGTGTAAATCTCTTTTATTTGTCCTATGAGGTTGGCGAAAAAAAAGATTTCAAATTCTCGAAACACTCACTACTTCCTGGTCTCTTCTTCCGCAGCATTCCTTTCCATGTCTTTGGATGTCAAGCTTCTTGAACTAGCTGGAACTAATGTTCAATTAATTTTTTTTCTTCTACAAACACAACACCCATTAACCTGTATTATTAAGGACCCATTTCATCTAAAACAATGCAACGTTAAAGGGTCATGGATGGCGTTAAGATTTGTACCGCTTCTTACAACTAGATTTTTATCAAACGTCAGAATGAGCAGAATCCAACCACTTTACCCTTGTTTTCACGAAATCACTTTGCTTTCATTGCTTTTACTTTCCAAGTTCATATGTCTTTTATACTTGTCTCATTCCAAAAAATGTTGTCGATAGTCTGCTGAAAACATGTGCAAGCATAAGAGAACAGCATAGTAAAGTAAGAAAATACTAATAATTGAACAGTTATAGTAGAATGTGATTAAGTTTTTGTACTAACGCCGGTTAAAAGGTAAAAGCTTTATTGGTTTGGAAAAACAAATGCTCAGTTTAGCTGTCTGGTGTCCTAACTATATTTTTTGCTTTCATACAGTGGACTGCTGGAATGGACCAGATGAATGGCCCATCATTTACCACGGATGGACAAGAACCACCAAAATTAAGTTTAAAGATGTAGTGAGGGCTATCAACGAGCATGCCTTCGTAACATCTGAGTAAGTTACAAGTTAATACCCTCCCCTTCCCGCTTTAAAATGAACTGCCGTTACCTTGACTTGGTTCTGGTTTAGATTTTAGTCCTCTTATTGCATCTAGTGTCAAAAAAAGAAACTACAGCAATCTCTAACAGAGGCCTACTGGTATAGGAATCACTCTACATCATGGCATATCTTTCTGTTTGCTGTTAATCTGTTACCTGTTAAGGCCGCTCAAGTGTTGTTAAATCTTAGCTGCTAATTTACTGGTTATTTAAGTGTGTTTGCTGAGTTATTTCCCCATCTTAATTAAAATCTTTGTATCGAATTTATCAAACTGAATGCTTTAAAGTCATGTTAATGCCAGATGTGTGTCCAGATTTGTAAATGTAAGCTAACCATAATACTGGTTAGGTATCCAGTGGTGCTGTCCATAGAAGAGCACTGCGATGTGAGGCAGCAGAAACTGATGGCTCAGTACTTCAGAGAGGTGTTCCAGGACAAGCTGCTCATTGAACCTGTGGAGCTGGAAGCAGAGCAGCTGCCCTCACCCAATCAGCTCAAGGGCAAGATCATCATCAAGGTTCTCACTGTTTACCTTGGCTTATATTAGAGTATGGAGGGTTTTAGCAGGAAAGTAGAAAGTAGAAGATGCAGGCTCCAGTTTATTTGTATCAACATACTGTTCATATTAGTTTCACTGAATTAAATATATTGGGATAAAAAAAAGTCTTTAAAACGTTGAGGTGAGAAAGAGAGAGTTTGAAGCGAAGTTGCTGATCAGTCAGTTGTAAAGTCCATAGCTTTAACTTTAAACATTTTTATTATATATAATTTAATCAAATTGCATAAAAATATTTTTTTATTTGTATGTGCCCTGTTTGTGTGTGTGTGTGTGTGTGTGTGTGTGTGTGTGTGTGCATTTGCTTTTTAAATTAAATTTTATTACTATAATCAGCAAATGAGCCATGTTTTGATTACACCATTCAAACCTTTTAAACATGCATAAAAACCAGGAAGGTAAGGTCAGGTACAGGGTACAAATCATTGTTTCCATTATATAAGCAGACGTACAACAAACATTTAAAACTGCTGTAGTATGCATTCAGCTGTTGTGATGTACACAGGAAATACAGTATAGACTAGGAAAAAAATAAGCTGTGGTTATAGGCTGGTAGGTTATGAGAGTTTGAATATAGGGCTAACGTCTGCTTCTTCTTTACCTCAGCATAAAAAGCTGAATATTGGTGAGACCTTTGGAAGAAAAGATCTGTCCAGAGGAGAGAAGCAGGGAGAACTTTTCATCTGGGACCCCATAGATGAGGTGCTTCAAAATCTCCTTCATACCACTTTAAGGTTTTTTTTTTGTCCTCCAGAATTATTGGTGCCCAAAAATGAGTATAATATACAACAATTGTGCATAGTGGTTATGTTGTGCAATCTTTTTTATTTTTCCCTCCCAGGCTACCAAAACTTCTGTATTCGAATGTATAGATTTACATTTGTTCATACGATGGTTCAGTGTGTGACAAGACAAATGTGTATGCTTGTTTTTTTTAGACATGGTATAAGCACTACTGTGTGATATCCAAAAACAAACTGTACTATGCAGAGGAAAACGAGCCAGATGAGGACACGAGATCGGTACAATCCCTAGCATTTAAATTCAATGAATGATGATGTCAGGTGAATGCAGAAGTGCAATCTGATTGTCCTCTACTCTCATGGTCAGTCTGTAAGCAGTGTGGATTTGCACCGGTCCGAGCCCTGGTTCCATGGGCGTCTCGCTGAGGGCAGACAGACCGCCGAGAGACTGCTGCAGGAATTCTGTGCGGAGTCTGGGGGTAAAGACGGAACTTTTCTGGTGCGAGAAAGCGACACCTACGTTAATGACTGCACGCTGTCTTTCTGGTATGTCTAGCAAGCTCAAGAAAAAGAAAAAAAATCATCAGTCTAATTCATGATAATGCATTATGATAAGGGGACCATTTCTATGGTGGAATGATGGCGTAGTTGATAGCCCTTAGACCTTCCGGGTTTGATTCCCTCATCAGGTCTATGTGTGTAGAGTTTGCATGTTGTCTCTGTGCTTGCTGCGTTTCTTCTGCGCACAGTCCAAAGATAGGCAGAGTAGGTTAATTCGTGTTCCCAGATTGCCATTAGTGTATGTGTGTGTGTGTGTGTGTGTGTGTGTGCACGTGCGAGCCCTGTGATGTACCCTGCCTCATGCCAGAAATCTCTAGGATATGCTGCAGGCTTCCTGTACAGGTTATGTGGTATAAAAAATTAATGAATGAATAAATCAACATCCTTAAGCAGCCTTTTTCATCCATCAGATGTCATCCATTTTGGCACTGTAGAGTTATATAAAGCTGTATGTCTTATTTTTTTTAGAGGGGGGGATTTTCCCCTGATTTTCTTTCTAATTTAGTCGTGTCACATACGAAGAACATTCAACTAACGTAACACACCGGAGGACAGCGCTATCCGCTCCTTCCGCTTGCGTGAGCTCACAGACGCCCCTGATTGGCTGTAGAGCCGTGATTAATGTGGGAGCACGAAATACCTCTCATCCCTCCACTCTGAGAGAGCTCAGCCAATCAGCTCTCTCTAGACCTCCAGCTGCGAGAGGTTACAGCATATCGAACTCGCGATCTCCGGATGATAGGGCAAGCACTTTATCACTTATTAGGAGACCCCAAAACTGTATGTCTTTAATTGCACTGGGTCTAATATTAGTTTTAGGTTTTGTACAATGTGTTTTTGTGTTGCACAGGCGCAGTGGGAGAGTACAGCACTGCCGGATCCGCTCATCCTCAGACGGGAACCACATTATATTTTTCCTGACCGAGAACTTGCACTTCCCCAGCGTTTATTCTCTGATACAGCACTACAGAGAGAGCCCACTTCGTTGCCACGACTTCAACTTGCGCCTCACTGACTTTGTGCCCCGGCCGAACATGCACCTGAATGAGGGGTGAGTGAAGAAAAAGACGAAGCAAAATAAAGATCGCCTTCTAACTTAAGAAATAGAAATGAAATGTAGATTTTTCTTTAGAAGTAGTGGAGGAACCCCAGGCATGTTTGGTTTGTTCTTGCAGATTAATGTTGCCTTGAATTGTAAAATATTGTTGCGAGGAAGACTTCTTACTCCATTGCAGTAGTGCTTCGATAACACCGTGCTTTTTTTTCCGTACAGGTGGTTTTACAGTAACATGAGTCGAGGTGAGGCAGAAGACACGCTACTGAGGATTCCTCGAGATGGAGCCTTCCTCATAAGGCAGAGGGAAGAGTCAGACTCTTACGCCATCACCTTCAGGTGCTCTTCAAAGCTTCGTACTTCTCTTTCAGCCCATCTTCTCTTTTTTATCATCCCTCCATCAAGGAACCGAACTTGATATTATTCAATTTGCATTAATTTACGTGAACGAGTCTTTAGTGTACTTTTATTTTGTGTCAGCTGACTTGGTTTGCGTGAATGGGTGGATTGAAACTGTCTTGTCTTGCAGAGGCGAAGGCATGGTCAAGCACTGTCGTATCCACACAGAAGGATCCATGTATGTGTTAGGCTCCTCCAGTGAGTTTGAGAGTCTGGTGGAGCTGGTCAACTACTTCCGTAAGAAGCCTCTCTACCGCAAGACCAAACTGCGCTACCCAGTAACACCAGAGCTTGTGGATCGCTTCAGCATGGTCAGTGCTTCAGTAATGTTTCGAAATTTCATTTACAAAATAAGATACAATATCTCTATCCTAGATATGAGGTCAGTAATAGCCAAACAGCATTAGTGCAGATACTACAATCAAGTTTTGGTTTGATTATTTACTCCTACTCATAATTGTAAAATGCGAGGCGTGTTCAAATTAAACCAGGACTTTTTAATCACGCAGGATATACAGTAGGACAACAGTTTTCTCAGTACAACAGAGATCTGAAACACAGGTCTGAAACACTGGCCTCCCAGGAACTCCTTTAAAGGTCCAAACATGTGGAAATTGTTCAGAACAAGGGACATGGCAATATTTACCGAAAGAGTTCTTGTGATGTGTTCATACATGATTGCGTGTACAGTTATTAAGGATCTGGTGTTTTACTTGTTAAATGTTCACAGGAACATCTGCTGAGGACCCAAAACAACCTTGGTTTGGATTGGACATACAACCTTCTTTAAAATGTTTGCACCATTAAAAAAAAATTCTGTGACTATGAGTCTCACCAAATCACCAACCTGTGCTTAAAGTCTTGTGCAAACGCCAATTAATTTTACTTTTAATTCATGAGAAATGTAATTACAAGTACCGGTTTAACTAGAACACCCCTTATCACTCATTGTGACATAATGAAGTGCCAACAGGAAAATGTAATATGTAATATGTATTTTACATTTAATAATGCAGTCAAAGCAAAGCAACATGAAACAACATGAAACCTGTGCTAATATTATATAGCCTCCCACTGAAATACAAGTAACCTAATAAAATATTTTGTGGAATTTAAAATGTAGCTGTAATAAAAAAAGTAAAAAAGATGACTGAGCGAGCAGAGCAGTATAACTAAGCGTGTCGACTAAAAATGAGCGCAGATGTGCTCACACAAAGACCAGTGAAATAACTGCAGAGAAACTGTCATGCCTCAGAGCACTTCAGTTCAGTAAGCACTGACACACACACACACGCGCGCGCACACACACACACACACACACACTTCCTGTTCTCTCTGCTTCAGAATTAAGGTGCAGTTAAGGCCACTTTGTGCTGATTTTGCTCAGGGTGGCCACTTTTACACTTTCTATTAATGTATCTATCTATGAATCTCTGTAGTCCATGTAGGCTAATAATTATTTTAATAATAATTTTCATTCCTATCCTGATATTTTTTTCTTTCCCTAGCCATTTCTATCGCTTTCCGATCTCCTACTCCTAGCCATTCTTGAATGACATCAATCCATCTTCTTGCTGGTCTTCCTACTCGCTGTTTCCAATTTATGTTTCTCTCTATAATCAATCTGATTGATCGTTCTTCTCCCATCCTGCAAACATGCCCAAACGGACCCAATTTACGCTCCTTGATAAGTTCTCTGTAGCATTATTTTTATGACCGTGGTCAAAATTCCTACTTTATCCAGACTGGCACCCAATTTGCTAGATGGCATACCAGGTGGCAGAGGTTTTCCACTATTGCTGTGAACTAAATAGTACAAAGACATGAAACACAGCATGATATGTTGTTTCCTGCAAGCACCAAATAAAAGTTTATCATCATGATTGTTTAATGTTAATGCAGATTATGCATGTAATTATTAGTACTGGTACTGTAGCAATGAGTTTAAAACCATCTCAGTCTAAAAAAAATTATGCAGTGATAGCAATAATAAGATTAAGCTTTCTGCAAATGTTTTTCTTATATATATATATATATTTTTTTTTTTTTTTTTTAATAAATTTTGTTGCAGACTGACAAGTCAGCTTCACTTTACGACAGCAAGCAGTACGTGGAGGCCAATGAAATCGAACCATCTCCGGTACGTAGAGTCAAATATGCAAACAATCATGTTATTGTGCTTTATTTGCAGTGGCCTAAGAGAGAGACGTACTTGTTGGCTATCACTGTCTCTCAGATAGGAAATGGATCTTTACTTAAGAGGAAATGTCCCGTGGCTTATAGAGCAATGTCATGCCTGAGCGTATTCAGATGTTCCCTCCTCTGTGCGTTGCAGTGTGTGATCTTGCACATTCATGTTTGACATGTCAGAGGGTGATTCAGTATTTTCATCTGGAACTCTTTCAAAAAAGAAAAAAAAAATGCTAAAAGTTTGCATAAATATGTTATTTTCTGCAAGCACCAAATAAAAGTTTGATTACTGTACATCATGATTGTTTAATGTTAAGGCAGATTATGCGTGTAATTATTAGTACTGGTACTGTAGCAATACGTTTTAAAACATCTCAGTCTGAAAAAAATGATGCATTGATAGCAATAATAAGATTAAGCTGCATCGATATGTTGCATTGCATTGTGTGATCTTGCACATTCATGTTTGACATGTCAGAGGGTGATTCAGTATTTTCATCTGGAACTCTTTCAAAAAAGAAAAAAAAATGCTGAAAGTTTGCATAAACATCTGGCTCATTTGTGACAGCTCTTCACCTCGCCTTGTGCCATTGTGTTCCTCCGCAGCCTCAGAGCACAGTGAAAGCTCTTTATGATTACCGGGCCATGCGGCCAGATGAACTCAGCTTCTGCAAGGGCGCACTGATCTACAACGTTACCAAAGAGAACACTGGATGGTGAGACACTCTAGGGGTTAAAATAACTAATTTGTGTTTGTTTATAATGTTTAACGATGAAAAGTGTCACAAAGTAGATTTAGAGAAATCCTGCTCTAGATTTTAAACCCTGACGAGCAAACAAGAAGCAGCTTTATCAAGGAAAAACCTGCTGAGATAGTATTAGGAAAGAACTGACTAAAAAAGGGAACTCGAACTAGTCTGGGTGAAACCAGATAGTGAGACTGATAAATACTGTATTCACAGTTGTATACATTCACAGTGCCTTTTTATTTTTTTTGGAACACTCATTCACACAGTTATCTAATCTGGCATTCGTGTGGCGGCATTCAGACATACAAGGGCCAACAGCTTCAGTTAATGTTCTCATCAGATGTCGAAATTAACTACAAGAAGTGTTCTCTGTAACTTTGTTTGTGGCATGTTTGCTTTGTAGCAGATGGGCTGCTAATCTCTCGGGATTTCTACACACCAGAGTCTTCTCAGAATGGTGCAATAAACAAATAAAGTTCCAGCGAGAGGCAGGTCTGCGAACAGAAAGGCATTGTCGATGAGAGATATCAATGAAGAATGGCCAGACTAGTTCAAGCTAACAGAAACAGGCTACAGGAACCCTCTTAGAAGCCCACTGTGTAAAATTGTGGCCAAAGGCTCATGTTGCTCAACACAGCTGGAGACCACATCGTGTTCCACTTATGTCAACCAAGAACAGATATTCGCGGCGGCAGGTTAAAAATGTCCCTTGGGTTAATTAATTGATTTCTGCTGGGGCACACCTTTCCCTGAGATAGGGTCAGAATTTAGTAACAGTATGAATCCATGGACCCAACCTGCCTTGTGTCAACAGACCAGCCTTGTGGAGGTTGTGCAAAGGTTGTGGGGAATGTTTTCTTGGCTTCCTTGATACCAAGAAATCATCCTTTGAATGCTATAGTGTATTTTTTTTGTATTGTTGTTGAACATGTGCATCCCTTCATGGCAACAGTTTACCATCTTCTCATGGCTGGTTCTGGCAAATGTCACAAAGCAAGTTAGCTCACATTGGTTTTGTGAACACGACAGTGATTACAGTATTCCTTAAATACGATTTGAACAGATAAAACATCTTAGGAATGTGGTAGAACAGGAAATTCACAGAATTATACATGTACAGCACTTGCATGATGCGGTCATGTCAACATGGCCCAGATACTTTTTTTTTTTTTTTTTTCAATTTTGTCACGACAGGAAAACACGAAGAAGAACTGAGGCTTTTTTTTTTCAGAGGAAAAGGAGGCAAAACCCAGTACAGTGATAGTACAGTGTTTATAACAAAGTGGTCAATGAATGTGTAGGCAGTTAATGTGCAAAATGAGATGTGTGTAAAAAGCACAGTGTAGTATTCAAGTGTGAATATTCTGGAGTAGATAGAATAAAAAAGTTTCTCTCCATGAATGTCACTGACAGGGGTATCTGAAACATTAAAACCATCTAGGTTTGGGGTTCTCCTTGTGCCACAGAGATGGTTCTATTTAATTTTGTTTAATTATAACTGTAACAGCAGCTTTACAAAATAAAAAAAGGAAAATTAGCATAAAACGTAAAAAAATATGTATAAATAAAATAATTATCAGATTGTCCCTACACCTACGTGGAGCGGTAGGTGTTTGGGTTCTCTGTGTAGAAGAGCAAGTCTTTGTCTTAGGCTTTGATTATTTTATCATGAAATATAATAAATGTAGCTCTAACAGTCGTAGGAAAGTCTTTAAAAACCGAAGCTTTGTATTTTTCCTTGCCATTTTCAGTAGTTATGTTATCTAAGTAGCTGATAACGAGGGTACTGAGGCTAACATAAAGTGTTTTGCTAGCAGCTAGGGACAATTTCTGTTCGCAAGTCAAATAAAGATATAATATGTTCCTACCTCCTTTTTTGAGCTTTTTTTTACTTTTATAAACCTGAAGTGGTTCAAGTTGCACATGTTCTTCTTTTAGCTGGTGTCCATTAGTTGATGTCTCTGGTAGTGGATTAGCATAGTTTCAGTTTG
Organism: Clarias gariepinus; assembly: GCF_024256425.1. Classification (NCBI taxonomy): domain Eukaryota; kingdom Metazoa; phylum Chordata; class Actinopteri; order Siluriformes; family Clariidae; genus Clarias; species Clarias gariepinus. Next base: position 13,504,201 of record NC_071106.1, on the reverse strand, counting down.
TTCAGTCAATTGGACAATAACAGTGATTCAACTATTAATTTTCCCTTTTTTTATTTCTTCTTCTTCTTTATTTGAAACTAACAAAGTTTGTTCAGATGTTCATAATTTTGCTGCTGATCTCTCTCTCTCTGTGTCTCCTTCTGTCTCTGTCTCTCTCTGTCTCTGTGTCTCTTTCTCTCTTGTGCAGGTGGAAAGGTGATTATGGTGGAAAAGTGCAGCTTTATTTCCCATCAAACTATGTAGAAGAGGTTGGAAACTCTGCTGCTGCTGAGCAGAAAGAACTGGTAAGGAAGACCTGTTTCACTTCCTGGATATTTGATTATGTAAAATAATTTCAATTTGCATTTTATAAACAAATTTGCTTCGTGTTCGGGTTTCCTGGTACTTCCTGATACTCTCCACTTCTCTCTCTCTCTCGCGCTCTCTTTTTGATTCCAAGGCTTCCCCCTCTTCCTCCTCATTCCTTATATGGCAACTTATGGTTTGCTGCCGGATGTCTGTAAAAACTTCCCCTTTCTTTGTTTTCACCGACTCATTCTTTTTTGATGCAGTAACACACGGGCATGAAACGTACTGTATGTCTTCACTCAAGAAATGGCCTAAGACTCGGCAGACATGTCAGAGCTGACCGGGAAGTGTACAGCCGTGGCCAAAAGTATTGATAATGACACAAATATGAATTTTCACAAAAATGTTTTTAGAGCTTTTTGTCAGATGTTATGGTATAATGGAGTATAGTTATGAGCATTTGCATTAGTGTCAAAGGCTTTACATTGTTACAATTACAAGTTTATACAGTTTTTGTCAGAGTTTGTGGGTTTTTGTTCGTCCACCCGCCTCATGATGATTGGCCCCACAAGTTCTTAATTGGATTAAGGTGTGGGTAGTTTTCTGTCCATGTGTAATGACGCGGGTCGCGCGAGGGGCAGAGCCGCGCATAAACTGTTCTGAACAGGCAAAGGCACGGCCATTTATACACGTGGTTGCCAGGCAACGCGATTATATAATGGTCCTGATACCTCGGCCACTTTGTGTGATCATTTAGGTAGCACCGGTGAGGTATCTGGGGCAAAGGCAAAGAAAAGAAAAGACAAAGCATACAGAAAAAGACAGAGGCACAGACACACCCTCTGTCTTCTTAAGTATAAAGTTTACCCAAAAAAACAGGACCCCTCTCTTTCTAATAAATCCTCGGTAAGACATAAGCCCAGAGAGGACATTAGTTTTTGTTTTAGTTTCCAGAGCCCCGTCCGTTCTCGCGTAGACAGCAGAGCTCTGTTTTTTTTTGTGTTTTCAGTTTCCTTTTATTTCCTTTTAAGTTTCTTAATTAATAATCCCACGCCATCTCCAAACGGAAAGGAATTTCTGTGCCCGTCATAAACACTCTCACAACTCCCATTTCACTGACCCCCTCTAAAGCCCGGCGTCAGGGCTCTTATCATTAAACCGTTAAAAAAAAAAAATTTTTTTTTTTTAAATCAATATTTTCTTTTTCCCCGAATCACTTTTGCCTTAGGGCAAGGTGCTTCATTATGCTGGAAAAGCCATTGTTTGTCATCAAACTGTTCTTGGGTGGTTGGAAAAAGTTGTTCTCGGAGGATGTTTTTGTAATATTCTTTATCTATGGCTCTGTTTTTAGGGCAAAATTGTGAGTAAACCCACTCCCTTAGCAGAGAAGCAACACTATACATGAATGGTCTCAGGATGTTTTACTGTTGGCATGACAGGACTGAACTTAGCGCTCACATTTTCTTCATCTGACAACCTTTTTTCATGGTTCCACTAACAATTGAAAAGAGGATTCATCAACGAAAATGACCTTATTCCAGTCCTCAGCAGTCCAATCCCTGTACCTTTTGCAGAATATCATTTTGTCACTGATGTTTTTCCTGGATAGAAGTGGCTTCTTTGCTGCCCTTCTTGACACCAGGCCATCTTTCAAAACTTCTTCGCCTCACTGTGGGTGCAGATGCAGTTAACCTTGGTTAACAGAGGAAGAACAATGATTTCAAGCACCACCCTTCTTTTAAAGCTTCCAGTCTGTTATACCAACTCAATCAGCATGACAGAATGATTTCCAGCCTTGTTCTTGTCAACACTCAATTGTTGACAAGAGAATCACTGACATGATGTCAGCTGGTCTTTTTGTGCCAGGGCTGAAATCTAGTGGAAATTTATTATAATTTTTTAGAATAGATTATTTTTTATGGAAAAGAGAGTTTTTGCAATTAATCTGCTCGCTCTTTATGATATTCTGGGGGGATAAAAGCTGAGCTGCAGACTTTGTGAACACTAATATTTGTGTCATTCTCAAAACATTTGGACCTCAGCTGCAATTCTTCGATTATTTTTATTATGTTTAAACCTAACATTTCTTTTTTTCAGGGTGATGAAGATAACCCATTGGGTGACTTGTGTAAAGGTGTAGTGGATATTTCCAAGTGCAATGTTGGTAAGAGCTTTTCTTTGAAGAAAAGAGACAAAGTAAATGTAGTTTCATTTTGTTTTTTACAGATGAATGCAAAAGTTTAGTTTTTTTTTTCCTATATGTAATTTATCAACATCCTAAATAATAGGAATGTGCCTTTGTCTTGCTTTTTATTCTTGATATTTCTATTTTCCCTCTTGATTTTGTTCACCATAATAAAATATATAAAGATAAAATATTTCTGTAATATTTGGATAATGTGTTTTCCACTCAGCATCCAGAAACCAGATAAATGTAAATCTTTGCACTGAGTAATAAATTGGACACTGATATGGTGTGTGTCATACTAAGTCAATACCACTTTTTGCGTCGATGTCCGCAGTGCGTTCAGCGCAACACGGCAGGCCGGTGGTGGTGACGCTGCAGAATAAGGACAGTAAAGAGAGCGGGATGCCATTCCACTTGGCCACGGAGACCACAGAGGAGCTGTTCGAATGGTACCAGGTGGCCTGGGACATCACTCAGAGAGAGGGAACCCGTGAGTTTGAGGTAACTATAATAACGTTATCCCATCACACATGCAGGATTACACCTGTTGTTAAAATACAAGTAAGAATAAAGCCATTTGATTGTAATCTCACTAGTATATTCTGTTTACAGCAAAAGGAGCAGGAGAAGGTGGAGATCAGAGATGAGGTGGCCAAGGAAATGTCTGATCTGGTAGTGTACTGTCAGCCTCGCAGCAAAGACAAGGATCGCTTTGGTACCGTTTTCTCTTTTATTTGATAGTAAACTTCATGTCCCCAGGAGTAGACATCGTCATCTAAATTCATCTCACTGTGCCTCCTATCAGACAATTTCACCTACAAAGAGGTCCGCTCCTTTGTGGAGAATAAGGTTCCCAGCAAAATTCGCTCATTCGAGTTCCTGATGTATAACCGCAAAGCCCTGAGCCGCATCTACCCCAAAGGCCAGCGAGTGGACTCCTCCAACTATGACCCCCATTTTCTATGGATGTGCGGCTGCCAAATGGTAGCGCTCAACTTCCAAACTGCAGGTGGGTGGAAAAAAAAGGCCATGGTGTACATTTCAAAAACGTGACTTAGTACATACAGGTTTTTCTGTTATTTAAAATGTTAGTCTTTGAATGTACACCGATGCTAAATAATATCTCCTGGGTTAATTGTTGTTTATCATGTTTGAGATTGTGTATATGAAAGCTGGCACCAGGTGATAACATGTCAGTCTTCCGTCTGTCCAGATAAGTTTACTCAGCTGAACAGCGCCCTCTTTAGTCTGAACGGAGGCACAGGATACGTCCTGCAGCCTGAGTTCATGCGCGCGGACACCTATGACCCTCAGCAGGAGAAGAGGAGCGTCAGATTCACCCTCTGTGTCAGGGTAGGACTATTATTATATAATTTTCTGTTTTTTTACGTATCTCTTTTATAAGTTTCATCTTTCTTTATATTATAGTTCATTTTATTTTCCTGATGATGTGGTAGACAGAAAGTCGAACTTAGTTTTTAAAATAGTGAAAAATGTCAGTGTAAAATATTTTTTCATAAATTCTCCATTATGATCAATATAAAATCACAATGTGAGTACAATCCATCCTTTAAATTTTAAAAGCTAAACTAACGTAAGTGTCACTAGGACACCACATCCTTAACATTACATGTTTCTCAAAACAGATAAGAAATAGATAGTTCTTTATTAAAATATAGTGGCATAAAAAAAATACAACACTCTTACTGGAAAATAACCAACTTCAGTGCTGTAACACGCACCTTCACAAAGTGTTATTTCTTCTTTCGACTGTACGTTGGGTCAACACATGACTTAAATTGAACATAAGTTATTCTAGAAGCCATTTATGTCTAAAAAATAGTAAACATACCATGATTACAGTTATATGAGGTTGTATCAAAAAGTTTCAAGGTTAGTTTTTTTAACAAACCTACAGATGGCACGGGTATAGAGAGCAGTCACTTCATAAGTCAGTGTGCCAAAAGACAACTGGTGCTATTCTGCTATTTTATCATGGACATCATGGGGTGAATATGCCACAGAGACGTTTGACATAATTCGGCAATTTTACGGCGATGCCGCAATTAGTCATTCGAGGTGTTTTGAGTGGCACAAGAGCTTCAAGAGCGGAAGAACATCACTGGAAGACGACAAGACCTTCAACGAGCTAAACATCCCGAAAACGTCGAAACCATTTAACAACTTTTACTTGATGAAATTGTCGGTGTATGTGTACGACCCTGAGACAAAGCAACAGTCTTCAGAGAGAAAGAGCCCATCATCTCCATGACCAAAAAAGGCGTGGTAGGTCCGCAGTTCGACCAGATGCAGGCTCTTTGTCTTTTTCGACATTCGCTGCATTGTGCATAGAGAATTTGTCTCCAGGGCCCAGATCGTCAATAGTGATTTCTACTGCCAGGTTTTGAGGCGTCTCATGGAGTGCGTAGGGCAAAGTGACCGGATCTGTGGTGTGCGAATATCAAAACTTTCTGATACCCCTTCGTAATATGATTATATTCTGGTAATATGGCAAAGAAATTTGAAGCAATATGTAAATAGTAGAGTAAAGCTCATAGGAGCACCTGAAAAATTAATTTGGTTATAAATATATTACTAAAGTTTCATACGAGACAAACTGGGACGTATGATGAAATTTCTTAAAACTTTCTACCTTGAAGGTATCTGAGCACTAATGAAACTCTGGCGTAAGTGCATTAGTGTAGCAGGGGCTTATACAGAGGATTAAAGGTAGCTTTACTCCCCTAACTGTGTTCTGTTATTTGACAGTCCTGGTTTGACTTGAACACCCTTGGTAGATCGTTAACAAGAAACGGTTAAAAAAAAGTGTTCTATCTGGAAGTTCCCTTTAAAAATGCTTGACAAATATCTACTCACATAAAAAATTGTATAGCAATAATATTAAAGGTAAATACTATAACTGTAAAAAGTTAGAATTGATACCCACCACTGTTTTAGCTTTAAAATATTAATAACATCACAGATCCACAGTCATTTAAGGTAACGTGCAAACTTCCTGTAGGTGTTGGCAGCCAGACACCTGCCCAAGACGGGGCGCAGCATCTCCAACCCCTTCGTGGAGATCGAGCTGTGTGGCCAGACTGACGACACCACCAAGTTCAAGACCACAGTCTGCCGTAAGAAATGGGGCATGAACGAGTGGCAATAGTTTAGACATTAAAATATTTTCTTAAAGTTAAACTGTAGTCATAAATGTTTTATTAATTTATTGCTAGAGATTCTGATGTCATTGATGATTCACTGTAGCCTGTAATGGTATGTGTGTGTGGGTGTGGGTGTGTGTGGGTGTGTGTGGGTGTGGGTGTGTGTGTTGGATGTGTGTAGATGATAACGGATTGAACCCAGTGTGGCTCGGACCTCATCGGCAGGATGCGGAGACCATCACCTTCACTGTGTATGAACCAGAGCTGAGCTTCCTGCGCTTTGTGGTGTTTGAAGAGGACATGTTCTCAGACCCCAATTTTCTTGCTCAGGCTACCTTCCCGGTGAAGGGCATACGCACGGGTAAGGACACTCAGGAGACGTCAGGACACGGTCAAACTAAATAAAAAATATCAGTTTAAACTAGAGAGGGTGGGAGCTCAAGCTGCAAAATATGAAGCTGCATGTGAATCATGCTGTTCCAAAAACCACTAGCCATAGGAGAATGATATTCTATATAGTTTATAATAAACTAGTGATGTAATACAGGTTGTAATGATTGTCTGGGCTGCGTAAAATCTATCTAGCAAAGAAAATGCTTTTCTTGTCAGTGTTTTTTGTCAGTATGTCGAATGATTATTCCATTATCCCAAGTACATTACAGTATTCTGTGTAGCATATCCCTTTTTCTGCCTTAAATGAAAATTTAAGATTTTATCATTTATCCTTTTTTAAAGGTCCAGTATAGTGTGATGATGTGTTCTGTGTGTTAAAATGGAATGTGCTCACGTTCATAGTTATAGTCAGTATTTATAAGGCCACATATGGCAAAAACAAATTATACTTACTGTATATAGTGTTTCTCAATAAATTAGGATATCATGGATTCCCAGTTTAATTTAATTAAGGTCAATCCAAAAAGGCTTTAAATATAAACATGTCCATACTTTTACTGAAATGTATGTTAATATTTTTGCACTCAATACTGGTTCGGGATCTTGTAGCACAAATTACTGCACTGGTCAGTCTGTAGCACTGCTTCGTCACTTTTGAAGACCAGGTTGCTTGGATAGCAGCCTTCAGTGTGTCTGTATTGTCTGTATTGGTTCCCCCCCTCTTCCTCTTCACATAGGTTCTCTACTGGGTTTAGGTCAGACTATTTGGCTGGCCAATTAAGCACATTAATATCATGGTTAGCACATTAGTCAGTGGCAGTTTGGGCACTCTGGGCACCTGCTGGAAAAAAAAATCGGCATGTCCATAAAACTTGTCAACATGCAGTAAAATCTCCTGGTAGACAGCTCTGTTGACTTTGGATTTTTTTTGTGTGGAAAAACACAAAATCAGATAATCTGGCAACCCGGATTATCACTGACTGTAGAAAGTTTGACTACACTGGACTTTGTGCCTCTCCATTCTTCCTCTGGGTCCTTGATTTCCAAAGGAAATAAATACGAAATTTACTTTCATCTGAAAACTCCTTGTGGAGGGTGCCTATGATCGTTTTCTGGACAACTGTCCAGTCAAAACTCTTCTTCATGATTGTTGTTGTGTGTACTGAGAGACACAGGGTATTTATACCATATGAATAGTAATTTACTCAAACTTCAAATTAAATATTTAGATATTTTAAAATACTGGATTTTTTAAGGTTTAAGTGCCATAATCATCTAAATGAAAACTTAAAATAAAAAAAAACTTGAAATATACTCAGGTGATCAGGGATGGTGTGTGTTTGTGTCTCCTCCTGCAGGGTATCGATCAATTCCTTTGAAGAACGGCTACAGTGAGAACCTGGAGCTTGCTTCTCTTCTGGTCTATGTGGACATTCAGCAGGTAGAGGTAAGGAAAAAAACACAATCCTTCTGTCAACTTTCCAATAGAGACAGCCTCCACTTCTCGCTTTGTGAATTTCACATTTTGTAACCCGTTACCTAAAATGAAAGTGGCACCACTACGCAACAATACAATTATTATTATTCATATGGATTTCACTTTTATAATTTTTAAAACGTTCTGCTGAATCTTTGCTCCATCAGAAAGCAGAAGAGGAGCTGTACTCTTCCTCCAGCCAACTCCGAAAAAGACAGGCTGAGCTGTGCAGCGAGCTCTTCTTATACGACACACACTCCGGCCTCCAGCGTGGCGCATCCTCGACCCACCACGACGTCCTTCTGCAGGAGTTCAGATCTAATGAAAATCAGCTCCAGAAGATTGACGAAGCATGCAAGCAGAAGTGGGTGCCAGTAAAGACGCTAACATAGTATCATGGCTGGTTTGATTAACAGAATAATAGAAAAACACAATGCAGGAATACACGCTTCAGTATTGTAGTGGATTGGTCTCATGGGTTCAGTGGCCGAGAAGCGCAAAACAAAATAACAAAACTGAAAACAAAAGACAAATAAAAAATTATAATAAATAACAAAATGGAAACAAAATTATAAAAACTGAAAACAAAAGACAAATAAAAAATAAATAAATAACAAAATAAAAACAAAATTACATAACTGAAAACAAAATGACAAATAAAAAAGAAATAAATAACAAATTAAAAAACAAAATAACAGAACCGAAAACAATATAACAAATAAGAAAACACAATGACAATTCAGTTAAACTGGAAAAGGTAGGTATAGTTTGCAAATTAAATTCTTATCGCTGATTGTATGAGACATCTGTCACTTAAGACATTCAAGTACTATTAAGTGAAGTCAGAATCATTTTTAAAGCACATTTAACACAACTTAGTTCACCAAAGTGCTGTATAATCCTAAAATACTGAAATGAAATTACATCTAAATGTCCGTGTGGCTGCAGTACTTCATATATATTTTGGGTGACAGATGTTTTGTCCAATCAGCGGTAAGAATCAACACGCCTATGTGTGGTTTGTGAATGAAATTTTTATTGATGATCTTTAGTGGCAGATGTCTCGTCCAATCAGCAGTAAGGATGTAATTTGCAAAACACGCCTACCTTTTTGGCTTGTTGTTTCTTACCGCTGATCAGACAAGACATCTGTCACTTAAAATATACAGGAAGTACTGAAGCCACAGGGACATTTAGTTTTGCACTTCTCGGCCACCATACCTGAGCAATAAGCAATAAGCAACAAGGAGACTTCAAGACTGCATTAAATGTTGTTTTTTGTGTTTTTTTTTAGCTCTGACTTACACACCAACCAGTCTTTGAGGTACACAATGCGCCTGATAAAACTAAGCAACCTTAACTGTAGTTTAGTGTGCTAGATAAATATGCAGAACTCATTTTGTCTCAAGAAGAAACCTTTGGTTGAAGCCAAAATGTGCAGTTCCTCAAATGTCCACTGGGGGCTGACTTCAAGAGCGGGTCAATCCAGCTGTCAATTACAACAGAAATCAACTGCAGCCTAATACAAAAAAAAAAAAAAAACTGTTTTGTTCTCAATAGCTAGATTTTCCATTTATGACAACTGTATTATTGTGAATTTTTTATTTAACTCATCGGTTAACCAGGGTTTAATCATATTCAAGCACAGTGGTAAAGTGCTGTTGGAAACTTTTTCCTTGTCAAATCAAACACCAGGAGACGTTGGGATATCTTTCAAGCAGAAGCACTGGAGAGTATATGTCCAATTGGGAGAGATACAAAGAGGTGGAGACAATCTAAAAGAAGCATACAAGTGTAGTACAGTAATCAGCTTGGTAACAGAATTTCCCCAGCCCTGATCTCATCAGAATAACAGTGCCTTTTAAACAGTATCGCCCAGACCTTCACATTATCATAGAGACAAAGGCACAGCCTGGCCTTGCGATTAGCATTCACATTTACCTTGAGACCGTGCCTGATGGTCAGGAAGTACATAAAGACAAAAGGTTAATGTCTCAGTGACCTTGATCTCCTTAGAATGTCATCATCTTTACCATAAAATGTAAAAACCAATGTACTTAACGTTTTCAGTTTATATATTATTATGTTGGAACCTAGATTTAACATTCAATAAATTTGTAATCCAACAGTGTTCACCCTATCATCTGGAGATCGCTAGTTCAAATCCCAGTACACGCAGGGGATTAGAGAGAGCAGATCGGCCGAGCTCTCTCTGTGGGGTGAGGTGGTGGGCACTTAGCACTCTAACATTAATCTAAATGTCGTCTATGAGCTCACACAAGCAGAAGGAGCGGATAGGAAAGATGGTCGGCTGGCGCCGCATGGTTTGTTTGGAGAAAACACGTGATAGTCTTCGATAGCATATTGAATAATGCCCCCATCCATTAACAAAAAAAACTTTATGGCTAAATTTTTTATTGATTTATTTTATGTATAATTAGGGGCGTGTCCAATTTGCCAACCTGTGTAGGGTATGAATGACCTCATGGTAGGCGGGTTCAAAACAACAGCCAGGCTTTGTTCATTCCGGCCATTTGTGTATTAACCGGGCTTTAGCTCCTGCCATGATGGTGACCACCAGAACAAGCTTCAAAACGATGCTACAGAAAACTCTATGGGTCACTTCACAGGGGGTTTGTCAAGTTCTTTGTATACAGTTCATGGTTTTTCCAAGTTAGAAGTCTGAAATTAATGATTGATTTCAATTTTGCTCATCTAAAAAAGGTCTAAATACGCGATCCCTAAAAAATCACTAACATCTGCTCTCTTTGTATGCAGGATAAAAGAGAAGAAGATCAACAACAGCAGGTTCTACTCTTGAAGAAGTGCTCAACACATCGCCTACCCGCTCCCCCTCACACACATGTTCTAGTGATAAAGCGTCCTCTCCCTGGCTCAGCTGCTCTACTGCGGAAACTTACAGAACAGGCAGATTAAAGCAGAAGAGATGGGAGTTGCGATAGCTTTGCTTTCCAGACTGGAAAGTCCAGGGGTGTGAACGCTCTCAGACACTGATTATTGACTTCCTTCGGCAGAACATCCTTTAATTGTGAAGAGCTGGGACTGTGCAGAGACGTCTACATGGAGCAAAGCAGTGTGGCTGAACCGTCTTACTCAAACTACAATTCATATTCATTTGCAGTGTGATAAATATTTGTGGTTCATTTACTGCCAATGGTTTAATGAAATAATAATAATAAAGAACTAAGCTAAAGAACTGACTTTTTTTTTTCATAAACAAAAGACTTTAAAATATAAAAGAAAAGATTAAAACTTGAGTCAAACGCATACAAATGAATGTACTGCCCCGTCTAAATTGTGTTCCAAAATCTTCCGTGTTATTTAAATTCATTCTTCTTTAAATCACTAAACGCTTCTATATCTCGTTATATCTGGAATAATAAAAATCAGAGAGTTGGTCTCTCTAAACTCTCTGTAAACCAAGAGATTTGTGTGTGTGTGGGGGGGGTGGGGGGGGGTCTCTCGTTGCCCAATTTTCAGCTTTACTATTGGGCTGCTCAACTCAAAATTATAACAAGATGGATTATGAATAGGCAGGATGCTTTATGGATTTACTTTGAATCCTTATTTTGTTATCCCAAAAGATTAGAATCCCTTTTGTTTATTAATAATATCGATCAGATAAAAGGTGTCACTGATAATATAATTATTTATAATACATTACTGGTTTGGAAAGATGTGAAAAAATATTTGGGCATTCCTCACACTATTTCTGTTCCTTCTCCCTTGGCATTTAATCCTGAGTTTCCAATTCAGATTAGGAGTATTGGGCTGTCGGAGTGGGGTTCTAAGGGCGTGTCTGACTTAGAGTCCCTCTTAGGGCAGAACAAATTTCGCACTATTTTATCAGAAATGGAAGAAACCATCATTTCAACTAAAGCTCTTAAAGGGGCCACCTCTAGGTACTATGCTTTATGAGCGCACTCAGATTCCTCAGCCTATGATTCCAACTATTACTATGTGGATATCCCAGCTGTCATCTTTCCTTCCCTTGGAGAAACTAACTCATGATCTTAAGCACAGGTCGGACAAATTTTGGAAACTCTGGAAACCTCTCCACTGTTTTTAGCAAAAACTCTAAATGTTTATTTTAATAGAGGTTTCTATTTTCCCATCATGTTTTGTTTTGCTTTGCTTAACTTCAGCAGGCAGAGATTTATATTTTCTTGTACATTGCATATTGTTATATGTTTTCAGCGCTGTGGGTGGGTGGGTGGGTTTGTTTGTTCGTCTGTCCGTTTGATTGTGTCTGTATTATTTAAAAATCCTTAAAAAAAAAAAAAAAAAAACTTGAGTCAAACGCAATAAACCTTAATGAGGAATTTATTAGTAGTGCTGCAGTCTTACAGATCCAGGGTCTAAAGTTCGATCCTGAGCTCTGGAGTATCTGTCCATGGTCTCCATGTGGGGTTCCTTCCACATCCCCCATCCATCATCTGGTGCTGATTATCCTGTGTAGCCTCTGCCAGGGAATTTAGTGCACAAGGTGGGGTACAGCTCAGATGTGATGCCAACTCATCGCAGGCCACAAACACACACATACACCCAGTCAGTACAGGCGATTTGGAAACACCAACCGCCCCACATCACATGTTCTGGTGAGGAGTGTATGAGGAAACCCACCGAGCACAACAAAAACATGCAAACTCTCCACACACAGACCAGATGTGAGATTTAAACCTCTAACCCTAGAGGTGTGAGGCAACAGTACTAACCACTAAGCCACCATGCAAGTAGGTGGGCAGGAGACTCTTCATTACTCAGTTGTGAATAATAATCATGACGATGAAACACCTACTGAAGTTGAGTTTATTTCAGCGTTCACACAATTACATCATTCCCTCTCCACCAAAACTAAAACAAACTATAATATGAAATGCAAAATCCATATGATATGGAAATCTTTTGTGCGTCTCACTTTCCTTTACCAAGTGTTTTTCATGTACAGTAACCATTCAGAACATTGGTGGCCTACTTTGTTACTTTGTAACGCTTTAGAGTACTTGGATGACTTTTTTGATGTAACGAGTAATCCAACGCCATAGGTTCGCCAATTAAGTACTCAGTTATTTAGTTATATTTTCAAAAATGCAATCCGTGATTTAGTCAGTTTATATAATCCGTGAGCCAGACAGCAGTCATTCCGTTAGTGTGTGTGTGAAAGTCGTATGTGTGACGCCCACCGTGCGAAAATACGTTTGTGAGATTGTGGTATTAGTAGTTAACAGATTATGGGCCAAACTTTACTGAGTGATGATGGTAGAATAATTCTAAAGGTCTTGACTAAAACAACATGCATGAAAAATCACAAAGGAGTTTTCATTTTCTGCAATGGAAAAGTACTCGAACTAGTTACTTTTATCAGAAAGTAACGCTGTAATGTAACTAATTACTTTCATAATGTAATAAGTTACTTTAAAAAGTAAGATCCTCCAACACTGCTAGTAGGTGTTGGTCAATAATTTAATCATTTCAATAATTCAGATTTTTAGATGTTCAACCATTTTAAAATCAGTTTTTATTGTATTCATCGCTGAACTTTTTTTCTAGAATTAATTTTGCAAGGTGAATTTGATGGAGAAAAATTAAACAAATCCATTTGAACAAAATGCTCGTTTCATTTTAAAATGTGAATTTTTTTTTTAAATTAAATATATTACCTCCAAACATAATATAGAAAATTATATACTGTAGTTCAAGTCTATTAAAAAAATAAATAAATAAATTCAACTGGGACTTAACGATAAGATTTCTCATGAATAAAGGCACAAAACCCTTTAAGTATAGTATGAGCGATAAGACTCAACCTGCCTAAAATACTGTATATGTACTTTACAAATGCTAAAGAAGGCTGTATCAAGGATTATAGAGAGAAATACTGGGAGGTTTTACTCTTGACTTGTATGGTATTCAAATATAAATGACAAAAAATGCTCAAATTGACTGAATACGAGAAAGCTGAACATTACTTAATGCATTAGAACTGATGCTGTTTTATGCAGACTAATAACTACTTCAGTGCAGTGACAGTTATTGCTGTTTTAAAAAAACTACTGACGCAACAGTTCAAAAATAAATAAATAAATAAAAAAATCAAACATTGTTAGACCTGCTTCTATTTAATTACCGATTGTGTTTCAAAGCCATTTTGGGTCTTAAATAAAAGGAACAAAATTTGCTTTTAAACAATTTGGAAACCCAGTGGTTCCAGGTTTTTAATTCCACCGTGTGTTATTAAGAATTTATTAAGCAGCTTTTAGGATTGAAATCATTAATATTGATATGATCTGTGTACTGTGCTATGAAATGCATTGGAATAACGAACACAACTTTGCATTTGAAACATATTCACAGACAGTTTATTCTGATTGAAATTATTTCACATCGTAGCTGACTTATTTTCCTGTTCAAGGTCTTGTATTGTCATTACAAACAGCCACAGAGCAGCAGCAGTGACCCAGCTGGAGAAGCAGTTAAAACACAGACAGGAGGAAATATGGGCAGCAGGTTCTATCTGCCAAAAACTCCAGGAATCATGGGAAATGTAGTTAATTTATGTACATGACTGCCCCCGGGAGGGGACTGCAGTGGTCGACGTCCCATTCATCACCACGTTAAGACTCAGTCACAATTCAAAAATAAAATGATACAAAGCTGCTCCATCGTCTTGTTTTTAGAAATTGCTGAAAAAATTTTATTATCGTGAAATAGAAGGTGGAAGGGTATGAGAGAAGACCAGTGAGCAACACAGAACAGAGAGAGAGAGATGACTAATAGTTAACAAGCTCTGTAAGGGAAGTTATCCCCATGTTTTCTACAAAAAAAATAATAATAAATTGAGAAATTAGTCTTGCTTTTTTTTTTTTAGCCCCATTGCACTTTTTCTGAGATGCCTTCAAAAGATATGTAGCCAGATCCGATCCAATTTACACAGTAGAACCACTCCAGACATCTTGTTGGTGGGTGACGACAGCAGGTTTCTGCCTACTGAGCCGAGTTCACTCCCTCATACAGAGCGCACTGGCTTTTCATTCATAATGGCGACTGATTACCTTTGTGCTGCATACAGCACTCTACTGAAATTCTTCTGTAATTACAAACTCGCTTTTTCTTTTGCATTGAAATCTGATTTAGCATTTGAAATGAAATTAAAACATTCTGCTTACGCATCATGTACATGCAGCAAAAGAAAAACAAACGTGGACTAAAGTGACAAAAATAATTAAAACAATTATATTTCAAAGGATATTACAGTGCACTTGGTCTGGGAGGGAAAAAAGTGTGTGAGAGAGAGAAAAAAGAACGAACATACAAATAAAGAAAAGCTGACCTAGGAGACAAATCCTAAAAAATCAAGGCAACAGCAGTCCCTCTCTCAAAAAAAAGGACAAGAGAAAGAAAAACGAATGAAGAATTATACGACAGAGTGGGTGAGGGAAATTATATACACTGGTATGTACATTATACAGGATGCAACCACGAGCGCAGCGTCTTTTACTGGACCTGAGATGGTAGAACACGGTGGGCCTTTGTGCCACTACCACCCGCAAGACACACGGTATTAGACTCTCAGTGCACGGCGTCCATCTCCGTGCTCCATTTAAGGCTACCGTACACAGTTCAGGCTTCTCCACTGGACCAGGCATAGTAACGGCATAGTAAATCGAGCCGTCCGATCAGAGACTGGTCAAGCGGACCAGGGTAGCAAAAATCAGAGCTGTGCTTGGAAGTGCAGGGAGAGAGGATACGAGCAGTCTGGTGTCGTTTCTGTAATCCGGCTCTAGTATTAACATCTAAACAAAGCATTCATTTAGGCTTCAGCTATGACTGGCTCTTCTCACCATATACGGGATAAAATTTGCATAATATATATGGATGTTTTACAGAAGACATTGTGTTACACAAAACAACAACATGCTCTGTAAACTCTTCCTTCTTATGTTTTTCTTACTCGGTAACTTTAAAACTTTTGGAAATGTTGGAAAAAACGGGAAGATAAAACATACATGAATAATTTTTCACTGTTTCACAAATTATGGCTTGACGTTTGATTTCTTATAAACGTGCACAATGTTTTCTACGAGGCCTTATGTGATAATCCCACGCTGCAAAATAGGCACTATAAGAAAATCAGACATTTCACCAAGGCTGAGAAAATTTGAGATATTTAAACAGATTGCATCCGGAGATTGTTACGCCACTTTTTAAAAGGTGCTCTCTTCGTAGAAAATATCCCGTAAGCACCGTCTTGGCGGTGCGGGGGGGAAAGAATGTTGTCAAGGAGAGTGGATCATGAGAAAATGCTAGGGCTTCATAAATATTAAGTAGTCCCAGACTACCTTCTGAATGTCCGCTGCTTTAAATATGGGTGCATGAGCAAACATGAACGTAACAAAAACAAACAAACAAACAAAAAGCGAAAAAGATAAAATTCTTCTTTTTAGTAGGTTGTACAACCAAGCTCCTGAAATTGTTAAAATGTCAAAAGGGAATATAGATATCGAGATATTATATATATATATATATATATATATATATATATAATTTTTTTTTTTTTATACACACACTTTATACTGTATAAACACACAATTTATGAAAGCAGAGATGTGTGGAAAAATATGCTCATTCAAGGTAATAAATGTTTTTTTTTTTTTTCGAGACAGAGATAGAGAGAGGTTAAAATGAGTGTGTACAGTAGTGGACACTCAGGCTACCAACTTTCTAGATCAGAGGCAACAGCATCAAGTTGTCATGAAGGATAGAGGTGGGGGGTGCGAACTGAAAAGGCCGAGCACGAATGCACCTTCCTTTTTTTTCCCTACTGGGAGGTGACATCAAAACTATACTGGAATGTGGCTCTCACCAGTCAGGGTGCACCTTGGGGGAAATGGCTCCCCATGGAGAGGAAGAAAAAGAAAAAGGGATGAAGGCAGGGGAGTCAGCCTCTGAGGTTTTATGTCTCTTATCATGAAAAAAAGAAGAAAAAGAAGAATGCAATGTTTTGATCAAACACACCTGCACACAGAACCAGTTGCAGCTGATTGGGTTGATATGCTTTCAAGAAGAGAAGGGAAAAAAGGGGGGAAAAAAAACAGGGAACGACTGTCGAAAAGAGAAAAACAATAGTCTCCTTAAGAGATATAAATATAGCAAGAGCCTCCTTTCGTTTGCTAATGTCACTATAAATATTCTTGCGCTTTTAATGTGGCTACAAAGACAGTCCTTTCTGTGGTTTGATGACGACACTACACAAATTGCTGGCCTCGTGTCACCGGAAGGTCCTTGGTGTGTTGAATCATGTTCCTATAAACACAGTCCTCTTCTGCAAATTACTGATTGTGATGATGTTAAAGGCTCGGTGTCTTGATGGTATCAGCGAATCCATATGCCTATATGATGCCGGAGATTCCTTGAGGATTAGGGTTGGGTGCTGATTAGGTTTACCAGGCCTCTGTGTAACGAACATCTACCTCCTTCAAGTTGGGAAGTTTGGCCTGTTGGGGAGAAGGAATAACCAGTGTGAGGAAAAATCTTTGCGGAAAAATTTATTGAAAAATCCATTAGGTTTTAGATAAATATGGTACCTTTAGGTCCTCGTAGGTGTCTGCAGTGAGTTTAGTGCTGTTCATATTCAAACTGCACAGGCTCTTCATCGCTGTAAAACAAAACGGAAAGAAACATTACTTTTACTGTAGGAACCCGATTCATTGGAACAGATGAATGTTATTTAAATGTGCACAGTGCACATGCTCCATGATAAATAATGAGGTTATCTCCCTATTGGAAACCCATCATGTGTAGGGCTGCAACAACTAATCGATAAAATCGATAATTATCGATAATGAAATTCGTTGTCAACGAATGCCGTTATCGATTAGTTGGGCTGCTTACGTCACTGAGGCGCGCGACCACAAGATGCACAAATATACACAGATACACAGCCGCTCGCGCAATGGAGGTTACAGAAGCGCCGGCAGGAAAAAGCGCGCGCCCCGAGTCCTCCAAGGTTTTATAGCAATTTACATTAAACTCCTCTAAGAAGACGGTAACCTGCACGCTATTCAAGACCGAGATTTCATTGCATGTCATGCACGAAAACATGTTGGCGTTATGGATGGCGAAACGTCAGCAGGGTCGGTAAAAACTGTATCTCTTCATCGTGTAAGTTGTATAGTTTAAGTGCTTTTATTTATACTGTTTGCTAACTTCGGGACAGTCGCGTCGCGCTAGATCTGTTCACGTGTATCTCGCTAGAATCTCATTGCGCAATCACCTCATGAGCAATAGTGATTAGTTAAATGGCGCTATTTTAGATCAGCTTAAATTACACGGTGTGAATAACAGTAGAATATTACATTTAGTGATTGTTGTGGTTTTCAGCGAATGCAAATAACAGTATATTTGTTTTATATTTAACAGTATATAACTTTTTGCATTTCTACAGTTTTTTTTATAGTCCAATAGATCAGTGTATTTTTTAAACTCTCTCTCTCTCTCTCTCTCTCTCTCTCTACTACATTTCATTTGAGGTTTAAAATGTCAAAATTAAAGATTATTAAACTCTATATGTGGCTTTTGCATTTTTTAAAAAATTTTTTATACATAAATAATACCCTGATTTATGTTTTTTTTTTTTTTTTTAATAGTTATAAGCAAAATATAAAATTAAAGAAGCGGCTAAGTTTTATCCGATTAATCGAAAACATAATCGCCCAACTAATCGATTATCAAAATAATCGTTAGTTGCAGCCCTAATCATGTGTTAAGAATATTTTAAGTCAAAAACACACTTTATACACAAACTTTCCTAACCTTTTAAACACCAGAGCTCAAACCACTTTCCAATACTAGTTTGCAAAATTTAACAAACACAAAGCCTCTTTTACAGTAAAATTACCAAACATTATGGGCAACATATGCATAGAATAAGGTTGTTTAGCCCACTGGTTCCTAAACACTGGGTCGTGACCCACAGGTGGGACACAGAAGATTTAATTAAGGTCATTACTGTCGCAATTCATGTCTGGAGTACACTTTTCAGTCAAATGGAGGAGCTAGTTAGTTTATGATCACTGTCATGGTTTTGGTCATAACTCCGCCTGCAGTTATAATGAGAGTACAGGGAAGTAAAATAAGTGTGTGAACTTGGCCTATGGATGAATGGTTCCGAGCAATGTACTGTATATACACTCGCCATTTACAGGTGAAGGATCTAAGGGTCTACTAGGGGCTACTCAGCATCGTCGGGGCTCGAATCAGGAACCTCCTGGTCCGCAGTCCAACACCTTAATCACCGAGCCCCCAAAAGTCCTAGTGGTGTACATGTAAATCTCTATGGGTGGCATTTGATCTAGAGGGGCAATTTGTGTATACTTACAGCTAAGGGCTAGAAGACCAGCATCAGTGACTGGAGTCTCACACAGGTTGAGGACCTGCAGGCAGGCCAGGTGCTCTGAAAGCAGTCGCAGCCCTGCGTCTCCAAACTGACAGAGAAAATTCATTTGTTGGTCAATTATCAGAGAGCATTTAAAGAAGACAATGTAAAGCAAATACAAGTTAGATATTAACCTAAGTCCGGTTTAAACAATATTCTTTTTAGAGGCATCTGTAATAATATTTGTACAGGTAGTCCGCAACTTACAAATGTGTTCCCTAAACGGAACTTGTCCATAAGTTATAAAGCTTATACACCTTTGACACAAATATACAATGTACAGCATACCAATCCACTTGACTAAATCTGTCCCTTCTCCCCACACTGCCATCACTTTCCCAAAAACCAAAAACGCGGCTAAGGAAATGAATCTCAAGTCAAATGTAACAGTGTTGTCTCTGCATCTTTAAATCGTGCAGGGAATCCCAGGCGCCATTTTGTCTCAGAGCTGTTTTCCACTGTATTGGACTGTAAATTCTGTTTTGTTAAGGATTTTCCGAAATTAGGATTATTCACCATCAGGACAACTTTATAGGACAGCCATTTTCTTTCATCAATATACCGGACTTAAGACATTACATACAGTGCATCAGGAAAGTATTCACAGCGCATAACTTTTTCCACATTTTGTTATTTCACAGCCTTATTCTAAAATGGATTAATTTTTCGCCCCTCAGAATTCTACACACAACACCACATAATGGCAACATAAAAAATTTCATTGAGATTTTTGCAAAAAAAAAAAAAAAAAGCACACAAAGCCTTTGCCATGAATCTCAAAATTGAGCTCAGGCGCATCCTATTTCTCCAGGTTATCCGTGAGATGTTTCTGCAGCTTAATTCGAGTCCACCTGTGGTAAATACAGTTGATTGAACATGATTTGGAAAGGCACACACCTGTCTATATAAGGTCCCACTGGTTCATGTGCTCTGACATGAAACAGTTGACAGTTCATGTCAGAGGACAAACCAAGCATGAAGTCAAAGGAATTGTCTGTAGACCTCTGGGGACTTTGCACAAATCTGGGGAAGGTTACAGAAAATGTTCTGCTGCTTTGAAGGTCCCAATGAGCACAGTTGCCTCTATCATCCGTAAATGGAAGAAGAGAACCTTCCAGAAGGACAACCATCTCTGCAGCAATCCACCAATCAGGCCTATATGGTAGAGTGGCCAAAGAGTCTCATCAGACCTGGCGGGCTGCTATGTGCCTTTTACTAAGCAGTGGCTTCCGTCTGGCCACTCCACCATATAGGCCTGATTGGTGGAATGCTGCAGAGATGGTTGTCCTTCTGGAAGGTTCTCCTCTCTTCACAGAGGACCTCTGGAGCTTGGACAGAATGACCATAGGGTTCTTAGTCACCTCCCTGACTGAGGCCCTTCTCCCCTGATCGTTCAGTTTAGATGGCGGCCAGCTCTAGGAAGAGTCCTGATGTTTCGAACTTCTTCCACTTATGGATGATGGGGGCCACTGTGCTCATTGGGACATTCAAAGCGGCAGAAATTTTTTATGCAACCTCCCCCAGATTTGTGCCTCGAGACAATCATGTCTCAGAGATCTACAGACAGTTAATGCCAGAACACAAACCAAGCATCCAAACCAAGTCAAAGGAATTGTCAACGGTGGGTCCTTATATAGACAGGTGTGTGCCGTTCCTCATCATGACAATCAACTGAATTAACCTCAAGTGGACTCCAATTAAGCTGCAAAAACATCTAAAGGATGATCAGAGGAAACAGGATGCGCCTGAGCTCATTTTTGCAAAGACTGTGAATACTTATGTACGTGTGCTTTCTCAATTTTTTAATTATTAATAAACTTGCAAAAATCTCAAGTAAACTTTTTCATGTTGTTATTATGGGGTGTTGTGTGTAGAATTCTGAGGAAAAAAATAATTTAATCCATTTTAGAATAAGGCTGTGACATACCAAAATATGGAAAAAGTGATCGGCTGTGAATACTTTCCGGATGCACTGCACATTGACTTATACACTAATAATATTGTATATGGTTGTAAATATTGGGATCTGGTGCACTGCAGTGTCTACCTTTTTGTACACTACACGTGAGCTACTTCTGTGACTTGTCTGCGAGTGTTTGTAGAAATTTGTAACTCGAATGTTTATATCCAATATAGGCCAATGTGTATATCTACTGAGAAAGTGCATGGAACTGGAAATAGCTTTGAATGCATCTCAGGGGAAATGACTGGGGTACAACAACCTTTGTGTTTTACAGGTGGTAATATGTTTGTTTATTTACAGAGCACCAAGGCCACATGACATTGTAAAGTAAACATGATACTTTATACGTTGCAAGCTGTCATTTCTATCACCCATTTAATCTGCTTGCAAAATTCAATTCAGTTTTATGACAATGGACATTGTCACAAAGCAAGCTTGACAGAATTCTGGATGTAACTGTATATCCTTATTGAATGAGCCACATGCGACTGAGGCAAAAATAACAGATCCTGAGACAAGATCAGGAAGAAACCTTATGAGAGACTTGCTTGGAAGCAAAGTGCTTCGAACCCGTCCGAATCATATTTTGAGGTATTTAAAGGATCCATCATTATGAAACTATTGGAAATACTTTATATGCCAATCGAGTTTAAATACAGGCTGTAAAAGTAAGCACTTGAGTCTTGCCTCTGTTTGGAGTTTGAATGTTCCATGTGCCAGGTGGGTTTGCTTCCACAGTCCAAAGACATGCTGAGAAGGCTGGCATTTTCAAATTGCTCGTAGTATATGACTGAGGGTATGAGTGTGTGCTTGTGCCCTGACATGGGTTGGTACCCCATCCAGGGTGTAATTCACTGGAATATGTTTCAGGCCTTCCATAACCCTAAACATGTTAAGTAATATAAACAATGGATGGATAGATATTCTCAAAAATAAAAACGGCAAAACAACAATGTTTTTCAGAAAATCTCTGAGTATTACAAATAAATGCTAAAATGACACCCTCATCCAAAATGAACATGATCAGAACGAACAGGGCTTTAGACTGGCTTAACCACCATGTCAGAAAGTCATTTAAGTCAGATTTATGATGTGAAGTGATAAACAGGGATCTGTGATCTGAATGCAGGAATGGTCTGCAGGATTACCTGAGTGGACCACAGGTTGAGCTGTTTAAGGGACGGCAACTTGATGAGTTGCTCAGCGCAGGCACTGGTGACGTTGGTAAAGGCCAGACTCAGGTTTTCAAGGTTCCCAAAGGATCCAGAGCTCAGCAGGCGAGCAAGATCAGCGTCCTGCATGAGGAACACAACACGGTCAGACGCAACCCGAGCCAGAGTGCAGCATTTAAAAAGTTCCTAACATGAGCTTAAAAAAAACCATGTAGTTAGAAAGATGCTGCCTTCCCATAAAAAAATAAAAAAATAAAAAAATAATAATATATATATATATATATATATATATATATATATATATATATATATATATATATATATAAAATCCTTATTATGCAAATTGCTGTTTGCTCTGGTCCAAAGGTAGCTTTTTCTTTAAGCACAATCCTGACAGCGGTGACGCTGTGTGTGATGTAGCAGGAAATAGCTCTGACCGTGATTATACAGTAACATGAGCTATAGCATGAGGGAATTTAGTCGAGGGCAATATTCTTGTCTTCTTCAGGAACTAGACTTGATGTGAGGGCAGCTGGTTCAGCAACACCTGAACTCATTGACAAAGAAAAAGCCTGAAGAGACTTACAAAAGTAATTTGGCTATAAAGTGGAGAGAGAAGATGCGACACATAGCAGCACTGCTATGCATGTGCTGTATCGATAACGTAGGTAACCTGGCTAAGACGAATATGTCAGACTGATATCCTTACCTTTTTAAGAAATTTAAAGAAAGACAGTTTATATTTGGCAAGCTCATTTCCATGATACTAAAATAAATACAGCATGATCAAAGTAAAGCCTCACCAAACATATTGCTACATAGCCTACAAAGTGCTAAATATATAGTCTACAAGGTCGTAAGCAAATAATGGTGTCAGAAAATAAAAAAAGATTTCATACAGAGAGATTTATACATAAACACAGCACTGAAACAATTTTTCTTTTTTGTTAAACACTAACATAACCTAGTCTTAAATTATGATGTATCTAATCTGTCTTATTAAACTATTTTATACAGTAGCTATAATATATTGTCAAAAACCGCCATGACGAATTTATTACCATATTTTTTTTTAATTGATTACTTTTTTCCATCTATGAAAGTCTAGTGCCTTTGGCTCAGAGGGAGACTCCATCCACTTAGAAGTATCCAAAAGTAGTAAAAGTTATGACTTGGCATCATTATGAAAAGAAAAAAATTAAAAAGATTTTAGTTTGTGGAAAAAAACTAATAATAGACAAAAATAAAACAACTCACCGTGGACTTGGATGGCAGAGTGAGTCGAGTAGGCCCTCCTTTTCTTTGCTATAAAAGTAAAGGACAAAGACAAGGAAAAATTACAGCCTTTCTTAGTAAATTCCTGCTTCTCACCGGCAGGTGGCGTGTGTGAGATCAGAATGTGGGACGTTTAAATGGGTCACTGAAAGGTCTGGAAATGAGAGCACAGCATTAACCCAACCACAGCAATATGTAACTTTGCGTTTTCTCAGGAAACTTAGGCCATAATCTTACTACAGCTTGGTGTGAGAATAATAGCTTCCATAAATGGTCATTTAAACGTGTGTCTGCGTGTGTTTTACGCACTAGTTCTTTAAGCTCTCTCTGTCGGTCGCACAGCTGCTCGTACATGCGCAGGCCGACCTGCGTGCTCTCCAGAGTTGAGATGATCTGCAGCTGCGTGTCCTTATTCTCTATGATGTTATACTCCAGCATCAGGCACAAGATCTGCACGTAAAAACGTAGCCATGAGACCCGAGATTGACATTCTCGTTCCAAGCGTGCGTGCGTGCGTGCACTCAAATACACACCTCCACCATGGTCTGGTTTCCTCGCAGTGCCAGCAACATGCAGGGCCCCAGTTTGTTTTCTGCCAGAGACAGAAGGAATTTCTTCGTCTTGTAGCAAGAACCCATGAGGATGTGAACCTGTGGTGGCATCAAGGTGTCAGCTATTAACACAAATGTACTGTAAACGTAGCAGATGACAAGTGCACTCTCTCAGTCTTTCTCGGCCCTCACACACACACTGTACATATACTGACCATGCTGGCAAACAGCTCTCCATCGTCATCGCAGGCCACGCCTCCTGGACTGTAGAGCTGAAACCAGCCATCTTTTCCAGAGCGCACACTGAGTAAACAGGAGTGCACCTATAGAAAGCAATAGCCTAGATTTTAGCAGACATTCTAAACTACCAGATTAAATATATTTTTATTTATTTATAAACACTCTCTTTACACACACGCAATAAAAAGAGCACATCCGCAATAAAAAGTGATTAAGGAGGGACATTATAGACTCACCTCCTGTCTGGGGTCCTCCGCAAACCTCTGAATAACATATTTCAGCTCTCTGCAAAGACACGGAACAATTAAACTACACGTTACACTTTAGTAATATACAGACTGAATGTGCGGCATTGTTTACGCAGATTATATTATGTTAGTGTTCTGTCTAAATATGTAAATGCACAGTGCAGTACAAGACTTACTACAAAAAAATTATAACAATACACCAAAAGAGCCTTTTTCTACACAAAACCATGGAAGATTAGGAATACTGAATGATCTGCACAGGTGTTTTGAACTCTGTGATATTAACTGACACTGTCTGGACACCCTGTCACCTTCTCTCAATTTCATATGCTTCCAATTAGCATGCTGTTAAAGAATAAATACATTGTATATCTGATATTGTTATATGCCTAGTCTCATTTTACCAATTGTTGCTAACTTTTATGTTTTTTTTTTTTTTTTCCTGTAAAATAGTTTTATGACTTGAACTCATAGCACATGAGTGGTATCTACTCTTCCCTTCTTCACCATCTAATTTCAGTTAGTATTTACTCTGGGCAATTGAATCACATGCTAATTATTAACATTCTAAAACAGAAAAAAATAGTGCAAGTGTGACATAAATACATGTGTATGTCTATGTGCGTAAATTAATAACATTAATTTGAACTACTATTTGAACTACTAAACTGAGATAAACAATAGAAAAATATATTACTGATGTCACTTACTTCGTAAATTTGGCATGAGCAAGGGCTCTGAGAGAGAGAGAGAGAGAGAGAGAGAGAGAAAGAGAGGGGTGGAGGGAGAAAGAAAAAACACACAGTCAGTATGCGAGCATAACCGTGTGCGTGTGTGCGTGCGCATGCGGGCGCACGTGTGTGTTCACACATTTCATGTTTTTCCCATGCACTCTGGGATGTCTGCCTGTTGTTGCCTTTTTCTTAATGAGGTCTGAAGGCTCAGAGTAACATATGAGCGCAGGTGAGTTCCCCACATGTGGCAACTGCAGGGCTTCGTATGAGACACATAATGAGTCCCACAGCCGGCACAGCCAATTACACTGAGCTCTCAGGTGCTGCGGGCTCCGTGGACTCGAGCCACACCATCCCCCTGCTGACTTAGCCACGTCAGCAGACTCCCTGACTCCTTGACCCCAGTGAGATGCACCCCGCCCTCAACGCACACACCTCCACAGCACAGGGTGCAGGCATTAAAAATAAATTAAATAATCTTTAGTAATAAAATGAATCTGAGGGAGAGGGATTCTTTCTAAGTGCGTCAGACGATATGAAACCGGAGAAGGTTTTAGAACCAAAAAAAAAACAAAAACAAAAAACGAGAAACACTTACTCTTTGGGGAATGGGATAGGCTGCAGCAGGCTAGCCAGCGCTGGTCTCCAGTCATCATAGTCAGAGCTGCAGAGAGTGGGCCAGAGGAAACACAGGATTAGGGTTATGCACAGGAAGAACAACAAATGAGGGAAATCAAAGCCTCATGTTCGTCAGCGAAGTGACATAGAAAATTTAAGAGATGAAACTTGAGAATAGTGCTGGGATTGCAAATGCTGCTAGGATCGGGTGTTAAACCGTACCACAGTTATTTAACCAAGTCAATTACAAGCAGGTTTCAGATCCCTGCTTACGTAGGGAGAGAGAAAAAAAATTCTTACAAAATGCTTAAATTCTTTCCATACAAGAGTGTAGTAACTAAAGCTCAGACAGCGTTACACACATGGTCATGATTTATTACTGTTCTGAATAACCAGAGACACTCACAGCATCTTGAGGATGAGCGCAAAGCAGGCGAGCACTCGGTCAGCCTGGGCAGGGAGCTGAATGGACAGGGCGCTGAGAGCCGGGCTCACCAGCAAGCACTCAATTAGGCTGGGCTCGCTGTCACCCCCTGCAGGCGCCTTGCGCAGCGTCGTGTTGGCAGTGTTGTTGTTGCGCTCTAGCTCCACCAGGATCTCGCTGGAGTTGACGATGGAGGAGGGAGGGGGCGAAAGGGAGGTCGGAGGATCTGGACGCATCAACCGGAGCGGCATCGGGGGCTTCCGCTCGCTCTGTTGCTGACAGCCGTTCCTTATCTCCTTCAGACTAGGAGAGTTATCACGACTGAGAGGGGCGCAACAAAAGAAAAAAGAAAAAAAAAAAAGAAGAGAGTCACAATTTACGTTTCTTCACATACAAATACATTAAATCTTTTGGTTTTTAATTTGCAATAATACCTACAAGCTTGTATTTAGCTGATAAAGATATACAACCGTGCTTTAGAAAACCCTTTTTTCTTAAAGTGAAAAACAACTTAAATCAGTCTGTAAATTAATTAAGAATCATCATGTCAAAAAAACGAAACAAACCAAAACAAAGACTGCAAAATCCCTATTAGCAAATGGAAAGTATTCAAAGAAGCAAATTAAGAAAAGAGGGTAAAGGAACAACAAAGATGCGGTTCGGGACATCTCATTCCCACAGGTGACTAATAGTTCATGGAAAATCTGACTGTCGTTCCTACAAGGTATGCCTAAGAGCACCTGAGGGCTCAGAGAGATGATGTAATTGTTAATATATAAATAGAATTGTGTCCACAACATGAAATGCACCTGTATGTTGCACAGTTCACCAGCAGAGTTTAAAACACACACACGCATGATTTTATACATATATAAATACATGTTTTTGGTAAGTTTAGTAACCACTATGCAATAAAGAGGTTAAGTTAAATGTTCAGAGCGTGGCTCACGTGTCTGGGACTCACCTGTTAATAAACTCTTCATAGCAGGAGTAAATTGCAGCCAGGCATACTGCCACCAGGTTGGGGAGGACTCGAGGGTGAGGACATTGTCCGGTGGGGCCATGCATGCTGAAATCACACACACACACACACACACACACACACACACACACACACACACACACACACACACACACACACACACCAGAAGCATAAAAACCAAGGTCCAGGATACAAATTAGCCACACCCGGTACTAAACAGGCCATTAATATGACAGACCTAACAGCGTGCGCAAGAGTGTGTAAACATATATGCGATAGGAAAGTTTGTATGTGTACAGTCTAGGATTACTGGCACCCTTTAAGAACATACAGATTGTAACATGACTAAATGTATTTTAAAAGGATGCAATGTCGTGCAGTTTGTTTTAGAGTGCCAATAAATTAGGTTGCAGAGCAAAAAAGAGGAATTAGAGTGATTTTTGTCAGAGGAAATTAGAGTGATTTCAGGAAACTGAGCACAGACTACTGAATTAAGAAAACAAATCTTTCATATTGCTTTGAAGGGGGCCAAACGTATTTCGCAGTCACGTCTGGATGGTTGGTTTATCTGTACAGGCAATGTGCACATGTTAAGAAGTAGCACTACTGACCTGTGGATGAACTTTTTGACTACCTCCATGCCGGCGTTGAGTTCATTGAGAGCCAGTATATACTCCTGAGTAAAGAGACGCAGTCTGGGACACTTCCCGAAATCCTGGAGAGACAAAAACAGTTACTAGATCAGCCAGCGGTGCTTTTGCGGTCACATATAGTGCATAGCCATGACACACACTCGCTTACCATGTTGTGTTTGAGAATTCTCTGGACCACTGGAGTGAACACTTCAATCACCACCATGGAGCGTGGACGCTCGCGACAGTGCTGCAGAAAGAAACACGACTTCTGAATGCTGGGAGGCACTTTGTTAACACTAACCCGACCACTGCACAGACTCAGGCTGTACTTGTGATTCACAGTATAGTCACCAATGAGCGAAACTTTCACACGGTCTCTAGCCAAATAAGTTACTAAGAATCAAGTACGTGTGCGATCAGTCAGCTATTTCAGTATTTCCTTCACTGGTTAAGCAGTGGTGAACTTGTGAACCCTGTGTGTACTAGTGAAACCTATGTGTAACGGTAAACCCCATTGGTATGTTACCTTGCAGAAGAATTCGCACAGGTCGGGAGGAGGGTGGTTATTTTCCAGAAGAGGAGCGATTGCCTACAGTACGGACAGATAACATTAACTATGATAACATTACCAAGCATGCTGACACACAGACAAAAATTTTTTTTTTAAATCACCACATTACAGACTGTATGGCATTACAGCTCATCAAAAAAATATGTAAAAAAAATAATATTTTATTTAAATCTCAATTCACATGGGTTTAACTGTCGACTTTGGTTCCTAGTTTTACTCTGTCGACTTTGGTTCCTAGGTTTACAGTTCAAAAACATCCCGGTTTTAAAAGCAGTGGGTAAAAATAACTCGGCAAACCCACTCACCACAATGATGCTCTCATGGTCCTGGGCACTGAGGTTGGTGTTCTGAGAAGGAAGTGACATGAACAGATTACTCAGAATCCACTAGCCTCTTACTTTCCCCTAAAAGCCATAGTGCAATGAGTCGACACTCGACAAACTTTGTTTGTTACAAGCCAACCTAAATATCCTGCATTATTGTGGTGTTTTTCTATAGAATACAGTATACATACACGCAAAAGACTAATCTCAGGAATGATGACAAGTATAACAAGATATCCCTAGCATGACGGAAAAGAAAAAGGAAGAAAAAAAAAAAAAAAACTGAAATGGTGCATTCTTGGTCGTTGTTAAAGGCATCATGCTAACAACATGAATGAGCCAATGTGACGCATGAAATTTTATTTAACGACAATTTGTTGACGTGTTTGGATTAATAAACAACAGTTTGAGTATATACGTTTATTACAATTATTTATATTTTGTATTATAAAAATATTTTTCACACAATGCCCATGATTTTTAAGTATTCATAAACTTAAACACTGACACATATAAATTTTTTGTCTTTATTTTTATACTTTAGACTTTAGGTGTACAGGAATACAAAATACAAATGAAGGAAAAAAAACTATTAAATGGTGAAATATGCAACTATTATTGTTGACCAACTATTAAGTAATCAAAAAGATAACAGTCATGAGCTCTTGTGGTCTGTTTGCATCACATGACCAAAAATTTACAAACCTAAGATGGTCTAGATATAGCTGGTGCAGCTCAAAGTGAAAGCAATCGCTTCCAGACACGAGTGCATCTTTCACATCTTGTGATGTTTCCCTTTCAGTGAACTGTCTGGGCCGAAATTCATTTTATTGCCTCAGTTTTCATGTGATTCCTGCATAACTGCTAGAGCCACTGAACCACTGAGACCACTGAAATCCTGGGCAAGGCAGGGATTAGGAAACCTAATTACAGAACAAATTTTTTCTCATGCGTGTGTATGAGTTACCTCAGCAAGTAGGGTGGAGATAATATGTAGCGGTGCTTGGTGGATAGATTCGTCTTGCAGTGGAGAGGTAAGCGCCATGTCCACCAGAGCTCGGATTTCCTTTAGCACCACGTCCCAGCGGCTGGGATTATTCAGCACCTTGCGGTACTTGTAAATCTTTTTCTGTTGACAATAAGGAAAGAGGAGTTACACATATTTACACAAATCAGCTTCATATGCATCACTAATTTATAATCTTACAAATAGTCAAGTCTAGGAGTATTACTACAAAATAAAGAAAACTACAAAAGAACATGGTGCATAGTTTTATTTAAACCCAGCAGTTTCAAAAACTTGGAAAGCTTTCTTAAATAGGGCAAAGGCTTGGTTTCACTGATTTACCCCAAAAATGGCTATTTACTGAAGCATCCCTGGAGACAACAGCAGTGAGCTGAGATGACTCTCCGTGCCGAAAATTTCAAGTTAATCAGACTCGCCAAGGATAACAATACGCGTGTATGACTTGTTTATTCTTGTATAGCATTTCTCACAAAATATTAGGGTGCCAATAATTTAGCTGTACATGATTTCCAATCAATCATGTAAGCAACATACACTTGTATTTATTTATTTTTTTAAACTGAATGCATCATTAAAAAACATGCATTGCATCTCAGCATTTACACTTGTCTCAAATCTGTGGTTTGTGAAAAGTGTAAATGCAAAATGGTTCCATCAAACCTACATTAATACTTAATGTCAGTAACCTCACCTTCCACTGTAGAGAGTGAAACCACTGGTCCCGCAGATAGCTGTTGGCAGCCTGAAAAAACACACAGCATTATTTGTGTATGAAGGTGAGAGTCATAAAGATGTTTGGACATGTGTTTATCAGTAAGAAGAAGGTAAATATAAACAGATTTCATTTTACTCTAAAAGAAATTAAAGCTTGAATACATCTAAAAACAACAACCATTTACTATTTCTATACAATGAATTCAGAGAATCTCATGGATGCGCTAGGGAAAAGAAAAAGCAGTCATGAAGAAGTGGAGAGAGCGAGCGAGACCACTACCTGAAGAAGGACAGTCCCTCCAGGGACACTGAGCTGGACACAGTATTTGGGGGCATTGTCCCAAGACAACAGCTGCAGGTCCTCTATAGTACTGTATGACAGAGCTGCCTCCATATAACCTGTAGGCTGGGGAGACACGAGAGACGAAGACATGTTTCATTTCCCGTGTAAAAACATAAAACAACCTCGTGAACAGTATTTACCTGAACTGAAGCTAATTTGTATTGCTTGTAATTAATTTCAATCAGAATAGAAGCCCTTAGCAAGTCAGAATAAATATTTTATTTTATTCTCTATATAATATGAGATCACAATAGCGTTGCAGCTTATTTCATTATGCCATTAATATAAAACAAATACAGTGGCTTGGGACTTCAGACCTCTTGTGAAAAAAGGGCGAAGAGGTCTGAAATATGAAACAGTTTAAATCTTAAATGACTGAAAGAAGTGACGCTCCAGCCCCCTCATTCTGAATGAACTTCTGCTTCGTGGTTATTTCAGTTTCGTTTTAACTGTCCGCTTTAGCTGATCTTAAAATGACTGTAAAAAGTTTGCATTCTTGTTATGCATCATCCAGGCTGCTGCATCTCATTTTTCTTCAGCTTTAACAGATCCTGCCTGTAGTGCTTGTGGTCACATGGCTTCAAATGTCAACAGGCTGTTCCCGGTCTCCATCTCTCTCTCTACAATAGAGCTGTTCCTATATTAGCCTTTCTCCCGCCTCTATAGCTCGGCTACAGGCTCTTCCCTTATTAGAAGCGGCCTCCCCCTGATGTTGAACAAACAAGGCTATTACTTGATTTGCACTGCCCTCCCTCTAGACTCAAACCAAACCGCAGTTCCTGTATTTGTGTCAGCCACCCGGTTCAACAGAGCAAACAAGCTGTTCCTTTCTTTTGACTCATTCGGCAAGGCTCTCTCCTGTTCTTTCTCTCTTTTTCTTTCTCTGTCTCAGACAAATTACACCATTTCTCCCTCTATCTCAGGCTGTTCTTTTTATTTACAATTTCTCTTCTAGATGATGGAGCAACATCAGGCTGTTTTTCCTGCCTGCCCTCCTCCTTTTGCTGCTGGGGTGAAATGTGCACCCCTGACACGTGCTGCATTTGAAAAAAGATCGTGACCGTGAAAGAAAAGGGGGGGGAAAAAAAGTAATTGCAGAAGCAGAAGCATTCTTAAAAAGGGGAACTAAAAAGTCAATACGTGAACACGGGAGTGAGCATACAGCACGGCTCTGCTGAACCTCTTGACCAGGTTGCCATAGTGACAGTATCCTGAGCGGCAGCTCGCCGTGGTAACTTTGCTTTAGCTCTTGCTTAAATGGTGGTCATCTCCCTCTCTTATTGCACTCTCCACCTCCTTATTCTTCCTCTCCTTCTCCTTCTCTTCCTCCCCAAGCTCCTTGTATCCCTCCAGTTTATCACATTCAGCCTCTTGTTCATGCTGCAATTCTTCCTTAAAGAGGAGCTGAACAGCTCTTGTCGCCACATTGCCATGTTGCCATAGAAACAAAGATGAAAAAGAGACATATGTTTTTTTTTTTTTTGTTACCAGGGAGATCCAGATGGAAAAAGATGTTGGGGGGTGGGGGTTGAACATCAGTATCTCAGACCTTTTCTCTGGAAAGGGACGATAGTCAGATTTATATCTTTTTGACAAATTTCCTCTTTTGGATTAGAGTATAATCATAATCAGTTCAAGCATGATTTCCCAAGAATTTCTTCATCTGAAATGCTGAAAACATCATCCAGGATCTTGATGAACGATAAAAGTATACACTTTAAACAGCGTGAATCAACAGCGCCGACACTCGAATGATGTAAATGCAAACTAAATGCAAATCTCAGATGCGGAATTACTGTCGTACAGCGCGCTCGTCAGAATAGTGTCTCGGCAACTGAAGGGTCTACTGGGCTCGGCTTGTGCCTGGTGCGCACCTAAAGTAAACTACAGAGCTCGGCAGAGGCAAAGTACACGCCATAACAAGCAGGAATCTAAATCAACTCAGCCCTGGTAGAAAGCAAACAGCTTCAATAAAACCTGATGTTGCAGGCAACCCTTTGAGAGCAATAAAAAAAAAAAATAAATAAAAAAAACATGCTTCATGCAGATAAAAAGAAAGAGAAACATGGGGCAGAAAAGTCATTCTGTGCCTAGATGTGGTACAGTCACAACATGCATGGGTTTCATTTTAGCATATATATATATATATATATATATATATATATATATATGATCATGGCTTCTGAAGCTGAATTTTCATGACTATTAAAAGACCTCGTGTTTTGGTAAAAGTGTCATTAAGGTCAAATCAGCTAAGGGTGTACTAGGTCACTGCTTTAGAAAGGAAGCACCTGTGCTACTTACTAGTTGTAAATATGCATGTACTTAGCAATATAAATATTTATTGACAGTGTTAAAGATCGATGTTTTGGGAGAAATTTACCAGTAGTAGAGTTAGAAAGTAATTATAACTCAACAGTACAGTGGTGATGTTCTGTGTAACATAAGTCATCATACTGGAAATTTAAAGACACAAAGACAGTGTTGTATATATGAACCTGTGCCATAATTTAATCTCAATTTATTATAGGTACAGTATTACGCATAGTCAGGGACTTAAACTTTATTTATTATATTTTTTTACTTATTAATTATTCTAAGAGGATAAATAGATAAAAAGAAATAAATATATATCAGCAAACATACCCCCTAAGAGGTCATTTATACCATTATTGAATAGTTAATTGTTTTCCAATTCGATGTTCAAAATGTTCAAATTCCAATACGAATGTGTGTCAAAATAATCGCAATAGCAATTCCTAATAAAATTGTGCAGCACTAGTTAGCACTAGCGCTTTGTTCGTAGTTTGGTTCTACACACAAAATCATGAACATTGTTTGGTGTGCTGGTGTACGTTCTGTAAATGTATCTAGCAGTAAAACCAGTTACAAATGCGGTTTGTGTGCGCTCCACTCCTATGTCCACATTCCAGCAGATCTACACTATGCGTGTATGTAAACACAAACAGTGTGCTTATCATGACTGGATTAACCTAATACATTACAAAGAGTCCTCACTGTCTTCTTTTATATGACAGTCTGAAATACTACAGCTACAGCTTTTGTTTTAAATTTAACCCTGACTATGAATTCTTTTCTGATTCACTTTGAACACTGGACTTTCTTGACATTTATGTTTGGTTGATTCAGGATTAGAAAAAAATATATCTGGTAGGAATGACGTCAATGCTACAGACAGTATTCGCCAACTGCTTATATCACTTCCTGTTTCACCTCAACCAAAAAAATGCTCTCGGTCTCTGCTTGCAATCCTTAAATAGTTACTATTATCATTTTTTAAACATACAGCATCAGTTTACACACAGGCAGCAGCAGCATTGTGATTGAAATAATTAAACTCTTTTACTTGAGTCTGTAGAAAGGTAAACTCTGGGAACATTAAAAAGCCAAGACATAAGCAGATTGTAAATTTTGACTGAGACTTTGTACTGATGGCTACATTTATACTGATATTTTTTTTAATCTGATCAAAATAATTAATATACATCCAATAGGATGTGCAATTTACATGCATTAATCATTTAATCAGAATACAACTAGTAATTTCCTTCAACTTTTCTTCCATCTTTTCTGATAAATTCTACTTTCTGCATCAAGATTGGTTACAAGAATTCAGACTAATTTGTGATTGGTTAGATGCTGTATTATGTATACAAAGGGAAGCCAATTAGTGTCGCTTCCTTAGCCAGAGACCGAGTGGATGAAAATAAACAGAAGTGGGAAAAAGTTTTTTACCAATTAGGAACAGAAGCAAAAATGTCCTTCCTAGAAACTTGTCTAATGTTACCCTCACACGTGAGGCAAACATTTACAAAATATATATATTTTTTCAAATTAGAGAGAAATGATCTCAACTTTTCAAAGTTGGTATTAAATTCACAACATTAGCCATATATGATGATAAGAAGCTAATTACAGCTTTCAACAAAAAAATGTATCACAAGTCCTGGTTTTACTTTAATGTCCCTCATAAATACTAGCAATACTATAATTTAAAACAATTTTACTACAGACACTAAATGCAATGCAATTCAGTGGTAGCGTGAACGTTTGTCATAGATTCGAGAGAGCTGCAATCACTGGAAAAAAAAAAGAAAACAACAACCACCTTGATTCATGATTCCTGGATGCACCAGGCTGGAAGATTTGGCATCACACAGTATTGATCCAGTACGTCATGCTACAACATATCTGCAACTGGTTTTTGAGGTTTTAGGAGGACCGTGTGACCCTGTGTACTCAAATGCCACACATGAGTGCGCAGTATTTTAAGGATAAATAACATTTTAGGACAAAAAAAACAAAAAAAACAAAACACACATTAAGTGCCCTTTACTTCTTTCAATCGATGCTAGTCTTTTTTTTTTTTTTGGAGCTAAATTCAAGCGCTGTTGCAAACAGAAGAACAAATTAGGCAACAGCTCAGGTTATATACGTTTAGTTGAGTTTACAAGAGAAGACATCTTAATTGCTTGTGAAGGGGAAAAAAAAAGAGAAATGGTCTGTACACAATCATTAGGACACTTCATATGAGTAATGACATGTGTACAAATAGCAAATCTCATGTTTTCTTCCTTTGGACAAATGTTTAAAAACTGGAAGCTTGTTTCCAGGTCAGACGCTCATGCGGCAGAGATGATCTCACTTCAAACTGGTTATGGGTCTGCTAATATTCTCAGCCTTGTTTGATTTAATTTTTTTTTAGGACTGAGTGTTTACTTGAGGCTTGTTGTGTCTGATGAAATCGAATAACTAATACAGAGGACGAAAAGTTAAAAACAGACAAGAGCACTACTTGAGGAAAATACCCTGTAGAGATCAAAGATTGAGAAACAATCCTCATGAATTAATAATAATTCTTTATAGAAGCATATTCCACCTTTATAAAAGAAATTCGTTTAAAAAAGACAAAAATAATTATTTAACAAAGATAACGATAAAGAGACCTTATTGACATTTAAAATTGGTTTATTAGCTCTCAGAGACCAGCAGCAATAAAGAGTATGTGAGAATAAAACAAAGATAATTACACTAAAAACATAAATAGAATAAATGCATAAAATAATTTGCATGGACACGGCCCTAAAACAGTCTCAAAGTAGTGTGCGATAGCAAAACAGGAAACTGGAATTAGCTGAAAAATTTGCTGATACAGTAAAGATAATTTGAAGATAACTGTCCTGCACGACACAGGCATAAAATTGATCAGACTTTAAATTAGACTTCCCATCCTGTTTAGGTCTTCAAATATTACCTTCATATATTTTTTTAAACTATAGGGTTTGGAATGCGTTAAGGCACTGAGCTACTGATCAGAATGGTTGACCCTGCCCTCTGGATTTAACTGTGCAGTAATGACTATGTGACAAATAAAGAATTAACTTAACTTAGAATTCAAATAAAAGTCAGGATTCAAAATGCAACATTTTATTGGAACTTTTGATAAATAGACTGATTTATATATAAAATATTTATCTTATGATATAAGTTTACCGTAATATTCAACTTATGATTTTTTTTTGTATAACTTTACCATGGTGGGATACAGATTTAGAAGAAATCCTACTTTCACAAGTTGGTTACAAGGTATCAGTCTATTTTCAAGGCTCAGTCATTCTACTTGCTGAATGTTCACATGAATGATGCAGTGGGTCATTTGCGGACACATGCCCTCCTTTAAAATGTTTGTGGCTAAGAGTCTCATCACTGTACTGTGCTTGAAAGGTGATGTGTCTTCATTCACCAGAAATTTCCTTTTAAGTCAGAGTTTGACTTGAACACCCTTCATACATGCAATGACACATGTGTAAACAGTGTGGTTAGGAGATAATGTGAAGGCCTCATCTAATAACACTGGGGTCTCAGGAGGTTAAAAAGACACGCCAAGCTCAGATTTCATTCATTTGAACAAAACAAAACTAGCAGTAAAACACAAATCACACAAAAAGGCTACTCTGCGAGACATGATCCCATTAACTCACAGCCTTCAATATAAACTTGTCCAAATAAGACAGCTTTGTTTACAGCAGGCTGTTTCCGACCCCCAAGTTTCTGCTCTCACTAAAATCCATCCAGCAACATTTTAAATACTAAACTCTAAACAAGGTCAAAATGCATGCTTAAATGATAAAATGTCACCAAGGTAACAAAAATCATAACCTGAAAACATTTATAAAATACATTATAATGACAGACTGTGTGTTTTATTATTGTTCGGCAAACCTGTCAGAACATTGTTACTGCCTTGCATGTTCATCACTGCATGCAAACCTTCACCATCATAAACAAATAATTTTTCAGATGCAAAAACTGGAGAGCGCAAATGTATACTACAAACACCAGGTGTGTAGCCATCTGTTTAGTTGGACAGAAAAAAAAACGCACACAGACAATTTGTTCCTCCCTATTGTAGGGGAAGATGTGTTGTGTTGCGTACAGGAAGTTAGAATGAACATGAGCACATAAACTTCATGTAAAACCACAAGCATAGCCATGCACAAGTCTTCCCAGAAACTGCTAAACCATTTTTAATCAATTTCTAATTAGCGCGGTCATTAAAAATCATCATTAAAATATCATTTTAGCATTTAAAACACCATACAAAGGATTTTGAATTGGAAAAAAAAACAGGCATACAAGGTGATGATCCACCAAAAATCTGTACCTATAATGAATAATATAATTATGGCACATATTATTAAAAATAATACCTACACAGGGTGGCCCAAAAGTCTGGATCCATAAGCATTTTCATAAATAAACATGGATATTATCAAAGTTGGCTTCAACACTAACAATCGAAGATGAAATGATACCAGACCTAATGCTCATCTAAAGTCAGTATTCTATCTATCTTTTAATAAAGTGTTGTCCACAGATCCAGACTTTGGGGTTAGCCTGTTTGATACATAAACAAATGTTGTTTAAATATATACTTGCATAATATTAGCCAAGTCAACCACCCATGGTTAGCTTAATAATAAAACAACCCTCAAGTTGATTTGAGGCATACATACACACTTTTTAGGGACATTTAAGTCAAGCCGGGATAAAACTTTCTTTATATCTTTGGGTAGTATATTTAGTTTGTCTTAACATTAAATCATTTTTTACATAATTTTTACATTACATTTATACATCAAAATAGATGTCATATGTATCAAGATATATGATCATGATACATTTTACGCTATTGATTTTTAGCATTAATTAGAAACATTTATTTTAGCAGATTTATCTTCTGAAATCACGTACAAATGGATAACCAGACTAAACAAAACATTTGAACAGATGCCTAATGCTGATTTTTTAAAATTATGTTTCTCTGCAAATTATTTGCAATTTCAAAGAAAATTTGGTGTGTGTGCGTAAAAGCCTGCAAAAAAAAAATGCAAACCATTCTGTCTGCATGTGCTGTAATTATGTGAATTTCTGAGGATGAGCCAAACACACACGCACGAGTCATGAGATACTGAAGAGAGAGCGCGCAGACACACACACACACTTACACACAATCAATTTTTGTAAAAAATAAAAACAAATTAGCAAATTCAGATTCACCATAAAACAGATATAAGGAAAAGAGTTAGAAACACAATGCCCTTGTTGCTTAAGCCATGTTCACATTATAAGCCACATTGCTCGAGTTTTTGGTCAGATCGAAATTGCAAGCCCTAAACTTTTACTTTCTTAATTACAAACTTTTATCTGACTCTAACGTGGATGCGTCTGTCCTCTGTTTTTTTGGATGGACAGATGGATGTGATTTTAGGTACAAATATTAAGTTAGTAGTTTTAGTAACGAGTAGTTAGTCGGTATTTGTTGATGTCTAGAAAAATTAAGGAAGCCCAACAGAGGTGAAAAAATCTGGAGAAAAGGCAAACTCTGATCTGCCTATTCTCATTTAAGTCACATAACCATGTGTAACCAATCTAGGACCACATTCAAAAGTGACTCAAATCTAACCTGAAAAACATCAGATTTTTTTTTAGACAGTGTAACAAAAATATATCTGTGTTACATGGTGTTACAGGCTAAAAATTTTGTTTTGAGATTTGAGTCCCTTTAGGCTGGTAATGTGAACTTACAAAAGTCAGCTTATAAAATACAACAAAAAAATCTGATCTTTTACACAATCACACATCACTTACTTCTTATTAAGAGCTATTCAATAATCGAGACTCTGTAGCTAATAACTGCTATGGAATTTAAGCATATTTCAAATACGTAGCTTCAAAAACATACATCTTATGTAGAATTATTAGAAATGGTATACCACCTTATGCACTTTTGTACAAAAATGCACTAAAACAACCAAAGCCAACTTTTAGCTTTTCGTAGTTATTGGCGGAATGTGTTACTATTTATTTGTTAGTATTTCACCAGAGCAAAATGAAACTAGATGCTGAAAAAGTTGGGCCCCAACGTGTTGTGATTTTATCACTACTATCCTACTTAAGGCCACACCATCTTACTGTTGCTATAATTACAAATGTTTTTTAATATCAGTAAACTATCGGTGAAAGAAAAAAAAAAGCTTGAATGTCACATGCTGATGCAACTTTTTACAATTTTTGATTTGGCCATAAAAGTTTATTTTGGTGCAGAGATACAATACCAGACTCATTTCACTCATTTACTAATTATTTCTCTCTTTTCTTTCGATATGACTGGTGTACTGTGCTCGCACAATGCAAAAAGACTTGCATGCACCATGCAACATTTTAC
Organism: Clarias gariepinus; assembly: GCF_024256425.1. NCBI lineage: Eukaryota > Metazoa > Chordata > Actinopteri > Siluriformes > Clariidae > Clarias > Clarias gariepinus. Next base: position 13,464,667 of record NC_071106.1, on the reverse strand, counting down.
TCATAAGCAAAATAAAACAGTCAAAACCCGTTTAGCACAACACAAAATTAGTCAATTAGTGACAGTTCTAAATGAATACAATTGGTAACCAAACATTTTGCGCATCCCTGTGTATGACCAGTTTAATAGTTAGTGCTGTCGAATCACACCTGAGGGGCTGAGAGTTCAAATCATGGGGGTTTCAAGGGGGTTCAAAGCATGTTTTAACTGTGCTTGCTGGCCTTTCTCAGAGTACCCCAGTTGTCTCCCACAAAGTCCAAAGACATGAAGCGTAGACTGATTTCTGTTTCCAAATGGCTTGGTGTGCGCTATTGTGGGGGCAATCCAGGGTGTCCACCCTCAATGTGCATCAAGTTATATATGGTGGAAATTTATATGACAGTATAATACAGGTATCGTAAATGATAATGTGCACTTAAGAAATAACTAATCTTATTATCAATTGACTACAAGCAGGCAGTTTAAAATATATATACATTTTTGTAATCTTATGTAGAAATCTTGAACTATTTAGAGGGCATTGTCAGCATATCACCCAGGCCTACTGGAAATATTATATTAGTGTATAAGGGCATCTTTTATTGGGCTGTGTGGATTCCTAAAGATCAAGAGCATAACTAAACCTTTAAGATAATACGCTGAAATAAAGACACGGCTAAGACAGCATTGGTTTTGTCCCGCTGTGGAGGAATTTCTAGCTGACAGAGTGTGAGGAAGCTGAGGTAGTCCGTTTGCCATATGATCAGCTGAGTTTTCTTTCACCACTCTTTATTTATGCTCTTACTTTCTGTTCCAGGCTAACTGCACTGAAGGGCGAAGAGGCGCTAAGCAGTCCACAGCCTGGATATATATTTTCAGACATCACAGTGTGGCCAAACCAAATGCCAGTCCACTGCAGATAAATCAATTAAAAGCAGAGTTGATTCTGATCTTTATACACCATCTTATGCATAGCGCAAAAAAAAAAACATGGCAAGCCGTTCCTTTTTCGTTTTATTTTCCGTGCTAATAAAATGTTATATCCAATACATCAAATTAAGTGCTTGTACAGACTGATTTCATTTGAGTTTGGGATTTATTCCTTTTCAAAGTTTGTGTCTTCTGTACACATAGTGTTTTAAGTGTATGTTCGAGGTCATTTGGTACAATGTCTGTTCTCATTGGTCACATTTACTCCAGGGGTGGCAGAGTTGTTGATAATATAACAGGTTACCTGATTCATTCTGCAATTTGGTGATGTTTAATACATCTAACCACACGATACAGCAAATCAGACGATTACAATTCACAGCTTATTCTAAACTTATAACCGGTTGAACATTTATAATCCATAAATGTCATGTATAAACTGATATACTATGTTAAAAAAACTGTTTCATTTATTGCCCTAGAGGAAGCTTACATCTGAACTTAAAGCACAAATGAAACCATGACTCTTTATTGAAATATACATTGCCAAATCAATTGTAAGCATTCCAGACGTTAGGTAACTGGGGTTAAAAATCCCCTAACAAGCGCTAACGTGGGCTGATTGAGAAATATGAAAAACAGTTCAGATGGACCTGTGCCAGCAGTTTGCCAGAGAATGTCCTCATAATGCCAGCTCTGTGCTAACAAAATAGGTGCTTCATCTCCTTTATCTCAACCATAACACGTATCTGGACAATTATGGGGGGGGAAGGTGATTTATGGGATATAAAACACTGATTCAAGAACATTTTAGGATGTTGATTCGTGATGTCTTTGGCAAACAAAGAGGTAGATTTAATAGCAGCAATCAAGCATCTTCCTTTACTCTGGTCCACAGGTCTTCCTTTACTCTGGTCCATCGTCCCCGTGCCCAAGAAGTCTACTGTGTCCTGTCTCAATGACTACCGTCCCGTTGCACTTACACCCACCATCATGAAGTGCTTCGAGCGGCTCGTCATGAGACACATAAAGACCCTGCTGCCCTCCTCACTGGACCCACTGCAATTTGCGTACCGTCCTAACCGCTCAACGGACGACGCCATCTCCACTACACTCCATCTTGCCCTCACACACCTTGACAAGAAGGACACATATGTTCGAATGCTGTACATAGATTTCAGCTCAGCATTCAACACTATCATCCCCCAACAACTGATTGGGAAGCTGAACCTGTTGGGCCTGAACACCTCCCTCTGCAACTGGATCCTGGACTTTCTGACCGGTAGGCCTCAGTCAGTACGGATCGGGAACTGCACCTCCAGCACCACCACACTGAGCACTGGGGCCCCACAAGGCTGTGTGCTCAGTCCCCTGCTGTTCACACTGCTGACTCACGACTGTGTAGCAACACACAGTTCGAACCACATCATTAAGTTCGCTGATGACACAACCGTGGTGGGTCTCATTAGCAAGAACGACGAGTCAGCGTACAGAGAGGAAGTGCAGAGGCTAACAGACTGGTGTAAAGACAACAACCTGTCTCTAAATGTTGACAAGACAAAGGAGATGGTTGTTGACTTTAGGAGGACACGAGGCGACCATTCTCCGCTGAGCATCAACGGCTCCTCTGTGGGAATCGTCGAAAGCACCAAATTCCTGGGTGTCCACCTAGAGAAGGACCTCAGCTGGTCCCTCAACACCAGCTCCCTACAGAAGAAAGCCCAACAGCGTCTCTTCTTTCTGAGAAGACTGAGGAAGGCCCAGCTTCCACCACCGATCCTGACCACCTTCTATAGAGGAACTATTGAGAGCATCCTGAGCGGCTGCATCACTGTCTGGTTTGGGAATTGTGCCATATCGGATCGCAAAACCCTACAACGGATAGTGAGGACAGCGGAGAAGATCATCGGGGCCTCTCTCCCCTCTATTGAAGACATCTACACCACACGCTGCATCCGCAAAGCCACCAGCATTGTGGCTGATCGGACACACCCCTCTCACATACACTTCACACTCCTGCCATCTGGAAAAAGGTACCGAAGCATTCGGGCACACACATCCAGACTGTGCAACAGCTTTTTTCCACAAGCCATCCGTCTCCTCAACAAAAAGGGACTGGACTGATAAACACAAACACACTCACACACACACAAACACAAACATTATCACACAGCTTAACTCAACTACCTCAAAATATTGAGACTGGACTGACTAATCAACACAAGTGCAGACACACTGACCTACACCACCAAATTATCGTACACACCAACCTGTAAATGCTTCACTGTTTTTAACAATCTTTTTGCACAATGATCATTACTGGACTACATTTTTGCACTAATTCCTCAAATCTTGCTGCTGTTTTAAGGAATGTTTATGTTTACCCACTACCTCAACACCATATTTTATGTTCGGTTATGTCGTGGTTGCGCACTGTCACTTTGTTGTTGCTCTTGTTTGCACATTTGCACGTGCACTTTATGTTGTCTATAAAAATGTTACTTAGCTAGTTAGTTATTGTTAATTTATGTTGTAATTTATGTTAGGTCTCTCTGTCCTGTCTCTGCTAGCCAGTTAACTAGGCCTCTTGGTTAGCTAGTTTAGTGTCTCTGTTAATTTATGTTGTAAATTTATGTTGCATGTAGCACCTTGGTCCTGGAGGAACGTTGTTTCGTTTCACTGTGTACTAACTGTATATGGTTGTAATGACAATAAAGCCTACTTGAACTTGAACTTGAACTCTCTGGCCTTCAGCGGTAAATCCTCGAAAAAACCCACCACTCATCTCGTTAATGCCTGGGCAAGCTACTTTAGTACCTGCACTCGGGGTTGTATTTCATATTAATCTATTCCAATCTCATCTTACAGAAAAATACAGATCCCCCCCAATAGGATGGGTAAACCGGAATGCTTCCTCCAGCCGTGACAGAACAGCTTCAGGCAAAAAGATTTTTCAGGTCTTTGTCATGAAAGTCTGACAGGAAGCGTGTATGCTGGCATTACGCAAACATCATGTACGATCCTCGGTGCTTGAGGAAAACGGTGAGTCATGTCTTTCATATCTTTCATGCGATCAGGTTTCAAAAGAAGACCCAGCTTTTACTTAGAAAAAGCTATAAAACAGCACAGGCTTTGTTTTTTTTTTGTTTTTTTTTTACAGCTGGGTACTGCATCTGGAGGAAAAGGTATTTAAGCAGTATTGTTAGATTAGCATCACACACAAACTACTTCGTCTTGAAATGGAAAACATCGAGCTACAGGGGGAAAAAAAATATATAACCGCATCACTCGAAAGAGCATGAGTTCAGAGGGTTTAAATCTCGAAACGAATGTGGGGAACGTTCTCAAATTACAAACGTTACGGATGCCAAGTGAAACATCTTAACCGTCGCCAAAAGAAAACATTAGCCACAGTCAACTACCCTTCTATTAGCTATGGTCAACTGAACACAGGTCACCTGCTAAACATCTATTAGCCTGGAGAGCTTGAGGAGAGAAAACAGTGCAATTAGCTGACTCTTACAGCCAAAACTCATGGCTCACTGATGTATTTTAGACGGATTAAAACCTGTTACACATAGGCCAGCCTACAGATTGAAGTTATACTAGATCAACTTGGAAGCTCATGAATATATGAAAAAAAAAATCCAAGCACTAAATATAGCTAGTTTCTAAAAAATAAAAAAAACCTGGAAGAAAACCCATCCATGAGAAACATACTTAACACGCCTACGTGGAAACATGGGTTATTTTGAACCGTTTCAGCCTGAACCCAGATAGCATGACTGAATCCAAATACTCTTTCCTGATAAATAAAAACAATCCGCTTTTCCACAAACACGGTCGATGCACTTGTGTGTACGCGGCCTGTGCTGCGTCTGTGTGACGTGTTTCAACAAGACTGTATCTCCGATACGTTTACTGTGAACCGTGAGTCACTGATTTGACACAGGCACGATATGAAACAAAGGAGTGAGATAAAGCATGTGACATCAGTAAGAGACTGGTTAAAAGTAAATTAATAAATAAAGGTCTCGCCTTTTAACGACTGCTGGCTGACTAAACTCGGGTGCACGACCGCACTCGGTCAAAACCCGGCTTGGAATTCAGCTGAAATCTATTGCAAATGTCTATTCGTGGTTGTCACTGTAATGGCAGAAAAGCATCTACATGACGCATGGGACTAAAGGACTGGTGTATGATCGAGCTTCTATGTCTGTTTACATGATTGAATTTTATTCCGTCTCATAAAACGTGTAAATATGTACAAACCAGCCTGGCTTTGTTTCCCCAGAATTTGGTTCATCTTTAACCAACACGGTATGACTAGGCCGCATTTACAATCAAATATAACGAGTACAGAAAGTGTTTGTGTTTTTTGTTTTTTTTAGTATACACATCTACTTGACCTTAAAATCTTAAAATGCATTAAAAGTTATGATTTCTGTACTGCTGGAAGTGTTTAAAGACTGGGGAAAAAAGTTAACCAGAAATATTTCGGTTTTCATTGTTACTTTTATTAACCTCTAAGATGTTTCAGGTGGAGAGACAAGATTCATAACGGTCTTTTAAAGGTTTATTAACGCTTGATGCTTGTTTTTAAGTATAATGTTCAGACAGAAAGGAGGTCTTCCTAACAGCCTTTTATTAACATGTTGTGACAAGGTTGTGTCAATGATCAGGATTTTTATGAGAATCAACCCAAATCTGTAATAATAATCAGAAGGGCTCAGGACAATTAATCCAGCTCTGTATTAGTGATCAGGATGTTCAGGTGATCTAAAGCAGTCATTCTCTAGACCATGCCCTCCATATTTGAGTGTTTTCTCAGCTCCCAGCTCACCTGATTTAACTAATTGACAGCTTTGTCTTAATTGAAGTGGGTGTGGTAGAGCAGTTAAAACACATAACATATGCAGGGCAATGATCCTCCATATACAAGATTGAGATCCACTGATCTAATGGATGGCTTGCAGGTAGATGGGGGGGGGGAAAGCGTGTAAAATGAAAACTTGAGAACAAAGCCACAGTGTAAGGATGACGCTCTGAATGCGGGGAACGAGGAGCAAATGATATGGCGTAGGAGGTGGAGTAGGAGCAAAGCCACTCGACATCTTGTTTCTGAAATAGCGTAGCTGCTGGTACACTGGTTTAACATGGCTATCGCGTAGGGGAGGAGGTGTGTGTGTGTGTGTGTGTGCTAAAGAGAAAAAGAGACCTTACCGTGGCGGAGACGATGCTGCTGTCGGTCAGGGTGAGGTGGTGGGGTTCCCATCTCCGCAGGAACTTAGAGGTGAGGATTTTGCTGAGGAAGGTGCGCGGGTGTTTCACTGCGCACACCTGGATGTCTCCCTCGTGCAGGAGTTTATAGCGCATACCTCCACCACCACCACCACCTCCTCCTCCTCCACCACCACCTCCACTGCAGTGAAGCGCGCTCCGGCGGCACGGCCCCGCGCTTAGCTTACTGTTATTATTATTGCCCTCTGGCTCCAGTAAGGGCTTGCTCTCCTCACACTGGTACGGCTGGTTATTGTTGTGCAGCTCGTTGCCCAAGCCGCTGCCGTTAAAATCCATGTCGAGCGCGAGCTCCGTGTTCAGTTCAGTTTTAATTTAAAGGTCAACGGCCGAAACGGTCGCCTCGCTGATTAGCGCAGGCTAATACTCTGACTGAGAGAGAAGAGGAGAGAAAAGAATAAGAGAAGAGATGAGGAAGAGGAGATAGAGAGACGAGGAGGAGGAGAAGAAGAGCTACCGCGACTCGACTCGACCTCGGTCGTTTTTATTAGCGCCGAGGACAAGCCATTCATCAAGAATCCGTTTAGGTTAGAATTTTTCTCAGTCCGAGTGTTTTTGTTTCTTGTCTCGCTGCCTATTTTTCTCCCTGAAACGTGTTTCCTCGCGGTATAGCGCTCCCTCCTCCTCCTCCTCCTCTTCTGACGAAGCTATTCAATATGTTCGGGCCATTCTCCATATCCACTCTGTCACTCCGCACGCCAGCATATTCCTCTGAGGTAACTCCTACAAAACACGGCGTTTAACGTCAAGCTAAAACACCATCCAACGCGCGCGCGACAGGTAATCTCCGTGGTGTGTCTGGTTTTTTTTTTTTTTTTTTTTTAATCGCTTGAAGACATGGTTCCCCTTTCTATCTCTTTCTCTCTAGCTTGGTGTAGGAACCAAGCGCTTCGGATAGCATTCTTCTGATTGGTCTACGCCTCGTCACATGATTTCCAAGTGACGTCAATGGGGAGGCGAGCGGATGCGCTGTTGTGCGTCTTTTCTCTCTCTCTCTCTCTCTCTTTTTTTTTTTTTTACTCACCGCTGTGTGTTTGTGTGCGAGTGTGTGTGTGTAAAAGATTTCCCTTCTCACAAAATGGAGAAAGAAGACGGTTCACGAATTTGGGGTTACTGTAAAAAGTTTTTTTTTAAAAGTTTTAAAAGTTAAAAGAAAAAAAACTAAAACCAGTTCCCAAACCACAAATTAATAGGCGTACAGGATTCATTTTTAATATATATATAGACTGAGGGAAAAAAAACAAACAAACATTATTTTTATATATGTTCCCCCCATCATATCAACTAGATACACCACATGGACAAATAGTATTCGGCCAAACCTGCTAATTATTAAATTCAGGTGTTTCAATCAGGTCCCTTCTCCCCAGTGAAGGGAAATCTTAATGCTTCAGCATATCAAGACATCTTGGACAATGCTACACTTCCAAATTTGTGGCAACTGTTTAGGGAAGGCCCTTTTCTATTTCAACATAACTGAACCCCAATAAACAAACAATGACTATAAAGGTTTGATGAGTTTGTTGTGGAAGAACTTAACTGACCCGCACGCAGCCCTGACCTCAACCACATCGAGCACTTTTTGGATGAACTGGAGATTGCAGCCAAGACCTCCTCGTCCAACAACCACATTGCCTGGCATCATAAATGCTCTGCAGAGTGAATGGATATAAATTCCCACAGACACACTCCAAAATCTTGTGGACAGCCTTCCAAGAAGAGTGGACGCTGTTATAGCTGCAAAAGGAGGACCAACTCCATATTGAAGTATTTGGATGTATTAGGATACAATATCATTACAGGTCTAGCCAAATACTTTTTCCCATATAGTACATATTTCAGCACTGGAAGTTGTTCAAAGACTAGGTTAGACTAATAAAAGAAGAATGGAAAGAGTGGGCATGGAACCTCCAACCTACAGGACCTCAATTAAAAAGGAATGGTCTTCAGGCTAACGGTTACAGCTGTGTCCTGACTAAGGAGTCGGAAAGCTTTATGGTATGATGGCTTTTTTTTTTTTTTAAAGCAGTGTTAGGATATAAAATTTTCTATTTTAAAACACATAAGATTGTGGCAGTGGTGATTAAAAATAACTTTACAAAACTGCCTTTGCACATTCGTATGCGTAGATAAAATCCCCTAATTGTCCTCGTTCCCTAGAAACCAACATTTTAAATAATGACTTTTCCATAAATTCTCTAAGATTGACAGTAATCACCTCATTGTTATTTCCTGGAAAGACAGCACGGTGGTGAGAAATTGTGGTGCATGTGGGGGGAAAAAAGAAAGGGAAAAAATAACATATGCAGAGTTGCTTAGCCAAAACAGAGAGATGATTCAGTTACAGAAAGATAGATTCATCTATGTTCAATATCTATCATATATGATGTTAGAAAAGACAAACAGACGTAGCAACGTAACATGTTTACAGTAGTAACAGATTATACAGTGCGGGTCCGTGTGTGTCGTGCATGGACAGACTGGAGGTTGTTGTAGAATAATTTTGTCCAGAGAAAGGGGTGATTTTATTTATTTATTTTTTGGAGAGGCACAAAAATTACATGACCAAACGAAATAAGTAACCTAACCAGATAAAAAAAAAAAAAAAAAAAAGACAGTAATAGCCAGAAATGCATTTTAATTAGTGTTTTGAACAAGTCAGCAGTGAGATTATCTTCTGACCGTAAATCCATGACACTACTGCCCTGTCACACCAAAAGCTTATAACATAAATCTATCTTTGGTTTTAATTTATTCTTGTACTATAGAAACTCACTAGCCCACTAATTTTGCTCATCATTCAGAGAGATTTCACTTCTCCTTAGTGATTACCGATCACTACGTACGATCCATTTCGACACTCCTGAAACTGCACAAGATCGCTTAGGAAGCCGTCCAATGCAACTGACAGAAAACAGTTTCTAACAGTCCCCAAGAATGTAGCAACGTCTTTTCCCTTGACGTCATAACTGTCTTCAAGGGATAGATGAGCAACATTACAAAAAAAAAAAAAAAAAAAGAAAAAAAGCCTGAATTGATGAAACTCAATGTGTCAGGCCTTGTTGTGTCAACACACCAGCTATACTTTGGCTCATAAACTCGCACTTTATATCAGCCAGGGAGAGACAAGCCTTATCTCCTCTCTAATTCACTGCTGCCATAAAGAGCAGCTGTTTTGTTTCAACTAGCATTCATCTTTTCTAAGCCCAAGGCCTTCATTACAAACAGTTACACATTACTGGCATTTGAATACTCCTATGTAGACTCCTTATGCAGCAGGAAACTTTACTTTAACAAACACTGTGCGGTGTCTTTGACCTTTTTTTTTTTTTACAGGCAGTGACATCACGACACCAAGCAAAGATACCAACTTGATTAGTACCCATGAGAACGATCTTAAGCTCTCTTGTTTTGTTGACAGTCTGTACTGTGTGTGGTTGCCGAGACAGGGTGCTCATGTCCCTGTTGGATATACTCTGATGATAGACTCCACAGTCCCACAGCACCCAGGCAAAAAAAAGTACCACTTGGCATTCTCGACCTGGCTGTCATTCTTCCAGACCAGGAATGAATAAGACTTACCATATCACCAAAAACGATACCAGGCAGAGTGACCTAGCGCTTTGTCACATGGTTGACTGCGGCACAGGAAGCAAGCCACAGGAAGTGTTTTGTTAGGGATGTGACGAGGCTGAGGGTTCGCAAAGAAAAAAAACCCAAACAAATGTTTTAAACAGCCTCACTCTTCAGTTTAGGATAAGCCCTACATGGTTTGCATAGTGTGCTTTGTTTTTCCAGACCACCCACTTCCATTGCTCAAGCTTACCCATGAATTGCTGCATTTACTTTGAATAGATTTAGGTCTGTTTTTTTTTTTTCTCTTTCTCTTCCCCCCAACATGAAGTCACAAGCCACAAACGGAATCACATGTTAGAGTAGACGGTAAAACAAGCATCTGTTATGACGAACAGATCATGGGTCTTTACTCAAAGTTCCTAATATACAGCACTCTTTATTAACGCACACACAAGAGAAATGCAGTAAGGATAAACACATTTTCAGGTTGCTTTGAAAACAATGGCACAAGTGTGTTAAATTTAGCCAGTGGATAAGAAGGCGATGCCTTTATTCAGTGTAGGTTCTTTACAGGTTTACTCAAATATCATGACATGATGTCTTTGTGCGAATATTTATGGTAAAATCGAAAAAGGGAATGTTACACCCTGTAAACTCTGCTCTGTATAGGATATCATTTTCTATACATATTTGATCATCATTGTTATAAGAAGAAGAACAAGGAAGACAGATTGGCACACATTTAAAAAAAACAACAACAATATACAGTATAGCATTTTGGCTTTGTATAAGCTTTAAACCATGGATTTGTTTAAATACCTTAAACTTCTGTTGAAAACCTTACATATGAAATTAATTTACAGGTCAGATAGGTTAGCACATCTGAGTACTGACGTGCAGACATGTCCGGTCCGCTGTGTTTCACCCAGACAGATTAGGGCCTTAGAGGATAATTCCCGAGCTCCTAATGTAGGGCACTAGAGGCGAGATCACCCCCCAATCTCAGCTGCAGCACTGTCCCAAGTCACGAGACCTCCTGTTAAATTAAATCTCACCAGGAGAGCAATTTGGTTTAAGTGATTAATGCGACCATCTTCTATAATCGTGCTGCTGTGTCAACCCCTATCGTTTCTGTAATATATACACTCACCCATCCTCATACACAGACATGCAACACATTCCTAAATCTGTATGAGAGAACATTCTCTGATGACATCCAATTTTATTTGGTGGTCTATTTGTTTTAAAATAAAAGGAAGAATTACGATAGAACAGTACCTACTCACTCACAGCTTGTGCAACGGAACATAATCGACCAGGATGTGACGCAAATGTAAGGTTCCATCGGTTAATACCGATTCATGTGCGACTCATCCTCAAGGTGCTGCGTAGGTGCTGCGTAAGAATACGCCTTAGACTTTAGACTAAGGGTGTAACTATCCAACAATTTGTTGCAAGCACCTGCCTAAAAGGTCATGCCTGAAATTAGCGAAAATATTCCTTCTCTACAGCATTGTTCATAAATTATCAGAAAGTCCAAATTCTACCAGAGATTACTAAAACAAATAAACATAGTTTCGTATCACAGCAGATTCAGTGGCTTCACCAAATATCAAATCGCTGCTATATGACTTAAAATTGTATCTTACTGAATGAAAGCCTGAAGTTTATACTCCTATGGTAGGCCAGAGATATGATAGATAGATAGATAGATAGATAGATAGATAATTAATCCCAAAGGGAAATTCCCTACTTCCATAAAATAATTATTCTAGCATTGTTAAATTGCAGACTGCAGTTACAGATAGACAGTTCAGCACACTTACCCGAGTACTAAATACTCGTACTAATACTGAAACATACGGCAAAGAACTTCTTAAAAAGAACCAATATGCTATATGGCCAAGTTTGTGGATAGTGTTTTACCTGACATTCATACCTGTATGTGGCCTGTTGCCACAAAGTTGCAATTGATAAAAGGACTTTTTTCCCGCATGACAATGACTCTTGTGCACAAACTGAGCACCATGAAGACATGATCTGCCAAGGTTGGAGTGGAAGAACTTGAGGGGTCTGCACAGAAGCCTGACTTCAGCTGTGTTGAACACCTTTAGGATGAACTTGCACGCCACTACCCACTGAACGGACGCAAATCCCCAGGGCCACACTCTCAAATCTTCAGAAGAGTGGAGGTTTTAAAACAAAGACGGACTAAATCTGGAATGGAATGTTCAACAAGCACAAATGGGTCATATGGAATGTCCACAAACGTTTGATTACACACAGATCAGTCATAATGTTAAAATCAGTGATTATCCCATTATGATAGTACCTGCCATAAGGAGTGAGATATAGTAGCGAGCAACTGAATAGTCAGTTCTTCAAGTTGATGTGTTGGAAGGAGGAAAAATAGGCCAGCATCTGAGAAACTTTGACAAGGGCCAACCTGTGATGGCTAAACAAATGGATCAGCATATCTCCAAAATGACAGGTCTTGTGGGGTGGTGTTGTATGCAGAAGTTACTACCCACCTGAAAGTGGTCCAAGGAAGGGAACTACTAGAGAACCAATAACAGAGGCATGGGCGTTCAAAGCTCACTAATGCAGGTAGGAACGAAGGACAGAAGAGCTTCCTACAGAAGAGCTATTTTTTTATTTTTTTAACACAAATTGCTGAAGAATTTATTGCTGGCTATAATAGGAAAGTATCAGAATATACAGTGCATCACAGCCTGTTACAGTATATGTACGGGGCAGTGTGTCCACGGACCTGTGCAGACCCCTGGCCATTACTATGCACCTAACCTACTATGGGCACATGAGCATCCAGAGCAGCTTTCTCTGGGAACTCTGGTTTCCTCCCACAGTCAAAAAATATGCAGATTAGACTAATTGGCGTTCCCAAATTGCCTGTAAAGTGTGTATATATGTGCGAGTGCCCTGTGATGGATCGGCACCTTGTCCAGGGTGAAACCCGCCTCGTGCCCCAAATCTCCTGGGATAAGCTCCAGGTCCCCCGCGACCCTGTATACAGTATAAAGTGGTATAGGCGATGAATGAGACTGCCAGGTGTGTTTGCATCACATACTGGAGTAGACGTGTCATCAGAGACAGGGTAGTGTGATGTCCTGCTCAACAATCTTGGATGTTGCTTACCTAAATATTGTTGGAGACCAAGTACACCCTTTTATGGTTATAGTATTTATTAATGACAGTGGCCGCAAAAAATTGTTAATAAATAGTTTGCCGAACATGACAAGAGTTTAAGGTTGACTTGGGCTCAGAATTCTCCAGATTTCACACTGATCAGGCATCCTTGGCATGTGCTCGACAAACAAGTCAGATCTATGAAGGATACACTTCATAACTTACAAGATCTGTTGCTAACATCTTGGTGCCAAATACCACATGACTCCTTTAGCGGTTTTGCGAAGTCTTAGAGCTATATTGGTGGTGCAAGGATGACCTTCACAATATTAGGCAGGTGGTTTTAAAGGTATTGCTGATCAATGTACGGTGTACGTGTAAATTATTAAACTTAAGGCAGCTTTTTCTAGCACTGCAATTTATTTACCTCTTTGGACTGACTGGCTGCGGACGACATAGCTTATTAAAACATTACCATTTTAGTTTGTGGTTTTCAGAGACAAACGGAAAAAAACGTCATTTGTTCTTTCTGCATCAAATTCAGAACAGATTAGTTAAAAAAATACTAAAGTGACGTGCTAGTATAACACGTGTTTCGAAGTAGGGCTGGGTGATATAAAGTATTTTACATTAAGTGTCGTATGGCTATGACATGGATAAGGTGGTAAAGTTTTGTGGTGGTTTAAATGCTCAGGGGGACACGGTAGCTTAGTGATGGAGCCTTGCACCTCAAGGAACAGGGTTCGATTCCCTCTTGTGGTCTGTATGAATGGAGTTTGCATGTTCTCCCCCATGCTTGGTGGGTTCCCACCGGGTACCCCCGTTTCCTCCCCAGTCCATACATATGCAGGTTAGGCCAATTGCCTTTCCCAAAATACCTGTTGTGTGTGTGAATGACAAACAGGCGTTGAGCTGGACCCCTTAAGTAACTACCACAGGGATGATGAGTATATCTCCAGGGTGGGGACTATCCGTTGGGCGATATGCCGTATGGCACTTAGACGAACCAAAAATAAAATAATTAAATGCTTAAAAGTATTCAGAATTTGACTTTTTTTTTTATTTACAAATGCTTTCTCTTCTGTTTGTTTTTATATTTTGTAATCATCTTTTTAAATTAGTAAAATATGAACTGTAAAATGTATTTGGTTTCTCTTCTTCAGGTTAAGGTTATAAAATTTCAAAAAGAGCTCAAATTTTTTTCTTGCATAATTTTTTTTTTTTTAAATGCAACACCACTGTTTCGATGTTAGCTTTTAAAAATATTGTGACGTACACAGTGCTTTAGAAAAAGCTTTATGTATCTTTCCTCATTTTTGGGGGTAAATTATAACCATTTATGGTTACGCATTAACATATCGTTATTATAAGGTAATTGTCGTTACCACACAGTCATGTTAATTACTTTGCCAGACATTTGAAAAGAAGGAATTTACTGTAACTGGATCTTTACAAATGTTAATTAAGGGTTCCAGCATGTACTGTAAACAATGGCACATGAAGGAATGTGTAGTGTGTATTGATAGTCATGCTGTGTTTGCACATGCATACACACACATATGTCTAAGTGCTGGGCGTGAGCCGTATTGTCAAAGGTGCATACAGTTGTTCTAGTGGTACATTATTATATAAACCTTTGTAGAAAGGCGTCCCTACTGACGGCACTAAAGCATCAGGTGGTGCTTTTAAAACTTTTAGAGCAAAGGTCGAGGCTGTTTAATAGGAGATGAGTGAAGGAGCATTATCACTGAGCATGCATAGCATGAAGGGAAAAATACATAAATAATCAAATCAAACGGTGATAAAGCATTGCATGTACTAGATAGACAGTACTTAGTAGTATCTTGTAGATAGCTTTTTGCATATCAAGTTTCTGCCTGGGTTTTTTGTCTGGAGAGGGGAGGTTTGGGTTAAAAGCAGAGGTACGCACAAGTATACGACACAGTAAATTCTTCAGGAGTGTTACACAGGCCAGAGATTGACGCTCACGAGCCAGGCACCTGAGTCAACAAAATACATGATCAGAAACACACCGTGTTCCAGCTCGCACCTGAAACACAGGATTGTTATACAGCTTATACGAACAAACAGATTATTTTTTTTTTACCCCAATGCAAAATGAACATCTATAATTATTTAGCACTAACCCATTCTGCTAATCAAAAATGGGAAAAGAAAAATGGAAAAAAAAACCTAGCAATGAAACAGTTTCTAATCCCGAAGTAGTCGTGTGTATATAAAAGGTGTGATCATGTTGCGTTATATTAGGATCGCCTAAAACAAAGCTGTCGCAAATGTTTGCTTAGCATGGGCCGTTTCTATCATCGAGCAGACGTTTGCGCTTACAACTTTCTCTAGGAGCCGTTCTGTAACGATTAGAATAGACAGCAGCAGCTGTGACGCGCACACAACAAATGGGGTCACTGGATGCCAAAATGGTCTGCACTGACTGGAAAGCCAGTTCAAAGGTCACCCTCAAAAACACACACACACACACACACACACACACACGCACGCACACTAGGCAACTCGAATGTGAATGAGAATCCTTGAGTACGATTTTGATCAATACAGAACAAAACAGTTCCTACTACTGGTTTAACACATGTAGCATGCCTAAGCTCTACTGTACTGTATTACACGGAATTACCTCCATGTGGCACAGTCTTAATATTAAACGCTTAATAATGCTAAACAAAAAAACCCTGACTTTGCTACTGAGTTTATATATGCATGCTTTTGTCCGTTTCTCCCAAATACTTTTCACACCAGTCTGCCACGAGAGTTAATACTTTCTATATCTAAAGCCGTGTTTAATATGAGCTAAAAATACACCGCTGCTCCCATCATTCTTCTCCCGAGAGTCGAACGCGGTTCCCGTCAACAGTGGACCCAAGTGTATGACGAATCCATAAATTATTAAATAAAAAAATAATTAAAAAAATGAAACGCAATCGAGCTGCATCCTTATTGTGGTCCAAGCGATTATCTGTATTGATGCCGTGTGTAAAGGCAGTAGCAATGAGCAACAACCTGTGGTCCACACTTATAACAGTATTAACACTACAAAAAGCAAGGAAGCTGCTACATATCAAAAGATCCCTTACAGTAAAAAAAGTCAACAAAATAAGACACTTTCCCTTAAGAAGACATGAATCAAAGTGGACAAAATGTCCCCAACACCGCTCACTCAAGTAAGCATCCTTGCCCTAAATTCCAGCGATTTTCCAAAACGCCACATGTGCTTCTTCTTTTTCTTTCTCTTTTAAATTTTCTTCTTTTTATTTACCCAATCAGCAAAAGCAGAAGGATTATGACACAACATAAGCATGGAAGTCCACATTACATGGATGGCACTCGGATCCGGAACAGGCCCTGTTTCAGCTGCAGCCGGAACAGCTTACAGTTAGCGATGCGCAGAGGAGCACAGCCGGTCTTGCACAGGTCCGAAGGCAGGAGAGGGCGGGTCGGATGCCAAGTGCCTGTACTGCGTCGGAACTCTCGGACGTAGTCGTAACTGGTGCCTGCGCGCGCACAACCACACACACACACACACACACACACACACAGTGGAAGGAAAAGCTTTACATACCTTATGGTAACATTATAATTCTAGAAAAAAAACTGATTTACATTTTTATCTCATTTTACATCTGAGCAGTTAAGGGTTAAGGGCCCTGCTCAAGGGCCCAACAGTGGCAACTTGGTGGTTGGGGGGTTTGAACCAGGGATCTTCCAAACCGTAGTCCAATGCCTTAACCACTGAGCTACCCCTGACCCATTTAACGGAAAGTGCGAACTTGAAACAATGAATGGATATTTATTATGCGTTTAGTGATTCTGGTGATAAATAGGAAAAAGCGTATATTTGTCACAAAACATCTCAAAAGTGAAATTCCCAACTTGTTATGGAGTTGGGATCAGAGAACAGGGTCCACCATGACGCTTACACGTGGGCGCATCAGTGGAAGTTCTGATAAAGTTCTCAATTGTTGATTGATGCTTTGTTTTAATTATTTGCGTAAGAAATTAGTGGGTGTGTGACTTTCAATTTATATATCAGTGAATCCAGAAAGTTCCGACATGCGATTCATCTGAAGACACACTAGCGATCCAGATGATGACAAGTGCAGCAATACTGATGGTGGAAGTGCGATAGAGGAACCTTTGCTTGTGCAGTTCGTACAGGTGAAGAGGCTTTAACAGAAATGAAGATCAGTTAAGGGTCACCACTCGCACTATTCTGAGTGAAAGATATAAAAATTCATCTAGAGTTGTTTTTTTTATTTGCTCATCATATTGACTCATTACATCATAATACTATATAAAAATATTGACACATACTTTAAACAAATAAAAAGAGATGTTTCTGGTAAAGCAAGTCAAAGCGATCATGAGGAACAAATTCTCTTTTGTGTGAACGACGAAGCAAACATTAATATCTATTTGTGTCTATTTCTAAATAAGGACCATGTGTACATGTCTGAATAAAGCTAAATTGTGCGTACATTCAATGCCTAAAATAGCAACATATCTCACTTAAAGCCTGAACCTAATCTCACATATTGTGCAACCTGTCTATTATAAATGTTTATCAAGAGGTTAATTACTTTACTGAGTGTCCTGGCAAAAACCCCTGGGTGATATTTATCTAGCTTCAGCTTCCTTGTTACATTATCGGCTCAATGCGACAGCTAACCATTAGCACATTCAGCACAGACTCGCCGAGGAACAGCAAGAAGTACAGCACTTATTAAAACAATTGAGACAGTCAAAAAGAAGCAGACCCTAAAAGATAATAAACTAAGAGGCAAAATATAGAAACGCTTTGAGCTGCCTCTAACAAATCTCCACCTCGACTGAACGCTGGATAATGCTAACGAAGACTCGCTAATGAAGACACAGAGCACTTGCAGGAATCGTGTCAAATGGGAGAGACCTCGAAGAGACAAGAAAATCACAGATGACATCACGTATTACTTGGCAGAGGTCACGGTGGTCATGTTGTAAAAAAAAGGATTTGAGATAGAACTGAACACAATGCCTTAATGCAACTACTACTACTGCCATCATTTAGTTGGAGTTTTTGCCAACAGTCCAAAGACATGCAGATTAGGCTAAATAAAGCAATTTGGGGTGTTCCCAAATTGCTCACTATGTGTGTGCCCTGTAATAGGCTGGCACCCTGTCCAGGATGCACCCTGCCTCGTCCCCAAAGTCTCCTGGGATAGGCTCCAGGCCCTCCCTGAACAGGATAAGCATTACAAAAGATAAATGAACGAATTGATGAATGAATAGTACAACATTTGAAAGTTACTTGTTTAAATCGGAATCACAATAAGTGTCAAAATATAAATTTTGCAATGAGAATTTTTTATCAAATTCTTCAGCCCTACTCTTGGCTATTCAAATCAAAAACCTAAAAAAGCGTTTTGTTTGGGAATGTAGCTAGTTTAGAGTATTCCCCCCTAACATGTAACTTAATCCACAGGGATAGACAGCAAGTTGTTCTGCATTAGAATAAGACACAAGATGTAAAATTATAAAGGGGGGAAAAAAAATTACACAACATATTAAAATGAGCTTTTATATGTTACAACAACAACCTTTTCATCATTTGAGGCTCATTTACCAAGGAAAGAAAAACTGCTGAAAACATCTGTGCTGTAATGTTTTAACATACATCATAAAGATGTAACTACCACACACACACACATTTTAGTATAGTAATGTTATGCAACTTGGTTAGCATGTTCATAAGAAGATAATCACTCAACAAAGACTTTTAAAGGTGTTTTAGCATATAAACAAAATCTAACATTTTAAATATTAACATGGATTTAATACTTTTTAATTGTTATCCTGGTGTTCTCTCAGAATCTACAAGAAGCATTCAAGTGGAACCAGGATTTTTGATTGTGTAGAATAACTGAATGCAGTTATGAGAGTAAAAGCTACAATTATTTCTTTGTATAATCCCCTGCTACACTAATGCACTTATCCCAGTGTTGCACTAGTGCTCGTCTATCATCAAGGTAGAAAGTTCTCTCAGTACACTGGAGCCATGATCCGACTGCCTGCTTCACGTCTGAAAAGCTGGTCTCCCAGGACCTCATTTGATGTCCCAAACATGTAGAGATGCCAACGGGGCATGTAACAATAACTCCCAGCTGAGTTCCTGCATTGTGCTGGTGAGTAATTGTGTACAGTTCCCACAGACAGATGTGTCTCTTCTGCAAGTTATGATATGATTCTGAAAGTTGTACATCGGTTTTCAGGGATCAGAAGTTGCGTTGCCGTCAATTGATGCTTATTGGAGCGACTGCTGCAGGCTCCGAGCCACCCCGGCTGGGATCGTCGTTCACGGACGCACGGCTTTCTTTAACACGTTTATATATAATTATTGTATAATAATATTATAATAATTATATATATATATATATATATATATATATATATATATATATATATATATAACTGAATATGAAATTTTTTTTTTCAAGACTTTAAACATTGAATAGGGTCACATTTACCCCAAAGATAATAGGAGGGTTAAAATGATAAAATATAATTTTTATTTTATTTAAATGTTACTCCTATTAAAAATTAAAAAATTTAACATACTGCGTGTGTGAGAATGTGGACAAGGTGCATGAAGGAGTTAACTGAAACTTCCTTGCTGTTTAATGGATGTCTACGTGCAGAGGCCGGGGCATCATTAAACATTACATGAAAACCATTTGTGTAAAACATACTTCATTAAAGGCCTTTTTTTCTTCAATTAAGCCTCAAATCTGTTGTGTGTGCTTTTATGGTACCAATAAAGTTTTAAACTTGTAAGTGCCACAGTTACTCTATGATGGCACGAGTACCTCGGACCCTTCGGAAAAGTGGAATTAAGCAGAATTTGTTTTTTAACTGAGATGGGCAAACCTCT
Source organism: Clarias gariepinus (assembly GCF_024256425.1). NCBI lineage: Eukaryota > Metazoa > Chordata > Actinopteri > Siluriformes > Clariidae > Clarias > Clarias gariepinus. The sequence continues at coordinate 13,444,800 of NC_071106.1, read as the reverse complement.
ATAAAAGCACTGGTGAGACATGCTCAAGTCTGTGTTGTCATGAGAGTTTTACTATTATTGTATAACACTTGTAAGCATGATTGTTCTGTTTTAACATTTATTGGTTAAATGAGATTTGTGAGATTCTGTCTACACGGATTTTCCATTCTTCTCTGCTGTAGAGTGGAATCGTAATCAGGGTTGTTGTAAATCCAGGGCCTACTCACACTGGAAGAAACAGCAGTCCAGTACAGAGGCATTTAACTTCATAAATAAAAAAAAGACTGCAAATATCATGTGTAAGACGAAAAAAGCATGTTGTCCGAGTATGCTACAAGTGTCTAATTGGTGTGAATAAACACCAAAAATGTATGTAAAAATCAAAATATTTGTTATACATGTTTTAAATATTCCTTATCTGGAGCTTCAAATTTTAAGAGTTATTGAAATGATTCTTGTTTGTTTGTTAAAATCGATCATTTTATACCTAGAAACGTTAACATCTGAAGCAGTGGTCACAGAGAGAAAAAAATTATGTTTTAAAAATCATTATCGGGCTTACCTGTATCCAGTTCTCCCACCACGTATATACTGGCCCCAATGGGAACAGCTCCATACACGAATGATGATGTGGTGTGTATGCACAGGCTCTGATCATCAAGCAACACCCATCTGTAGGTTTATAACATTGGCAAGAGATTTACAGGTATATTGTTTATTCCGGGTTCTAATGTCTCAACAAAGTCATCTTTTAATGCATCCCACCACTTTTTTTTTTTTTTACATTTTTTTTTACATTTTTTTTTAAAAACCCCACCTTTTCAACTCATCGTGAAAGAACTCAGATTTGCAGATGGTCATCTGGCTGGACTCGGGGTTGTCAGCATCTCTGCTCCTCACTCCTCCGAACACATAGAGCTCCTGCCCTACACCACACGCCACGGCGCCAAACCTGCGGCCAAAAACCATAACTAATGTTAGCTTCTCCGGCATATACGCAAACATAATCGCTCAAAGTGAAATGAACGAAAACAAGACATCATTTTCCTGCTCTCCAGTCTGCCTAAACAATCAAGGTTGCGCCATGTCATCTTGTAGTACGTGTTTACTTAATAACACAACACGAGTGAATATTAGGAGTGAAACAACACAGGGTACTAAGGCTGTATGACCTGTTTACAGGATATCGTTTCTCTTTTACCTGAGTGTCTAAGAAAAATAGTTTTTTTCCCCTTTATACTAACATTACTTCCATTTTTGTTGTCTATACAGTTCTCTGCATGCTTTTCTACCTTCTCTCCTTTAGAGGGCAGAGTGTGGTCCACTGCTGAGTCTTGGGGTCGTAACATTCCACAGAGTCGTAAATTTTCCCGTAAGACCCTCCTCCCATGACATAGAGCTTCTTCTTCATTGTAGCACAGCATCCAAACTAAAAGACGAGACAAGCGAGTGTTTGTCTAACACCGATCAAGTGTGTGATATACAAATGAATCCCAGTGCAAACACTCTCTCACCTTACGAACAGTAGTCATGCTTGTCTGGGTCGTCCAGTTATTTAGGTGAGGGTCAAACACTTCCATGGTGAGGAGGACTTCTGTGTCCTCATTCTCCCCACCCAGCACATAGATGAGTCCATCCAATTCAGCAATACAAAAGTGCTGCCTTGCCTAAACACGTTAGAAACAATGCCGGTCAAACACTGACATCTGGTGTTAAACTACAGTTTGCTGTTTTTACATCTGATGCGGCCATGTTGTTTTCCAGCAGGCACATAGAAAAGCAGGTGTGCGCTGCCCCTAGTGGAGGAACAAAGAGAGGAGTTCAAGTCAAAACAGGATTTTTTTATTCGTGGAGAATAACAGAATACAGTTTTAGGAGTAAAAACCCCGTTTATTCCTCTATATAATCTCCTGCTACGCTACTGCATTTATCCCGAAATTTCACTAGTGATTGGATACCATCAAGGTAAAAAGTTTTCTCAAGTACACCAGATCCATGATCGGATTTTCACTCTGGCCTCCCGGGAGCAACTTTAATGGAAAAAACAGCCACCACAAAACACGTGCTTAGAGGGAGGTCAGGTCTGTACAGGGGACTGTAACTATAATAACTCCCAGCTGAGTTCCTGTAATGTGCAAGCTGTGTTTGTAAATGATTGTGGGTGCACTTCTGACAGACAGGTGCGTCTCTTCCACAAGTTGGCGGCAAGTTATCACTCGTTTTTCAAAGATCAGGCGTTCCACTCGCTAAATGTTCCAGAAACTACAGCAGCCACCTTGGTCGGGGGCGGATGTACGTCCTTCTTTAAAATGTTTGCACCATTCAAATGATTTACTGCAGCTGAGAGTCTTATCGCCATACTGCATTCGAAATCTTCTCTTAATGTCAACCGGTTTACAGCCTAATCCAGAAGTCGTCCTGGTTTAACTTGAACGCCCCTCATAACATTCAATGAGCAGAAAGAAAAATAAAATTATGAAGAATATCTAAAGGAATTAAACAAAGCATCATATCTAAAGTATAGCACCCTTTTGGCAATTGATAAAGATACCTGATTCATTGGTGGAATATGCGTCCAAGTGTTGGTCTCTGGGTTGTATTTCTCCCCACTGCTCAACACGGCCTTGTTTTCATCCATTCCCCCAATCGAAAAGAGGCAGCCGTCTGAGAGGGAGAACAGTAAACATGAACTTCTGATGAGGGTACTCACTGTAACGGTATTCACTGTAATTACTAAGACTTCTAGATGGTAGCACTAAATGTTCTTAAGGGTGAACATTGTACAATAAAATAAAAAAATACAATACTGCTACTTTCATACCTCTGGTTGTATTGCATCACTATTTGCGAGTGAGTAACAATTATTACAATATTCAGGTAATAAGACAATAACTTCTTGTTGAAATGTTATTAAATATTAGACATTATATAATAACACAATGTCTTATTGAATTGGCAACAACTAGAATTTAGACCACACAAGTTTAGATTTATTTTCGACATTCTAGAACAATCCTTTTTTTAAACAATGAAATAACACATATGGCATTAGGTATTTAAGTAACAAATATCAGTTGTTATTTTTAACACAGAAAGGTCAGCTGTTCTGGAATATTTCTTGCAAGAACAGTATTGCCAAGTGCATTTGCAAAAACCATCAAGCGCCATGATGAAACTGGCTCTCTTACCAAAAAAAGCAAGACCAAAACTTAAAACTTACTTCTGCAGAGCCCAAACTTTTGACTGATAATGTACTGCAAGTCAACTGCTCTTGGAGCTAAACCCTCACAGAATATTCATTAAATCTAACAGGGGGAGACACTTTTTTCCTCCCTTAAACCAGCCATTAGGAGTGATTATAATCTTTGGGATTTATTGGGGGGGTCTAAATAAGAAAAAACTGTTTTTACTAGGCATCATTTCGATCAGCTTATGCAATGTCAAATATTTTTTTTCTATCCAGAGTAGCATTAATTTCTCTCAAAGATCTTGTCTTGATAATGGAGGAGTTGGACCGCTGCGTAAAAGTCTTTTCCGGCACACCCCAAAAATTCCAAGTGGATTTAAGGCCTAGATTTGGCCAATCCAAATGTGAAATTAATGTCTCATGCTCATGGTGAATCCTGGCATTGTCATCTCAGAATATGCATGTGCCACCATAGAAGAAAAAAAAAAATCAATTGAAGGAAAAACTTGAGGTGGTCATGACCTCATTCTTTAAGCACATAACAATGACCCTAGACCTGACCAATTGAAGCAACCCTAGATTGTAACAGCTCCAGCAGGCTTGTACAGTATCCATGACTAGGCATAATGGGTGCATCAGGATAAAAAGAGAGTCAGATAAAAGAATGCACCCATGACCCTTAAACAAGGCAGATCTGGACTCATCAGACCACATGACCTTTTTGTGTGAAAATGCTCTTGAAAATGTTTCAAGCGTGTGCGATTGTTTATTTATTTTTTTTCTGACCACATTTATTCATCATAGTTGACGGATCAGCACCAATACTGTTTTGGACAGTGTCCAACCCGATTCCAGTCATTTTAAATCTCCTTTGTTGTTGTTTTTGCTTAATGGGGGCCAATAATTCAACCCCTTCCTAAATAGTGATCCTGATGGGACACTATTGAACACTTGTGCTCAAACTTCCTATGAAATTTAACACAATCTGTACTTAGCACCGTGTTCTCAAAGTGTGAGGTGCGCCCTGCTAGTTGAGAATACAGACATAACTGGTGGGGCGCAATGAACGGGAGGAAATTAGTGAAAAATAATAGAAAAGGAATACATATAAGGAAACATTCGGTATTATATATGTAATTTCATTTATTCCAATGTGTATGCTAATGTTTCTGTATTTTTGTTAAAATTACTATTTTATCAGGCAGTACTAGTCTGGCATTTCTAGTTTCCAGTGTGGCAACAAAGTTGCTTTTTGATTCTTCAGGCGCTGAACAAAAGGGAAGATCAATATCATTCTACGCTTTTTGTTGGTGTGCGGCTTTTTGCAATGATCCCTAAATCATTCGTCAGACAGCATGAGACCGAACAAAGTAGGAAGACACTTAGAGACAACACACCCTAGTCACGTTAATAAGCCACTCAACTTCTTTGAAAGAAAGCTCTAGATAAGTGACGAAGAAAGCCTGTTATAACAATTGCACGTGTATTTTATCTGTTTTGAACTTTGTGTTATTTGATCTTATTGGTTTAGAAATTAATATTTCAATAAATAGTAAACTTGGCCGATTTCGTTATCATTTTGTTGACAAGTGGGGCTTGAAAATTCACCCACCCCCTTAAGTGGGGAATGACAGAAAATGTTTGAGAACCACTGACTTAGCGGTATATGCAAGTGAATGTACTGCCGCTTGAGTATTCTACTAAATTTACCTTTCCTGTGTGTGAGATGTTAGATAAAGATCATTTGACTTTGATGCATAAGAGCACCCACACAGGTTAGACATGTTTTAGGATTTGCATTCTCCTGCCCCCCCTATCTAAGAATAAGGGACATATCTTCAATCATTACAAGATATTTTGCAGTCAGGGTTTCTGATGTTCTGCATAAAAACCGGACAGGAATAAAGCTCTGTCTGGAAGAAGGTACTGACCGGCAGTGACCACCCCGTGACCGATTCTCCTCTCGTTCATAGGCTGCAGATCGATCCAGAGCTGCCGGTTCCTGTCATAAAGAGGGCACATGCAGCGTGTCACTGCAGAGGGCTTCCGGGTCCTGAACAGAAAACAGAACAGACAAAAACACTCCCCTTAATTTCATCATGAAGATGATAAAATTACACGGAATATAGCTTTGTTATGCTGCATTAGTTAAAAAAGAAAAAAATATATATATATACAGTCGTGGCCAAAAGTTTTGAGAATGACAAATATTAGTTTTCACAAAGTTAGCTGCTAAACTGCTTTTATATCTTTGGTTTAGTTGTTTCTGTGATGCACTGAAATATAATTACAAGCACTTCATACGTTTCAAAAGCTTTTATCAACAATTACATGACATTTATGCAAAAAGTCAGTATTTGCAATGTTGGAACTTTTTTTTTCAGGACCTCTGCAATTCTTTCAATCAACTTCTGGGCCAAATCCTGACTGATAGCAAACCATTCTTTTATAAATCACTTCTTGGAGTTTGTCAGAATTAGTGGGTTTTTGGTTGTCCACCCGCCTCTTGAGGATTGACCACAAGTTCTCAATGGGATTCAGATCTAGGGAGTTTCCAGGCCATGGACCCAGAATTTCAACGTTTTGGTCCCCGAGCCACTTAGTTATCACTTTTGCCTTATGGCACGGTGCTCCATCGTTCTGGAAAATAAATTGTTCTTCACCAAACTGTTGTTGGATTGTTGGAAGAAGTTGCTGTTGTAGGGTGTTTTGGTACCATTCTTTATCCATGGCTGTGTTTTTGGGCAAAATTGTGAGTGAGCCCACTCCCTTGGATGAGAAGCAACCCCACACATGAATGGTCTCAGGATGCTTTACTCCTAAGTAGTCCTCAGCAGTTCATTCACCATACTTTCTGCAAAAGATCAATCTGTGCCTGATGTTTTTTTTTTGGAGAGAAGTGGCTTCTTTGCTGCCCTTCTTGACACCAGGCCATCTTCGAAAAGTCTTCGCCTCACTGTGCGTGCAGATGCGCTCACACTTGCCTGCTGCCATTCCTGAGCAAGCTCTGCACTGGTGGCACTCCGATCCCGCAGCTGAATCCTCTTTAGGAGACTGGCGCTTGCTGGACTTTCTTGGACACCCTGAAGCCTTCTTAACAAGAATTAAACCTCTTTCCTTGAAGTTGAATGATCCTATAAATTGTTGATTTAGGTGCAATCTTAGTAGCCACAATATCCTTGCTTGTGAAGCCATTTTTATGCAACGCAATGATGGCTGCATGCGTTTCTTTGCAGGTCACTATGGTTAACAATGGAAGAACAATGATTTTAAGCATTACCCTCCTTTTAACATGTCAAGTCTGCCATTCTAACCCAATCAGCCTGACATAATGATCTCCAGCCTTGTGTTCGTCCACATTCTCACCCGAGTTAACAAGACGATTACTGAAATGATCTCAGCAGGTCCTTTAATGACAGCAATGAAATGCAGTGGAAAGGTTTTTTGGGGATTAAGTTAATTTTCATGGCAAAGAAGGACTATGCAATTCATCTGATCACTCTTCATATAAAAACTTATGCAGCCACTTTTCCAATTTCCAATATTTATGTAATTCTCAAAACTTTTGGCCACGACTGTAGTTATGAGAAATTAGTATTGTATCAGTTTTTATGTGTGAATAACTATTCCATTTATAATTGTTAAGTATAATTAATTAAATAATTATAATATCTAATTAAATCTAATAATTATTATTTCTAAAATTTTATACTATTATTTTCCACATAACTTAAGAAACTTAAAAAAACAATCAACTCAAATCATGCATAATAACCGTGATCCAACATGCTGAAAAATTCTTGATGCTGGTCCATTAGTGTTATTAATGGACTGTTATTAGCAAGTTATTTTAATTTATGCACCGACATTAATATGCGGGGAATTCCACGAGCGGTGATAATAGACACTAACAACACTGGGACGTCTAACTACTGTACATGCATCACACGTGTCACAGGTGTTCTAATAACCGTTAATTACACTAATGGAGGTCGCAGCATGGGTGAAAGTAGGTCACTGTAATCCGTAGTACTGAGGAGAGAGCGGCTGCCTGCCAAAACTCACATTCAAACCAGTCACTGAAGCACTTTTAGCAAGAAAAACATCTGATAACATTATGTTATCTTAAACAACACTGACTCCTTAATAATTGCTTCATCTTTAATCCCATCCCGTGAATCCCACATGCCTCTTTAATCCTTGATCAAGGGCACGACTTGGTGTTGGGAACAGGTGATTTTACACCCTAGCGTACCAGCTTTCCATTTAACCCTATTGGGGTTTCACCTGCAGAAACTGAAATTTCACGGAGCTGATATTCTAAAGCAGAATAAATGAAAATATAATGAGAAACTTTTGATATTTACAGGACTGTCTACCTTTTCCTTCTCTCCACCTTTTGGCTACATCGTACTGGTAAGAATTTAAATCTATTTTCAGCCCTGTTAGTAACACTAATAACTGTTAGTCACAAGCTCCGCCAAGTGGGGATTAGTTAGTTGTGCCGGGCTGGGAAGGACAGGTGTGTTGGTGGAACAAAAATAACTGGTTAAATAAATAAACATTTCATAATAAATGGTATTTGGGCACACTCATGCTCATGCTGCTGAGGTGAACATCAGCATGGCTGTGATGCCTTCAGCACTTGGGCTGCACCCTCATGTCTGCGACCATATCAAATTCAGTACAGTAGCACTCCTTATTAAAATGTTTTTTTTAGGTAAAAAAAAAATGCTTTAAGAAATCTTGAAAGGTCAGTTTGGATAACCTCTGATGTACATAAAAATGTAAGCTGCTCTGTATAAGGGTGTCTGCCAAGTGCTGTAATGTGAATATTAAATTGTGTACAATTATCATAATGCGCAGGAAAATAAATTCAGTAATGTATGGTGATTCTTTTGTGTGGCAATCCATATATTGCCTCACTGACACCAAATTTGATTTCTGGGTTTGCTTTTGCGATGTTAAAAAGTTGCAGTTTCTCTATAATCCTACAGGTGGCGCTAAACTATTCAGACATTGGCAGGCAGTCCAGCATCCTGTGTGGTACAAGCTGAATTATTTGCCAAGTTTGTTTAGAATTGTAACAAAAAAATAAATAAATAATAATAATCTAAAGAATCTGCACCTAGGTATCGTGACAATATCATATCGTATAATATCGTATCGGGTGCTCCCTGGTGATTCCCTTCCTCAATTGACGTTGACATTTTATTTGAGGTAGATGATGGAGTCAAAGGTAAAGTTTCAAGTTTGTTGTAACTATAAAGTTTTTCTGGACAGAGAACTTTGCACTTTCTTTGTTTTTAGTCTGTGTAATTAAATTAGGAAGTGAATTAAAAGAGAGGTTGGTTATTGAATAATGGTTCAAATAAGGCGTCATTGGTACACTTTCATAGTGTACCAAGCATCAAATACCTCTAAATAATTTTCTCACAACACCACCCCGTTTTATGATTTATTCCTATTAAATTTCACATACAAAATGTTTTTATTTATTAATTTTTACTTAATATATCAGTTTCTGGTAGTGCTCTTTGTGGCTCGTTCCAATACTCACGCCCTGTCCTCACCCCCTGCAATGACGATGCACTCGGAGTAGCCGCGGGGTTTGAAGGCAGCCAGCAGTGCCTCTCCTTGCTGCGCCGCGCCTCGTAATGACTCCATGCAGCACTCGCCGATCACCTCCCTCATGAGCGGGTCTCCAACCATCTGCTCCTGCAGGTAGCTCTGATCTAGGCCCTGAACCCACACTGCAGACATCACCTCCTTCATGTGCACCTACAGCCAGACAGCAATAAAGGTCAAAGACACACACATCAAAACATCTCGACTACCATCAGACACTCCTGAAATCTGATTTGGTATCTTTGTAAAAATGTTATGCAGGCTCTTTATAAGTTGCAATTATGACAATGAGAGAGCATTCAAAAACAGAACTATTTAATTCTTGGAGTGTTTCAGAAAGATGTTCTTGGAACGTTCTGAGAATGTCAAAAAGCATGTCATATTTTATTATTCAAAAGATCCCATTCTGATATTCTAGATTATGATATTTATTTGCTCCTACATTATAGAGCAAGCCTTGATTTTTAAAGAGTCAACTGTTAAATAGTCTAGTCTGGCTTGTTGCTGTGATTTTCCACTGCTCAGGCCACGCAGCAGCTCCTCTTAGTGGGCAACTAGTTTATGTACTAATCATCTACCCCAGTAAATTACAAATAAAAAAAGGTATTTTTATAGAATTTCCATTTTATTGACTATTGGGGTCTGCAGAGCACCAGATAAAATTAAGCCAATGTTACAAGCTAACTCTAGCTAAATTGAGTAAAAAAACAAAACACCAGTGTAGAGCTGCTTTGAAAAGGAGATTATAGCCAATGCTGAGACAGCAGGTGAGACTCTGAGACTGCCAACAAAAAGAAAGAACCATTAAAAAGTCAGGAATAGCTCAATGGCGAATGCGCTGGACTGCTGATCAGAAAGTCCCAGGTTCGAACCCCAGCACCACCAAGTTGAGCCCTTGAGCATAAAATGTAGTGTAAAAGATAAAATGCAATTCACTCTGGGCAACGATGTCTGACAAAAGTAAAAAAAAAAAAAAAAAAATTGTTGTTAAAGAAAAAAAAAAAAAATGCCTTGAGTCCTACCTAAAGGAAGGGTTTATCACAACAGGTGGTTCACGTGCTGTAACAGATGAAAAGGGTAAAAACTGTAAAGGGTTGGAGTTGATCTACACTGCCTGGCCAACTATGAAAAGACTGGAATTGGATTGAGAACTGTTCAACACACCATTAAAACCTGGAAGGATAGTGCTAAACAAATGCTTAAAAAAATAGAAATGACTGGGTATCACTTAAACGTTTGGTGCATAAAAAAAAAAAAGAAAAAAAAAAAAGTCTGAGCTATAAATCCAGATTAACCGTAATCCAGAGTGAAGGGTATGTCAGGTACCCTATCAATTTTGAAGTGTGGTGATACACAAACCATTACATGAAAGAAGGCGATACATGACTGAATCAAAAATAAACCTCGCTTTGAGGGGGGTAAGGGATGGCATTTCTCTCTGTCCCCTGTTCATTAGAGTAACATTAGACAATAATGGACTTCTGTGAACTCATGGTGGAGGAAGAGGACAGAAAGCGATTTGAAAAAGAAAACCATAATCCTAACAGTTATTATTACTAGTAAAAATTTAAAAAGTAACATGCTTATGATATGATTATTCATGATAGAAATCGACTTGCTTACCCGTCGGGCCTCGATGTCGTAGGCGAGCCAGCGCACCACGGCCTCCAGGACGTACCTCTCATTACCCACGTTGAGCTTCTCCATGGCCAACAGCTCACATAGACGCTCGGGCGGCAGCTCGCGGAACTCCTCCGTGTCGACCACGTCCCTGAAGTGCGTCTGCAGGTACTCTGTGGCCACGTGGTGCACGTGGTGCAGGCAGTAGTGCAGGGAGAAGAGCCGGATTCCGATACAGTTCTCCGCCGTGATGCAGTTCTCCAGGAACTGACAGCACAACGATTTGAGATCTGTGAGGAGCAGCATGTCGGCAGCCTGCACCACGTCCTGGATCGTGTCCTCACTCAGAGAGATCTATGATCAGACAGAATGTTAGATATTCCTTCCCTTAAAGCAGTTTTCTAACCCACACATGCCCCGGTATTGGTATCAGGTATCGGTTCGATGTTCCAGTCCATTCTCCTTGGCTGCCACGTTTCATTGACGTTGCGAACCTATATAACGAGAACACCTTTCAACAATGTCTGGACTATTTCCGGACTGAACTCCTAAGATCTTGCTTTGTTTTCTCTCTACATAGTTCATATTAGAACTTTTCGTTAAAAAAGCGCCTATAAATTTATGAAAGTAGGTGATTTCTGAAAAGTTCTGCCAGGTAGTGGTATCGGCAAGTACTCAAACTGATGTACTGGTATGGGCACATTCATATCAAATACATTACCTCTCCGCTGAATATGTAGTCCAGAATCTGCTTCATGATGGGCATCGAGATTCCCTGTAGCTCGATTCGGTATGTGGATCCATCCGCTTTGGGTGGGTTGTAATTTAGCTTGGTCCTACAATTATGCACATGTGAAAGGGTTGTTTTAAGAATTTGTAGCAGATACTATAAGATAAAATTTTTGAAACAGTTCCTTGCCCTACGGAAAGAACAGAAAACTCACCTTTATTAAAGACAGTGAAAATACTTTAACATATCTAAAACATTTCTGTATAAAGCTTTCCTAGATTCTTAGATAAAATCTCTAAAACTCTACAAATTACCACTTTAAAAATGGCACTACTTTTTCAGATAAAAAACCCTCAAACAAACATGACATGCGTTCAAGTCAAACCAGGACTTTTGATTGTCCAAAAAATTTAAAAAATAGCTAAGAACATCTGTGCTGTAATGTCTTAACGTAAATCATACAGATATCACTACTTTTTTTTCTACTACTACTACACACTTACTTTAGAATAGTAATGTCACCTAACTTGGTTAACATGCTCATAATTAGATAATCACTCAAAATATACTCTTAAAAGTGTTTGAGCACTTGCCATTATTATTATTACTATTTTAAATTAGAATTTCAATCTGTTTAGGGGCACATACACAAATATAAAATAAAATAAACTTAATTTAATTTTTTTTCAACATAACATTATAAAATAACAAGCATAAAATAAATACTTTTAACTACCAAAATACCTGTTCGTTTTAATCTTTGTGTTTTATTCTATTCTATTGAGTCTACTGGAGGTGTTTAAGTCAAACCGGGACTTTTGATTAATATACTGTATATAAAAAAAAAAGAAGATACAGGCAATGAGCATATTCTTCTTTATAATCCCTGTGACACAAATGCACTTATCCAAGCATTTTACTAGTACTTGGATACCATTAAGTTTTCACCAGTTCATCAGAGCCAGCCATGATCATACTGCCTGCTTCATGCTGGCCTGCTAGAAACTCCTTTAATGGCCTAAACATGAGTAAATAGTTTTGAGCGAGGTCAGGACTGTACGGAGCGAGCTCCGAGCCACCTCAGCATGATCACATCTAAAACACTAGCTTCCCAGAAACTCCGTTATATTTTATACTTCACATATTTTAAACATGTACAACTCCTGTTTGTCTTGACTTGCCTTGACTTGTCCCCCTTGTGTTATAGGTGAATTTGGAGTAAACAGGCAGTAAAAAGTCATGAGCTTTATAGGTGACATAGTGAAATTAGACAGAGAAACAGGTTTTTCTTCGAGGTAAGGAGTTGGGAATGTGCACTAATGCGACGAGATAAAAAGCCGAACCAAACCCAACTCCTGAAGCATTTCTCTCCACCCTGATCTGTGACACCTGATCCGGTTTACTGTACACACCGCACAGCCAAGTGAACAGTGCATTGTCTTCAAACTTCCCGGGTTAGACGAGCTTTTCATTTCTTTTCTTTTTTTATCATCGTCACAGCTCTTATGCATCATTCCAACCCTTAATAAATAATAATACATGAAAGCTATTCATCCAGCATTTGGACTGCTTTATGGTCAAACTTTTTTTTTTCTTTTTCTGCTTTTAGTTTCTATAGAAATCTGGGAGAAGGCCTTACACAAGGGACTGAAAGACATGTTTGCAGAGAGCAGCAGGAGTGTGTGGAGTGTGAGCTGGTGTGTGTTATGTTCAGTAGGACACACCCTGTTGCTGCTCCAGCATGTCTAGGACGAGTCACAAGCATGACTAAGGCCACATACTATCTGTGTTACACAACATGAAGGGAAAACAACAAACAAACAAACAAAAACAAACAAACACTGAACTGCAGCGTGAAGCACACTTCTGTTGACCTGCTCTATACTATTCTATCCAAGCCAAGCTTGTGTCATGTCCCTACAAGTTTCAGTACCTGATATATGGACTCGCTGCCGCCAGGATATTCTTCTGCACAGGGATTTCTTCCCCTTCCAGAACCAAAACAGCGTCCTGAAAACTGCCGTCCTGCCTGAAAGAACGCAGCGAGCGTAACAGCTTCTGGGAATGCTGTGGATCCGCCACCACTGACCCCGGATCAGCCGCGGCTCCAGCCTCTGCCCCGGGCTTCGACATTCTCTAAACTAACTCACTTACCGGGGAGGAAATTCAGCTGTATACAATAATAACGACAGCGCATAACATGAGTAAACACTCGGCTATTGTGGAGCAATTCTAATATATATTATTGCTCAGTGTTATAAATATAACGGGTCATATACAGTTCTTAGTTATAGCCCAATTCCCGGTCTATGACTTCATGCTCCCGGGAGGATCCTCTAATCACACCGAGGCTCACAATGCTAAAGCTACACGAATGTAAATAGTGCAACTTCTACTTCTTCAGCTCTTATCGTGAGGCGATGGTGGCCTGGAGAGCTGCTCAGCACCACCTACTGGACTAGAGTGCAAATAACAGTTCATTTACACACTGTCCAATACGATTTATCACACGAGGGAGCTCGAGCACTTTCATGACTTCCACTCTCACTCACTAGTGATGGGAACGTTTGAATCAATTTAGTGACTCGGTTCTTTGAATCTCTTTTTTTGAGTCATTTAGTTCATTTCGTGGGGTCCGGGTTCGATTCCCGGCCAGGTCCGATTCCCGTCTCTGTGTGCATGGAGTTTGCATGTTCTCCCCGTGCTTGGTGGGTTTCCTCCGGGTACTCTGGTTTCCTCCCACAGTCCAAAGAGATGTAGGCTAGGTTAATTGGTGTTCCCAAACTGTCCATACTGTAGTGTCTGTGTGCTCTTCGATGGATTGGCACCCTGTCCAGGGTGTACCCTGCCTCGTGCCCTAAGTCTCCTGGGATAGGCTCCAGGTCCCCGCCACACTGAGTACAGGATAAAGTGGTATAGAAGATAAGTGAGTGAGTGAGTTCATTTTGTTCTTTTGATCAGAAATAAAATAAAATGGGGCATTTTCAACAAAAAGACCCCCAATACGTCTACATGCACAAATTTTGGCTATAGTTCCAGATCAAAATATTACAATGCAGCTAAGGACATGTTATAATAAACAGAATGAGTAGCTCATCTCTCGTCGTTCGTTCTTTTGAATCTATTGCACCACATAGCGTCTATGGGAGTCACGTGACAAAAGAACGAACGACTCGGAGTAGAAGACTCATTGAGGCGAACCCCTCATTTCTGTTTCCTGTACATAACCCATGGAGGTTTTGCAATGATTCGCGCATACGCGCCCAGTAGAAAATGAACGAATCACTCTCCCCGAGACTACTCGTTCTTCCGAGTCAAGGAAGAAAAAAAACTAATCGTTCATGAACGACTAATCACTATCACTCACTCATCCTCTATGTACGTACAGTACAGTCCTGGAGCCTATCCCAAGGTGGCAATTGATTGCAGGGCAAAAGCAAACACACAAACTTACACACTACGGGAAATTTGGAGATGGCAATTAGCCTAATCTTGCCAATGTCCTGCCATGGACTTTGGTAGGAAACTGGAGAACCCAGAGGAAACCCACAGAGAGAACATGCAACTCACAGACACACAGGCTGGACTTGAACCTTCAACCCAGGAGCTGGAAATCCACAGTCCTAACCGCTATAAAACTGTGCTGCGCCTCATGGGTATATGTGTATAAGTAAATTATGTATCAATACACACACACACACACACACACACACACACACACACACACACACACACACACACACACACACACACCCCGTTATACATTATGACCCCTGATGCACTGTGTGTTCTGACATCCATCCACAACCAGCATTAACTCTTTCATTAATTTGATCTACACTAGCCATTGGATCGGACTACACTGGCCAGCCCATATGCATCAGTGAGCCTTAACCACCCGTGACGCTTCACGAGTTCACCGGTTTTCCTTTTCCAGAGACATAAATATTTTACATGTAGTTCTGCGTGATGAGAGAATCTTGATATGATTGTCTGGTGTATTTTATCCTTCACAAGGTAACCATCATCCGTCCATTTGTCTTTCCTACACCTACTCCAAATGCTCTAAATGTCTTCTTCGGGATCTGTATAACCATGATCTGCTCCTCAGTAGTGATTCTGGTTAGTACTGATCCTGCTGTAATCTCTTTAAAACTATAAACGTTAAAATCATGCTACGTAAATATTATTTTATAAGAAATCTTATTATTATTATACCAATAAACAATACAATTTCTCAATTTACAGATGTGTTGGTATCGCCAAGGTGACCTGGAGACCATTTTCAGACATCTCATCTATTACACCATAGATTCGATTGTCCTGCTTTATTTATGTGCAAACCTTTACTTCCAAGTTGGGAAAAATGTTATAGCATATAGAGAAAATGAAGAGCTTTGTCTTTGTTATGTTTAATAAATTATACTGTTTAAACATATTTCAATGTACTTACAATATGTATAATATAATATAAATGTATCTGCATACAGCATATTGTAAGACTGACATAGACCATACATTTATATCATATGTGTAAGAATGTATGTTAAAATGAAGAGAAAAAAGTCACTATAGCAAAAAAATGTGTTGTCTAATCATAAAGTAATTCATAATAAAGGCTGATCCTGCGTATACGCCCACTTTTGGCAGACGCTCATGAATATTAAGTACGCAAATGCAAAGGCCATGTGACAAGGTGTCAAAGCCCACGATTTTTCTTGGCGGATTCCAATCTTTAAACTACAATGCAGCCACAACACACACAACAGCCTACAATACTAGATACTGACAAATGAAATGAATAATGCTTTCAGATGAATGGACTACATAATACTACATGATACAATGAAAAAGAGTGTATATATTTTGTAAGTATTTTTATGCTTTTCAGCTAAAGGAATACCAACCTATGCTGCATTGCTGTGCACCCAGTATGCCAGAACATTATCTTTATCTTCATCATTTAATCTGACATGAAGAATTATCATGCAGCATGTTACAGTATTTTTATTGTGATTATTTTGCACGTGACAAGTAACAATGTTAGGGAGAGACAGACAAACACAAGTGAGCACGCATCACAACACGCATGTTTCTGAAGATATTATCAGCAAAGAGAGCATATTTAGGGTTTTGGCCAGGTACTGTATACCTGTGTCATGTATCTGTGCCTTAAAGCCCGGTACGGTCAACACAGCATAGGTCAATAAAGGGAAAAAAAAAGTGTGTATATGGAAACCTTGCCAGTATGTGTGTAAATAGGGAGGCTTTCATCATCAAACTATCTATTTGGGTTTTTTAGGTGTGTCAGGTAGAACAAAAGGTATCATTACTTTTATGTAGGGTATATTGTACCACTAACAAAATATAGAAATGATGTCGCAAAAACATAGAATTATTATTATTTGGTCATAGAAACAACCTAAAGCGACAATAAAAACACATGACCATGTATATCTGCACTATTTCTTTATGTTATGCTTTTTTATGGTCAGTTATGTTTGTATAGTGGGTTAAAATAAATCAAAATTCAGTTCATCATATTGCCATGATTTGCTAAAAAAAGTTTATATTTTTTAAAACGTATTTGCTAGTCTATCCTTCAGAATCCTGAGCCCAATATACTGTATGTTTAAAAAAAAAAAAAAACAGCAAAACGTAGACCCGAGCTGTTTGAATTTATATTTGTCTGTGTTAACATTTAGTGAGTCAGGAAGGGGAATGAGGGAGTTGTTTTATGCTCATAAAGACATGGAAAAGTTCAACGTCAAGCCCAATAAAGAGAACAATTATACAGTGGTACCTCGGCATATGAACATCCTGTCTTGGGAAATCCTTAAGGACTAAAACTTTACAAGAAATTTAAAGCATTTTCGGGATACGATAGAACGGTAGCCGATAAAAATATGCTTAGCTTAGCTTTAGTGGAACGCTGAGCTAAGCGAGCTTATTTTTTTTTTGGTGTGCATTATTTAGATTTATGCAAGATGCAAGATTTAGTGAAGCTATGGCACTATGGGTCCCAAGTTAGCAAAGTTAGAAGAAAACGGAGCCACTTTCAGGTTTAGTTTTAAAGCAAGTGGTGACAAGAGGAATCATAAATTGAGGTTAAGTGATGTTTAATCTCTATTTACTTCATATTTTACTTTATTTACATGCCTTTTTTAAATGTTTAGATTGTTTTTATATGCAAAAACATGATTATGTTGCTGGAAATTGGTAATATTGGTAACATTGCTTTGGGTGGCTGGAACGGATTATATGGATTTACATAATTTCCTGTTGGAAAATGTGTTTTGCAATACAAAATTTCGCCTTAAAATTCGTATGCCGAGGTACTAGTGTAAAACGTTTCCCAGTATGAGTGCACTGTTTTTGACACCTTTGGCTTTCCATAGAAATCTCTCTCTCTCTCTCTCTCTCTCTCTCTCTCTCTCTCTCTCTCTCTCTCTCAGCTGATATCTACTTATCTCTGAATGGAAGGCTCAGTGTTTCTCAGCCGGTCTGTGAAAGATCAGAGGAAACAAATGGTGTTCCTGTGCTGTTTGCGGTTGACGGCTCTTATTGTTTTATGCAGTGTTTCTCCGGTGAGCTCTGCACATAACCTGCCTCAGTGTGTGGAGGTGAGAATACATCAACACTGACTCTAAATGCTTGTGTGTGTGTGTGTGTGTGTGTAGTGCTGATTTAGTGTGTTCCAGATTCTAAAGGCTTTCTGCATCTTATTTCCATGAACAAATGAAACTGCTGTATCTTATGAATCTCAAATGTGAAACATACAGTAAACTGTCTGTCTGTCAGTCCATAACCTTAAATTATACTTTAGCTAATTAATGCATCTTCTTAAAATCCTGTAAAGACATAGAAAGATCTCGCATTTCTATAAGATACAAAATAACAAGTGGGATGTATATGAAGTATTTATGGAGAATCTATCATTTATGTAGAGTACTACGTTTAAGTCAGAAGGCAATGTTTAATTTACCAGAACAGCACAGCCCGAGAACAGTGCTGAACGCATTACAAATTAAAGCTTTATAATAATGTGCTTGTTTTAATGATTTGGACTAGGTCATGGTTGCTATAGTAACAGCTGATAAACAGGGACTAGTCAATAGAGGACATGCCACAACTATTCTAATGTGTATGCATGTGATAACCCGTTCATAGATGTTCAGAAGTTAACTTAAATATACAATGCCTGATCTGGCCAAATATTATTATAATAATAATAATAATTATTATTATTATTACTATTACTATAATAATAATAATAATAATAATAATAATAATAATAATAATAATAATTATTATTATTATTATTATTATTATTATTAATAATAATAATAATAATAATAATAATAGAAAGACACTGTTTAAAAGCGTCAAATTATTGGCCTATGTCATGTAAAGTGAAAACTAAGAATATTTATAATTAAAGCCATTTCAATTATTAATCCTGTATAAAACCTGGAAGAATAGTGCTGAACTTTTAACTTTGTACAATAAATGTGATCAGAAAAAAATGATGAATTGTCGACCACTTAAAAGCTTGGTGAAGTTCATAAAAAAAAAATCAATCCATCATGAACTAGATTTATGATAACATCATACCTTGTAGTGTGCAAAGTAAATGTTTGCTTTACAACCATTTTATAAAACTACTGTAAGGCCAGTAACACTCTTTTTTTTGTATAATAATGTACAGTAATAATGCATTAATCTATTACATATAATCAATAACTCAGTGTCAACCTCTTCCATGGGTGTACGGATGGCACTTACCTTGTACTCAGACTTCTTTTGTGACTAAATCTGCAACATGATGATGATGTTTGAAGTGGAGTAAAATTTGACCTATCTGACTTACAGTACTTGACACATACTTGCGGTAAGCATCAAGTGCTATAATATACCTTTAGTCAGGATTTACAGTACTGTGCAGAAGTCTTGAGCCACCGCTCATTTCCAAATATGTTTCTTCCAAAGAACCTTTGTGTATTTTTAATATAGTCTTGAGGACTAGTTCTCCAGACTTATACTGGTGATGCTGAATGCTGTGTGCTTGGAACAGACCAAGAGGGGAAAGGAGGTTGCTGCAGAAATGAGGGTTGCTGTCAATTAACCAAGCAAATTTTAAATGTACCTTTAGGCACTTTGTAGCCTGGCACTTATTCCGTTTTATGAGATTTAATATGAAGACGTTAAGACTTTTGCACAGTACTGTATATTTTTTTTACCATAATGGGACAAACTATTTTCAGTATTTTACTTATCTTATATGAGAACAATACGCCGTAGTTAAATTCTGGGCTTGCAGTGCTATCTGTAATAATGTTCTGATGTATGAGACCATTGCTGTTGCAGTGTTAAGTGCTCATTTTCAACACATGGGTCACGTCCGCGTTCTCATCTCAAGTACTTGATAATAGCCAGGCCAAAAATAGCATCTCTCTAACAGCTTTCTTTAAATCTGAATACATCCTTGGTTGTTTGCTTCGTAGGAGTCAGAGTCAACAGAGGCTGGTATGCACTTCCACTAAGCAGGAAGAAAGACGAGAACAATAAGTAAAACAAGTGTACTTTGATTTCTTTAAATATGAGTCAGCAGACTGCTGTTTACTGTGCCTATTCAGGGGCATGAGAAAGTATTAATCCAGTAGTCTATGGCTGTGATCTACGTTTTTTTAGTTGTGAGGTGTTCTGTGCATAAATATCATAGGGAAATGTATTTATTTTTTATTTTTCAAAATTCTAAATAGCAATAGGCATAAGATTTTTTTTATGCATGACTATGCATTTGTAGTGATCATTGCTTCAAGGGTTCAGCTACTGGATATGTGTTTCTATTTTTAAAATCAAATAATAGTGCTGTTGGTTTGATTTACCGTAAAACAGACATATTGATGTACAGTACCTACTCCCTACAGTAAGCTTTTATAGTTCTGTTCTGCTTTTAACATGCATAGTTAAATACATAGACGTCAAATACAAAGTGTCATACACTGCTTAGGTGCTGGATCATTTTAAAACAGAAGCTGGTCATTTCCAGCAGGACAATAATCCAAAGCTGATTTTTACAAAAATGATTCTGACATTTAAGATGAAAAGCAAAGAATGTTAAGGAATACAGAGAATTGTGCAATGACCACAAATCACATGCAATATGTTTCCATATAGATTTATGTAGGATTACAAAAGGCCAAGAAGAAATAAAATGTGACAGGGCGTGGTGTGTGATACAATACCACCTAAAGCTAATATTTGATCCTTGATACTAGATTCTTGAATCTAGTCACATTTTATTTAAGTCTAATGTTGTTTAAAATTCCACAAAACAAGCTACAGTAGATCCTCTTATCGGATATATATACTGTATATATATATATATATATATATATATATATATAACAGTATATACAATAGTACAATATATTCAATATATATATTGTTTATTTATTTTTTCCTCCATCTTATTCCTTTCTCTCTTTTCCGTCAGCTTAGATTTGCATGTCATGACAGTTCACATTAATAATTATAAGTGACTAATTTCTGTCTGTCCTCTGAGATGGCACACATACACACGTCGATATGTCTTTGTTCACGTTATCTGTGTTTAAAAAAAGTCATATTTGTGCAACAACCCATTCATTTCAAACAAGTGATGCAATTTTTAGCAAAAACATGATTGGGATTTTGCTCTGGAGGAAGGCAAGTTGTTAGTCGGCTGTATTTGTTGAGGTCCTCTGTCGTTGTCTGCCGTTGTAATTCACCTCATATGATCATGTGCCAGATGTACAGTATACTGTATATATATACAGTGGTGTGAAAAACTATTTGCCCCCTTCCTGATTTCTTATTCTTTTGCATGTTTGTCACACTTAAATGTTTCTGATCATCAAACACATTTAACTATTAGTCAAAGATAACACAAGTAAACACAAAATGCAGTTTTTAAATGATGGTTTTTATTATTTAGGGAGAAAGAAAAATCCAAACTTACATGGCCCTGTGTGAAAAAGTAATTGCCCCCTGAACCTAATAACTGATTGGGCCACCCTTAGCAGCAATAACTGCAATCAAGTGTTTGCGATAACTTGCAACGAGTCTTTTACAGAGCTCTGGAGGAATTTTGGCCCACTCATCTTTGCAGAATTGTTGTAATTCAGCTTTATTTGAGAGTTTTCTAGCATGAACCGCCTTTTTAAGGTCATGCCACAACATCTCAATAGGATTCAGGTCAGGACTTTGACTAGGCCACTCCAAAGTCTTCATTTTGTTTTTCTTCAGCCATTCAGAGGTGGATTTGCTGGTGTGTTTTGGGTCATTGTCCTGCTGCAGCACCCAAGATCGCTTCAGCTTGAGTTGACGAACAGATGGCCGGACATTCTCCTTCAGGATTTTTTGGTAGACAGTAGAATTCATGGTTCCATCTATCACAGCAAGCCTTCCAGGTCCTGAAGCAGCAAAACAACCCCAGACCATCACACTACCACCCCCATATTTTACTGTTGGTATGGTGTTCTTTTTCTGAAATGCTGTGTTACTTTTACGCCAGATGTAACGGGACACGCACCTTCCAAAAAGTTCAACTTTTGTCTCGTCGGTCCACAAGGTATTTTCCCAAAAGTCTTGGCAATCATTGAGATGTTTTTTAGCGAAATTGAGACGAGCCTTGATGTTCTTTTTGCTTAAGTGGTTTGCGCCTTGGAAATCTGCCATGCAGGCCGTTTTTGCCCGGTCTCTTTCTTTTGGTGGAGTCGTGAACACTGACTTTAATTGAGGCGAGTGAGGCCTGCAGTTCTTTAGTTGTTGTCCTGGGGTCTTTTGTGGCCTCTCGGATGAGTTGTCTCTGCGCTCTTGGGGTAATTTTGGTCAGCCGGGCCACTCCTGGGAAGGTTCACCACTGTTCCATGTTTTTGCCATTTGTGGATGATGGCTCTCACTGTGGTTCGCTGGAGTCCCAAGGCTTTGGAAATGGCTTTATAACCTTTACCAGCCTGATAGATCTCAATTACTTTTGTTCTCATTTTTTTCTGAATTTCTTTGGATCTTGGCATAATGTCTAGCTTTTGAGGTGCTTTTGGTCTACTTCTCTGTGTCAGGTAGCTCCTATTTAAGTGATTTTTTGATTGAAACAGGTGTGGCAGTAATCAGGCCTGGGGGTGACTACAGAAATTGAACTTTTAACTGTGATAAACCACAGTTAAGTTATTTTTTAACAAGGGGGGGCCATTACTTTTTCACACAGGGCCATGTAGATTTGGAGTTTTTTTTCTCCCTTAATAACATAATCTTCATTTAAAAACTGCATTTTGTGTTCAATTATGTTATCTTTGACTAATAGTTAACGGTTTTTGATGAGCAGAAACATTTAAGTGTGACAAACATGCAAAAGAATAAGAAATCAGGAAGGGGGCAAATAGTTTTTCACACCACTGTATATATGATCTAGAACCACATCCTAAAGTGTTTCAGATCCAATCTGAAATCAACAGATTTGTGCGTTCAGACAGTGCTAAAAAATCAGATCTGTTTCACATTAGGGTAAAAAATATTTAATCGTGTCAGTTCAGGCAGGTGATATGGGCATAGTTTAGGGCAAAAGATTTTTAAAAAAAATTTTCACTATGATAAAAAACAAAGCCCACAATCCTCATGGCTCTCTTTGGTCTAAAAACATAAATAAACAGGTTTACATCTGACTGTTACAAAACACTGACACTAAATATGTCCTCACAGACAAGTTCATATCAATAGTTAATTTTTTTTCAATCTGTTCATGTGGAACATCTGCTTACACTACACTGTGAAACGTGTTATAACAAACATAATAATGTATCCAGATGTGCACATTAATATAAACCCTGCAGCCTTGCGGTAAATTCGTAGTGTTATACAAAATTAATCAACGCCTAAGAAATCTGATTTAACACAGATGTGTCATAAAGTAAAAGGATGAATTACCTATCTGAATAATATTTAAAGATAACTGATATGACGATTTAAATATGTCGAATTTAATAAGCAAATCGTATATTTTTGCAGGCAAATTTTGCCTAAGGCTAATTTAGGGAGAGAATAATTCTGGAGGGACAAAGTTTAGACTGTAGTCCTCTACAATCTAGAAGTCTTCAAAACAGAGCATTAAGAATTCAATAAAGAGTCCGATACAGGGTAAAGGGAAATGCTTAAAAAAAAAAAAAGTATGTTACAAGTACAAAGTATGGAGCAAGTCTTGTTAAGTGTGTAATTATTATAAGAAAATAATAAATTAATTATTTAATTAGTTAGTTTGTTTGTTTATATTTGCTTTATGCATTCATGGAGTTAAATCTTCTGCACTGCTAAAACTGGACCCAGGACAATTATTATAGTCATGTTCAAAAGTTAGCACCCCCTCTTTTAATTCTATGTTTTTTTTTTTTTTAATTATCTGACCGTAGCAGGTTTTAGTATTAGCCTCAGACGAACAACAGCATATAACTTGACTTATTTATTTAACAAAAATGCTGCCAAAAAGAAACATGTGGGCAATATTAAGTGCCCTATGTGATTTAAAAGCTTGTAAATCTACCTTTAGCAGCGATAACCTCAAGTAATAATTTCCTGTATGACTTTATCAGTCTCTCACATTGTTATGGAGGATTTGGGCTGTTCTTCTATACAACATTGCTTCAGTTCATTGAGGTTGTTGGTTATTTGTTTATACACAGTAATCTTAATGGTCGACTCAATGACTACAAGGTGCCCAGATCCTGTGGCTACAAAACTAGCCCAAATCATCATCCCTCCACTGCAGTCCTAAACAGTGGGTTTGAGGTGTTTAAGCTGAAATGCTGATTGGTTTTCGCCAATCATGGCACTGGGCATTAAGGCTAATCAACTCCACTTTAGTCTCATTTGTCCATGTAACATAGGTCTTGTGCTTTGTTTATGTGCAGTATTGCTTTCATGATCTTTTTATACGGCAATGCTTTCTCCTGGCACCCTTCCGAACAAACCGTACTTATTCAGTCTTCTTCTAATTGAACTGTCATGTACTTTCATTTTTACCATTTTCAGTGAGTCTTGTAGATCTTTTGCATTTGTCTAGCATTGTATGGTCTGATCTTGATGGGGGATGATTGGTCTGAAAAGTCCACTCGTCAGAAGATTGGCAACTGTTTTCGACAATGCATCCCACTTGTGCATGAAATTTCCAAAATTTCAACAATTTCCAAATTGTCCAGACCAGCAAACTGCCAAAACTTTAGCTTTTATAAAGGTTTGCACTCCTGCTGATTATCGCTTTATAAAGGACTGATGATTAGCAGCACCTGACTGCAGCTTACCTTCTTAAATCCTGTGGAAGCAGTAAAGGGTACTTAGTATCTCCTGCATGATTTTTTTTCTTTTTCCTTCAATTTTTGTGCTTTTTGTGAAAATTCTTTTGTTAAAATGTGTTTCATCTGAGTTTGTATTTGCCCAGTACGGACACCCACTATGATTAAATATTTTTTACATAAAAAAACAAAACATAAAATTAAAAGAGGGGGTAAACTTTGTGCATAACGGTATGTCATACCTTAACTGAGACTTAATGTTATCTCATGAGATCTTAGCCATGCATGTACATTCATTACATTTTGGAATGATGGGGAAAGGGATCTAGAACAATAGGATGAATAACTATGTGACTTCCTGCATCTGGATTTGACGTGCACTAAGGTACATACCATTAAAAGCGTTCAGTGTTACTCATTAATATTATACATTTGGAAAACATCTCTCAAGGATTATTTGCATTATTTAGTTTACATTCTTTCATAGTGTGCAACTTATAAGGGTTTAACCCTTATAACATGTAGTCTGACACATGGTGTGCTTTGGGCTTTCTGTGTCTTAGTGAAGGCAGCTGGCTACTTCGAGCTGGGTGAGTTGGTAAAACTGCTCTCTGCTTCTCTCTGATGTGCGGTGATTTGCAGGGCATTCTGGGGGGGGGGGGGGGGGGGGGGGTTATCAGCTTCCTCCTGATGGCAGCCTTTCCTTCCTTCTGCCTCAATCAACACCTAATAAGACTGCTTGACTGTTTCGTGTGTTTTATTTAAGCAAAAGAATGCATGCTTTATATGTCTGGCCATATGTAAAGCACACCCTCTCTTAGTCTATCTGAGATATGTGAGCATCTGAGAGATGAAAAACAGAATTGAATGAATCAATGAATATTATTCGATTATTTTTTGACAGTCTTCTTGTTTTTTTTTTTTTTTTTTTTTACCTCCACAGCAAAATTACTGTAACATAGTTAATAATTATTGAACTGTAGGTAAGGTGCATTAATTGATCCAATATGGTGTTATTTGCCAGGGTGTTGGACTTGAGGGTATCTGTAAAGGAAAGGGTGCGGTGGCACTACAGCATATGACTCACGTTCATTACAGATTTTCTATTGTTAAGTCGAATGTTTACATTGGCAGCACTTGTTCACCTACTGTCCACATTCGCAATACAGAACCTTTGTTTTTCTCTTGCTACTTTAAATGAAATAGAGTATTGACAATAAAAAGAATATCCATGTGGGCATGTGTTCAAACTGATAGTGTGTTTGTGTTTGCAGGGGGATTACTACTTTGAGTACACAGAGTGTGACAGCAGAGGCTCCAGATGGAGAGTGGCCATTCCTCAGAGGCCGGGCGAGTGCGAGGGACTGCCAGACCCCGTGCAGGGCACTGACTGCAGTAGGTCCATGAGTGCGAAGTAGTGAAAGAGAGAAGGTTCTTGTTTTTTGGAGAGGTTTTACTTTTTGTTTGTTTGATAACAGTCTTGAATATTTATAAAAATCATGACAGCAACAAGAACACGTACTGTACCAGAAACACTCCAGCATTCCCGCAGCAGGATGCTTTGACTCATTCATTTCTCACTCTTATCTGCTGAAAGGAATTTCCTCTTGGACTCCACTTCCATGTTCTTAAACCATTGTTTCTGTTTTTTAATTATCCGAAGTAGTATATAGTTCTGCGCAAAAGTCTTAGGCACATGCAAATAAATGCGATAGAGCAAAGATTTTTTGAAAAAACAAACAAAAAAACCCTAGAAAACAATTGTTAATAAAGCAAAGTCAGTATGTGGTGTGATCATGGTTGGAGAACTATTTAGTCTCAGGGACAATTTAACAATTTAGTTTTATAAAGGAAGTTTGCTTCCAAGTTTTACTAAGCATCCTGCATAACCACCCACAGTTCTTCTGAGGACCTTGTATGTTGCACCTTCTTCCTTCTTGTACGAAGAAACCCTGCAGCTTCATCTATATTGATGCTTTATTTTTTTGGCGTACAGGTGTTTTATGTAACATTAATTTTGTTTTAAAATGTGTAATAACTGAGTCCTAAAAAAAAAAATCCATTTTGAAATAGACAAAATTTGTACTAAAAATCACATGATGCCTAAAACATCTGCACAGTACTGTATATTATAGCAAGCAGAAAGTGGTCTGTTATTGTTTCTTTAAACATATACCTAATTTTTGAATATATACTGGACAGGTTTAGCTTGATCTATTGAAATCTGTCACACCTTGATAATTTCAACAACCAATATTTTTTTTCTTTTCAAAATATACAGTACTTAAATATTGGTATAAATCCATGTTATGGAAAGTCATGCAAATATTAACTTTTTATAACATAAAATAACGCAATCTTTTTTTTGCTTGATTTTTTTTCATAATTTTCTCTCTAATTTAGTCGTTTTCAATTCCTCCCCATCACTAGGGGGCACCCACATTAAAGCTACTACTACCTTCGGGTGGGCTGAAGACTATCACATGTCTCCTCCGAACCATGTGACGGTTACAGCATCACCCGGGAATCAAACTCGCGATCTCCGGATGATAGGGCGAACACTTTGCCACTGCACCACTTGGAGGCCCTATTAAAACGTTTAAGATGCATGGAATAATACAGTCAAAGTTTTGCCAAATAGGGGTTCTTGTTAGAAAACTGAGACTGCTTGCTGTAACCCGTTTCCTGGCCATTAACAGCATTATCAGTGCCATAAACTGAAGTATAAAAAGTGAACAAAGAAAGTTCTCTGCTCTAAAATGAAGAGTGATTCAGGCTTCATTCACCCTGTGAAACCCAGGAGGGGTCATAGAGAGAAAAAGATACATGTTAAGTGATCAGTTGGTGAACTTGTATGCTTGAGATACCCAGAACCCTATAAAGCCCATGATAAGGAGCTCTGACTAAGACCATACTTACTTACTTATGTGTCTATATTGTATCTCTAAATTAAAATAAAGCTTATACATAACGACATGAAATAAAAAAGATTGTCACTTGTTGATACAGGATCTCTTACCTCCACTAACACACTTATTCTCTATACCGCTTATCCTGTACAGGGTCACAGGAGGCCTGGAGCCTATCCCAGGGGGCTTGGGGTACAAGGTAGAATGCACCCCAGATGGGGTGCCAGTCCTTCCAGGCACTCACTTACACTCTGGGGGCGATTTGGGAACACCAACTGGCCTAATCTACATGTCTTTGGACTGTGAGAGGAAACTCGAGTAACTGGAAGAAAACTCATCAAGCATGGGGAGAACAGACAAAGTCCATGCACACAAACTCAATATAATGTATATTACTCATATCCTGGTTTTTAGACTCCTTTAAATGGTGTAACTATGCCACCGAGCCTGTCATATGTCATAGATGACCAACAAGACCTTGGTTTCCATTGTTGTTTTCACTAGTGGTTGGAGCACACTGGTTATTTTCTCCCCAAGTACATTTCTAATGTCAACGTTCCCTGTGCAGTTCAGGAAACAGTGTTAAATTTGGTTCTTGTATGGTCTTAGGTTCTGTATATGGTGTGACCTTATTGGCTAGATTCCATGCAATGCCTGCAATGTTTCTTCAGGGACTGGTACATTTAATGCACAATAAATATGCATGTGAGATCATCACCACCACATAACACAGCATGATTCGGTGGTCTCTCTGGGGACTTTATGAAAGGGGCAATGTCCTTCACATTTTACAAAGAGTCAGTCCAGATTACTCATGGGTGAAATATGGTTTAAACCCAGGATTCCTGCCTAAGCTCGTATGACTCATTTTGTATATCGTTCGAGGACCTTGCAACAAATCAAGATCGTTCTTTGTTGTGCCATTAATGTACCCTAATTATTTTATTATGCACTCTCCTGTCTAAACAGGACATCAAATTAACTTTCCAAGCACTGGCTGCTGGATATCATCCAAAGGATCTATAGATAGAATTGATGCTCAGACCCTATTCTGACTTGCCACTTTCCCTTGACAGAAAGAGCGTCTCCTTCTAATGGGTATTGGTTAGATACATGCTGAATCAGGAAGTTTGATTTCTGTTACATTGTCAATGGCAGTTTTGATGCTTGTGTCAGTAACCGTATTCAAACTGTATATAAAACCACCATGACTTTTATTGCAAATACTACAATATCCAACATGTAAGTTTTTAGGAAGGTCTAGGCTTGGATGCGCAAGTTCACAAGATATCCAGGTGTCCAGGGGATATTATCCCATCATGTAATTGATTAAACCTGTCTTTGACAGCGTTCTCCTGTGGAGCTGGAGAGTTTTTGGAGATGTCTTCTCAAGAGTGCATTCAGTGTGCGGCCGGGTCCTTCTCTCTCGGCAGTGGTATCCGTTTTGATGAATGGGAAGACATTCCACCAGGATTCAGCAGCCTGGGGACGTCTCTCGATAACACACCAAACAGTCACGAGGGGCTGAGCTGTAATGGGTGAGTCACAGGTTCATTTCTCACGGCAGTGTCAGCACAGTCACATATTGGGTGTATTGCCTTCAGATTCCATCTACAATTCAATTTGGTTCATATCTTTGGTTTGGATTCAGGGTTCGAAACCAAGATCTGTCTTACAGAAATGTGTCCCACTCTATTGCTATTATACCACATTGCTGAATGTGTACAACACCAACTGGAAGTTATAAGCCTGGATAAAAGTTATACTGAGTCTAAAAGATTCAGTAGTATCATACAGAGGGGTGAGCAACTGCCTGCCAAAATCCACATTCAAAACCAGCCATGGTAGCACTTTCAGCACGTTATGTCAACTTAAACACTTTGTCCCATTAGTACTTCCTTTTAAATCATCTTATAATCATTTTTTCATTACCGCTTCTAGCTTCTAACACGAGCATGAATCCTAAATCCCTCTTTAACCCCCTAACAAGGGCACTACTTGATTTGCAGAACAAGGGATTCTACACCCTACTGTATCTAACGCATGGCTTTCCATTTCACGCCATTTGGGTTTCAACCCCAGTACTATATATTTATTCTACCTATCATTCTGCCATGTCCAATCATACTGTGCTTGCACATACCAAAAACA
This sequence comes from Clarias gariepinus, assembly GCF_024256425.1. NCBI lineage: Eukaryota > Metazoa > Chordata > Actinopteri > Siluriformes > Clariidae > Clarias > Clarias gariepinus. Next base: position 13,415,271 of record NC_071106.1, on the reverse strand, counting down.
AGCCATCCTTCACTGCTTTTGCCTGCTCATAAATCTATTCTACCACCACCATGGACTTGTGGGTTGATGCTTAGGATTTTATTATATATTTGATTTGATTTGCATGGTTACTTTAACAGTTAAGTTGTGAATTGCAGTGACAGATAATGTTAAAACAATGTCTCAGAAAGTGCACCAATGTTAAGGGGGATTTTATTCAGGTAAGAATATGAACAACCTAGTGCTACCAGTATGTCAAAAAATGCTACCTTAGATAAAACAGTATCATATGTGCTACCATTATTCTAAAATGTACGTAGGTAGAAATGTTGATTAGGTAGCGCAGACTGATAGAAGTATGCATTTTTGCTATTGGTATTGGTATCTTGTGATCAGGGTCGTGGGGGGCCTGGAAAAATGGAGAGGATTGGAACTGTCCACCATCTCAAGTACCGGCAAGAATTTTTAAACTACTTTTACCTAAAGATGCAAATTAGTAACAAGAAGGACTAGATTTGTTTTCGGCTGAGGCATTGTTAAGTTGCTGTCTTCGAGTTCTACTTGTTCTTCATTCTTTGCATATATGTGTGTGTGTGTTTCTGTGTGTGGTGTCCTGTTTTCCTTCCAGTTCCTCATGGATTGCTCGTGGTAGTTATGTGGAGTCGAACCGAGATGAGTGTAGCGTCTCGCTTGTCTACGCTGTTCATCTCAAGAAGCCAGGCTCGGTCTCTTTTGACTATCAGTATGTGGACAACAACATCTTTTTCGAGTTTTTTGTAAGTAAAATCTCAAACAATAATAAACAACATATTTATTGTGGTCAAGCTTCTTTACATGATTTGAAAGAAATTAAACATGTGCATAAATTTATCATGGCAACAGATTCAGAATGACCAGTGCCAGGAAATGGACCAGACGAACGATAAGAAATGGATGAAGCTGACAAACAACGGACAGTGGGCAAAACACACGGTGCATAAGTATTCGCACCCCTACACATGCTGGCTTGTTTTGCATTCGCCTCTGAAGTATTTGTTACAGTAACATTCAGAGGGAAAACCCTGTGCCGTCTGTCCTTCAGTCAAAGACTGGGTGTGGTTACAGCAGGACCTTTTTCACCCATGCAGGTCAGTTTGAAATCTGGTACAAATGTGCTCTACTGGAGAACCACAGGTGTTACCGTTGGAGCTAAAGCAGTCAAACCAGTGCTGCTAAAGAACATCCATATAGAAGGTACAGTGCCAGGAAAGATAAACACTGATCCGGTTCTTACTTGCCCCGCATTTTCTTTATTTATCCTTACGAATGTCTTTTTTTCCCCCTATATTCATCAGGTGTGGCATACATGTCAGAGTGCTTGCCCTGTAAACCAGGAACATTCAGTAACAACCCTGGCTCTTCCACATGTGAACCATGTCCCAGGGACACATACTCAGGACGAGGAGCCAGCTCCTGCACTCCCTGTGACACAAAGGCACACTACGCATGTAAGAATATAAGCACTGTAATATGATATAATATATATATATATATATTTGATTTATTATATTATATATTTTATCAATATATATGATTTCTTGAGTTTATATCTGTAAAAATGTTTCTCTTTGTGTTTTCTCCATGTCTTTGTGGGTTTTCATCTGGGTTCTCTGGTTTCTTCCTACCTCCCAAAGAACTTGCATGTTGTTGGATTGTCTATGCTAAATTGCCCTTAGTTGGAAATATACAGTACTATGCACAATTATTGAGTCAGCCATAACTTGTTCAGATTTTGCTTCCAAAGAGACAGACTTTCTTGTATTTTTAATGCAGTCTTGAGGAATTTCAGCCCAGTCCCTGTACCTGACTAGTTCCAGAGAATGTTTGATAAGTTTGATAAGCCACACTGTGACATCTGAATTATTTAAATGTAAAAAGTCCTCCAATGTAAGGCATGAACAAGTAGAAAACAGCTGTAGATGATGAGAGATGATCAGGCCGTTGATTAGTATTGGTGATGCTGAATGCTGAGTGGTTGAACAGATGAGAGGGGTAATGAGGTTGCTGCTGAGGTTGTTATACGATATATATATTTCCATAAATGTCAAAAGAACCCTAATAATATCAGATTTGATAATGTTCGTTCATGTGTAACCTACAATGATTTGCATGTTCTTTGACATTTGTCTCCTCTTTCTATATGGACCAGTGGAGGGCTCTACAGAGTGTAAGCCCAGACCTGCTTGCTCAGAGAAAGACTACTTTCAGATCCACAGTATTTGTGATAAAGAGGGCAAGGTATTGTGATTATATCATACTTTTTTTCAATTACTAGGTTAACGGATCCAAAGCATTACATTATTTGTTATGCTAATTAATTATACCTTATATGTTGAGACCTTTCTGTCTGACTGTGTGTCTCAGACACAGGTTATGTACAAATGGATCGAGCCTAAGATCTGTCTCGAAGATGCTCCTGGTGCTGTAACCCTGCCCCCTTCTGGTAAACGTCAACCATGCCCACCATGCAACCCTGGATTTTATAACAACAACACTGCTACATGCTCTCCTTGCCCACAAGGAACTTACTCAGAAGGCCTTAAAGGTGATTTCCAGAACTTCTCCTTCAGTATTTATCCTTTCTCATGCATGTTAAGCCTTTGACGGTGGTGGCACATATGTGGTATTGCATGCCTCTAATAAAATATTATAAACAATTGGTGAAAAAAGTGAAATAAAATTGTTATTTTTACTCGAATTAAAGGTGAGTGTGGATGTTGTATGTGATTCGTATTTTCTGTGTCACCGTCTAGAGTGTCAGCGTTGCCCTGCGGGCACAGAGCCAGCCCTGGGCTATGAGTATAAGTGGTGGAACATTCTGCCCTCTGGCATGAAGTCATCCTGCTTCAATGTAGCCAACACCAAGTGTGATGGCATGAGTGGTGAGAGAGTGTGACATCCATTTGTATAAAACTGTAGGAAACAGTTTACGGGCCAGTGGCATACAGATGCAGAGCTTGTTAGTCACACACAGATGGCACTGTTGCACCATGAGCACCTGTCCTAGACTTAGAGAAAGAGTTGCATGCTGTTTTTTTTTTAGCAGTGTTTTTGCTTCTAAGCATATACAATTTCATGCACTTTTTATGCCGTCCATACTTTACCGATTCGTGTGTTTGAGTGTGTTAGGTTGGGATGTGGCAGGAGATCATATTCGTTCTGGAGCTGGGGGTTCGGATAACGACTACCTCATCCTAAACCTTAAAGTGCCTGGATTCAGGTGAGACAAACCAGCTCCGTGTACTGATCAGGTGAAGATTTCCAGTGACACAGACATTGTAATTTCATTATAATGCAAGATATCTCACTACTGAAGTGTATTCTTACATATACTCAGGAATAGTATCAGGTTGCATTCGACACATTTTGAGACTCAGTTTTGTATTTTCTGCAATAAATGGCCATAATGTTGACTGACACCAACACAGATTGTGAGCCTTAGCACCGGACACAAACTGTCTGAAAATACACCACATGTCTGCAAGGATTTTCATACAACTTTGGAAGCAGAACTGAGCGTTCTGTGAGAATGGCAGCGTCCACCCAGTCTCTGCCAAAATCTCAGAGTTCTGTCCCTGATAATAAGTAAGGAATAAAACATGACACAGCCTGAGGTTATACCAAAAAATAACAACGACAGGGTGATGTGATGCTCTCTGAAGCAGGGAGGCATTACTGTTACCACCCTGACGTGTTTATATCTATTACACCACTGGAAATTTAGAACAATTACACGTTGTGATGCATTAATAGGACACATTGTACGTTTTATTCATTGGTACTTACATCAGGCAGCATCGTGGCTTAGTGCTGTTATCTTGTGTCTCCATGGTCCCTGGGTCGATTCCCGCCTCATAGTCTGCAGTTTGCATGTTCTCCTCGTCTTTGGTGGGTTTCCACCGGGTACTCCGGATTCCTCCTGGAGATTCCTCCTGGCTTATTGCCGTTACCAATTTGCCCGTTGTGTGTGAATGACCGTGTGTCCTGCGATGGATTGGCATACCATCCAGGGTGTACCCTGCTTCACTCTCCTAGGATAGGCTCAAGGCCTAATACAGGATGGGTGAATGAGTGAGTAAGTGTCATAAAAGCTACAAACTTTAGTAGCCACTCTTTAGTATTTCTCTCCGGTTTCTGTCTGGCAAGCACACTCCATCCTGAAGACTTTCTTATGTCTAAAAGCTTACTTAAAGTTGTGCCCTGGACAGTTACAAAGCACTGATGCTGGAGACTCGCTTTGTGAATCCTAAATAAGTCTCTCACCAAATTGAGGGTTTGAGTCCCGTTTTCGGGACTCAAATTGCCTGTAGTGTGTGGGTATGTATGGGGGTATGTATGTGCCCTGTGATGGAATGTGCATCCAGGTCGCCTTGTGTCCTAAATCTCCTGCGATAGGCACCACACCACCTTATTATTATAAGAGGTTAAAGGTTTCACCTTGTTAAATTTCCATCCATACATTTAGGAACCTTAGTAGTCCAACTAGGGACCATGGAGGACAATGGTGACCATTGTACTTATTCTAACTTTCACAACCGTGGTAGGACCTTCGGTCAACATTCACACACTAAGGGCAATTTGGGATTGCCAGTAAGCTTAATCTGCATGTTTTCAGTTTGTTGGAGGAAACCGGAGAACCCAGAGGAAACCCACTAAACATGGGGAGAACATGCACACTTCATGCACGCAGACCATTTGAACCCAGATCCTGGAGGTGCGAGGCCTCAGGGTTAACCACAACGCCACAGTTGCGCCCTTGTTAAATTATAGCTTAAACAAATATTTAAAAAACTATTATGACGTATTGGTAGATCGGATATGAAGACTAAATAGTCATGTTACGAAAGGCAGCAGTCGTTACAAGTTTTCTCATTATGTTTCTCAGGTTACCAACGTCAGTTAGTGGAACCAGTGGAACAGAGTTTGGACGCATCACCTTCGTGTTTGAGACCATATGTTCAGCGGATTGTCAGCTTTACTTCATGATGGTGAGCGTGTGAGCGTGTGTATTCCATGTGGAACTCGCACTCTTACCGGCACTCCATCATCCCTGGCATGCTTTGTGTCCAACTTTAGTTGAGTTTGGGTTCGTTTTCTGTCTGAAGAAGCTCTTTTGCATATGTGTTGTTGTTTTTGCAGGACACAGACAGACGGAGCACCAATGTGGTGGAATCATGGGAAGGCAGTAAGGAGAAGCAGTCCTACACGCACATCATGACTAAGAATGCATCTGTGTCTTACACATGGGCTTTTCAGCGCACTAACCAGGCTAAAGATGTACGTGTACACACTCAGACACACACACACACAGTGAGGTCAATAAGTATTTTATTTAAGATTTTGCAAGTTCTCTTACTTAGAAATCATGAAGGGGTCTTCAATTTTTAGCATAGGTGCATTTCCACTGTGAGAGACAAAATCTAAAAAGAAAAATCAGAAAATCACGTTGTATGATTTTTTAACAATTTATTTGTGAATTACTGTGTCAAATAAGTATTTGATCACTTGCTTATCAGACAGATTTCTGACCATCAAATACCTGTTATTTTGCTTTTAAATAGTCCAGCTACACTCTGCTCATAATTCTAAATTAGTAGCACCTGTTTGAGGTCGTAAGCTGTCATAAAGACACCTGTGCACCCCACAATCAGCCACAGTCTAAGTAAATACATAAGGATGTAGGAGTAAATACAATGATGCTAAGAATAGTGAAGAATCAGCCCAGAACTACACGGGAGGAGCTGGTCAATGCCGTGAAGAGAGCTGGGACCATCGTTTCCAAGGCTACTATCAGTAATACACTAAGACTTCATGGTTTAAAATCTTGCATCGCACGGAAGGTTCCCCTGCTTAAGTCAGCCCATTTCCAGGCCAGTCTAAAGTTTGCCAGGGACCATCTGGATGATCCAGAGGAGTCATGGGAGAAAGTCCTGTGGTCAGATGAACTTTTTGGTCTTAACTCCATTCGCCGTGTTTGAAAGAAGAAGAATGATGAGTATCATCCCAATAATACCATACCTGCAGTGAAGAATGGGGCTGGAAGCATCATGCTCTGGGGGTGTTTTTCTGCACAGGCTACAGAACGACTGCACTGTATTAAGGAGAGGATGAACAGGGCCATGTATTGTGACATATTGGGCAAAAACTTCCTTCCCTCAGTCAGAGCATTAAAGATGGGTCGTGGCTGGGTCTTCCAACATGACAATGACCCAAAGCACACAGCCAGGAAAACCAAGGAGTGGCTCCGTAAGAAGCATATGGACTATTAAAAAGCAAAATAACTGGTCTTAGAGGGTCAGAAATCTGGCTGATAAGCAAGTGATCAAATCCTTATTTGACACAGTAATTCACAATTTTTTAAGTAAGAGAACTTATATATATAAAAGGTTGAAGGAAGTTTAGTTAAGCATGAAGAGAGGATTTAAGACTAGAATTGTGCTCATTGGTATTCAGACCTTAGACATACAGTAGCTACAGATTTGTTCTCAACAGCAAAGCTGTGTCTCAATTGTGTGTGATCCTGACCTTAGACTTAAGCCCATTTTTCTTCTTTAATATATCAGCTCGAGCGAGGAGCAGGATTAAGTTCAGTGCTATTGTCTCAATGTTCACATGTTATGCTAAAATAGCATTTGCGGTTCAAATGTAAATCATGTGCTACTTTATAAGCAGCTGAATAATAAGGGTAATAGCCATCTTTCATTGACCTAAAGGTCTTAATTACATCTGGGCTTTTTATGGAACATACACTACCTCTCAATAGTTTGGACACACTTTCTAATTCCATGTTTTTTCCTAATTTGTATTTCTTTCTACATTGTAAAACAAGGCTGCATGCATCCAAAATATGAAGTAATCTCTGATATTGATATCCAAAATATGCAGTAATCTTTGATATTGAGATGTGTCTGCTACGTAAAGCTCTGTAAAGCCTTTATAACCACTCTAATCTAAGGTGCTGTTATTTGGTCATGGCCAATGACCACATGCTTGTTGAAGACCACAGCTCAGAGAAAAGCGACATCACAGGCACCTTCTGCTTTTTTGAAGTACAGTATGATAGAGAAATAAAAATATCTAGGTGAGCTATGTAGAGCTACACTAGACCATATCCATGGATGGGCTGATCAAGTGATTTAATCCGAAGTTGAATGAGGTGGCAGTTGATGGTGTGTCGTTACTGCCTGTTTATTTATTATTTGCTTTTTTTATAATTTTTTTTTCATTACTCTAAAGGGCTTCTTCCTAAATTGATTACTGTGGCCAATGATAAAGAAACTTTAAACGATTTACGATCTCTTAGGGTCGTCAATATGTCAACGACATGGCGAAGATCTACTCAATTAAAGTAACAAACGCCCTGGACGGTGTTGCCTCCGCATGCCGGGCTTGTGCTATTGAGTCTCAACAGCCTGGTTCAGCCTGCGTTCCCTGTCCTGCTGGTTATTATATAGACGAGGAAACCAATCAGTGCCAGGAATGCCCACTCAACACCTTCCTTTCAGGACACCACATCTATGGGCAGGATGCATGCCAGCCATGTGGTCCAGGTAGCCGCAGCAACAAGGTACTGTATAGTCCAGTATTTAGTGAGAGTCTATTGAATTATCATGTTTCATGTTTGTACCTGAGAAATCCTAGAAGATCCAAGGTTCCAAAAAGCAGGATTTGAAGTGGTATAAGTATAATAAGAAATTCGAATGAGATTGGGCAAATCTAATGAATGATGGACGACCTTGACAAAAATTGTAGTCTCACTCAATTTCGACTTCAGTAAGGAGTGTATGAATCTTGTGGGACAGTATGTACTGTATAGCGTGCAGTTTCTAGTCTGCGGACAGGGGTAGCCCAGTGGTTATGGTATTGGACTAATGATCAGGTTTAAATACCAGCACCACTGTTGGGGGCTTTGAACAAGGCCCCTAACCCTGCTACCCTAACCCTCACTGCTCAGATGTGTAATGAGATAAAATGTAAGAATGTCTGCCAAATGCTATTAATGTACATATAAGCGTCTGCTGTAATTTGGCAAGGATCTCTGGCCACAACAGCAAAATTTTTGTAATAATGAAGAGAAGTTTACTTTCCGAGAGATCTAAACACACTTTGTCCTACTGAGCCTCCGACTTCAATCGCAACCAAAGATTTACCACCAGCTCAGTTCATTTTACATAACCGCTCTAAAAGATGCCTCTTGTTTACTGATTGTTTATGGCATGAATGATATCGATGTATATATTTCTACTGTGGTAATATCCGTTTGGTAATCACAATTAAGAGAGCAGTAGAGATAATTCCATCATGAGTGCATTAGGAGAGCTCCTGCTATTTTTATTTATCAGTGTGGTAGTGGTGTAGTAGCTGATTCCAGCAGAGAGAGGCGCAGACCAAAAATAGATCAAACCACTCCAGATGTTTCATGCTGGAGCCCCGCAGCAGAACAATGGGATCTTGTAGATGTGAATGATTTGATTGGTTCCTATTTATATACTTCAGCTGTGCTTTTTATTGATTTGGTTGGTAGTACCAGAATTTGAGCTGTTGGATGTGTGGCCAGCGGAGTGAATCAAGTGAGGGTCTATTTAATGGAATTTAAACAAGGCAGTCTGTAGACAGTGATTACTCTGGTTTTGGAATTGCAATTTATTGTGTAGGATTTGCCTATGAGATGTATTTCTGTTTATTTTAGGAGCACAGCTTGTGCTACAGTGACTGTTCGTTCACACACGCAGCGCTCAACCAAACTCTGCAGTATGATTTCAGTCCCCTGGGCTCCACCGGCTCCGTCATGATCGGCCCCAGCTTCACTTCCAAGGGCACCAAGTACTACCATCTCTTTAACATCAGCGTGTGCGGGACACAGGTATACACTCGCGCACACGTTTGCCCCAAGATTATGTGATGCTTTTCAAAGACAAATTGTTTGATTTTTGATTTGTGTTTCCTCCAGGGTCACAAGCCAGCGATCTGTACAGACAATGTTACAGATCTATCTGATAAAGATCCTCTTAGTCGTGAGGCCAACTATGTAGAAACGTTTATTTGTCAATCAACTATTATTCCCTCTGATGGGCGGGGATTCAGGACTGCTCTTGCATCACAGTCCATCAGCCTGGCAGACACGTTTCTTGGTAAGTTGGTGATGGAGTTTTGGAGACGAAGGTTTTTACTGCAGTGAGGTTAAACAATAAAAACAATGCAATAGAGACGTAAACTGCAATAGTTAATGCACCACTGTGTTTGAGCAGTCTCTTTTTTGGTGGTCTGGAAACGCATCATCATCATCATCATCATCATCATCATCATCTATACCGCTTTATTGGGGACTTGGGGAGACTTAGGGCACGAGGCATGGTACTGTACACTCTGGACAGGGTACCAGTCTATTGCATGGCACACACATACAGTGGTGTGAAAAACTATTTGCCCCTTCCTGATTTTTTATTCTTTTGCATGTTTGTCACACAAAATGTTTCTGATCATCAAACACATTTACCTATTAGTCAAAGATAACACAAGTAAACACCAAAATGCAGTTTTTAAATGATGGTTTTTATTATTTAGGCAGAAAAAAAATCCAAACCTACATGGCCCTGTGTGAAAAAGTAATTGCCCCCTGAACCTAATAACTGGTTGGGCCACCCTTAGCAGCAATAACTGCAATCAAGCGTTTGCGATAACTTGCAACGAGTCTTTTACAGCGCTCTGGAGGAATTTTGGCCCACTCATCTTTGCAGAATTGTTGTAATTCAGCTTTATTTGAGGGTTTTCTAGCATGAACCGCCTTTTTAAGGTCATGCCACAACATCTCAATAGGATTCAGGTCAGGACTTTGACTAGGCCACTCCAAAGTCTTCATTTTGTTTTTCTTCAGCCATTCAGAGGTGGATTTGCTGGTGTGTTTTGGGTCATTGTCCTGCTGCAGCACCCAAGATCGCTTCAGCTTGAGTTGACGAACGGATGGCCGAACATTCTCCTTCAGGATTTTTTGGTAGACAGTAGAATTCATGGTTCCATCTATCACAGCAAGCCTTCCAGGTCCTGAAGCAGCAAAACAACCCCAGACCATCACACTACCACCACCATATTTTACTGTTGGTATGATGTTCTATTTCTGAAATGCTGTGTTACTTTTACGCCAGATGTAACGGGACACACACCTTCCAAAAAGTTCAACTTTTGTCTCGTCGGTCCATAAGGTATTTTCCCAAAAGTCTTGGCAATCATTGAGATGTTTTTTAGCAAAATTGAAACGAGCCTTAATGTTCTTTTTGCTTAAGTGGTTTGCGTCTTGGAAATCTGCCATGCAGGCGGTTTTTGCCCAGTCTCTTTCTTATGGTGGAGTCGTGAACACTGACCTTAATTGAGGCAAGTGAGGCCTGCAGTTCTTTAGATGTTGTCCTGGGGTCTTTTGTGGCCTCTCGGATGAGTTGTCTCTGCGCTCTTGGGGTAATTTTGGTCGGCCGGCCACTCCTGGGAAGGTTCACCACTGTTCCATGTTTTTGCCATTTGTGGATAATGGCTCTCACTGTGGTTCGCTGAAGTCCCAAAGCTTTAGAAATGGCTTTATAACCTTTACCAGACTGATAGATCTCAATTACTTTTGTTCTCATTTGTTCCTGAATTTCTTTGGATCTTGGCATGATGTCTAGCTTTTGAGGTGCTTTTGGTCTACTTCTCTGTGTCAGGTAGCTCCTATTTAAGTGATTTCTTGATTGAAACAGGTGTGGCAGTAATCAGGCCTGGGGGTGACTACAGAAATTGAACTCAGGTGTGATAAACCACAGTTAAGTTATTTTTTAACAAGGGGGGCAATCACTTTTTCACACAGGGCCATGTAGATTTGGAGTTTTTTTTCTCCCTTAATAACGTAAACCTTCATTTAAAAGCTGCATTTTGTGTTCAATTATGTTATCTTTGACTAATAGTTAACGGTTTTTGATGAGCAGAAACATTTAAGTGTGACAAACATGCAAAAGAATAAGAAATCAGGAAGGGGGCAAATAGTTTTTCACACCACTGTACATTCACACACTAGGAGCAAATTGGGAACGCAAATTAGCCTGAATCTGTATGTCTTTGGACTGTGAGAGTAACTGTAGGAAACATGCAAACTCCATGCACACAGAGACAGAAATCGAACCTGGCCAGGAATCGAATCTGGACCCTGGAGGTGCAAGGTAGCAGTGCTAACCGCTTAGCCATCATGCCATCATGTAGTGTAAAAAAAATTACAATTATGGAAGACACTATTGTATATTGAGGTATAAGGCGGGGGAAACCCTGGATGGTGTGCCAGTTTATCTCAGGGTGCACAAACACACCCACAAGCCCATTCATACCCTACTGGTAATTTGGGAACACAAACTCCATGCACACAGACTTGAGGCGGTAATCAAACTAGCCACAACAGTACTAGCCACTATTCACCTACAGCAATATATAGAACGTGTTGTGCTCAAATGTTCATTTTAAAAGTACAAATTAATAATTTCATTCTAAAATCAGGCCAAACTGAACCAGGAGTTTTATCTTTGGTTGACGTATGATAGAAAAGAACACGGGTGACTCTTCGGCAGTCTACTGAGTCACATGTCCTCTGAACAATAATAAATAAAAATAGGTGGATATGTAATTTCCCTTTCCTCACACCCCAGATAGCAATTTGTAGTCATTTACAATATGTGCAATATTCCAACACTTATAATGTTTCCTGTGTGTGAGATGTGTGTGTGTGTGAGATGTAATTTCTCCAGTATAGAAATAGTCCTTAAATTTGTTGATCAGTGTTTGACCGCTGCCTTATGTCCAGGGAAAGGGAAAATTGCTAAAACGTTTCTTAAATGTTTAGTAGCTTGGGTCCGGTGATTTTCAATGAAGATTAATTCTCCCAGGAGGCTTTTAATTTTCATTGTTTGCTTGCCACAGTATATTATGTCCAAGCCTAATTATACTAAGTCAAATTAAGGCTGTGTAAAAAGGCTTGCTCTGATTGGCTACAAACAGCAACAAAGAGACATGAATAGCACAGCACAAATTAAACTTTTAGGTATGTAATTTTTGGAAATAACACTCACTCACCCACTCACTCACTCATCATCTATACCGCTTCATCCTGTATTCAGGGTCACTGAGACCTGGAGCCTTTCCAGAAGGCTTAGGGCACAAGGCAGGGTACACCCTGGACAGGGTACCAATCCATCACATGGCGAAATAAAATTAATACAAAAAATTGTTGATGACCAGCCATAAAATTATGACCACTGACAGGTGAACTGAACAACACTAATGAATAACTACACCAGCTCAGCCATGTGCACAGGGACCATCTGGTTCGATCTCACAGAAAAGCCGATGCAGCACAAATCACCAAAGAACCTCGATGTTGGTCATGATAGAAAGGCACCGGAACACCCTGTGTGTCACAGCCTACCGTGCACGGGGCCCAGAAGGCAAAGAGCCTAAGACCACCGACCCGGCCTCCCCAAATCCCAATCCGATCAAACCAACCAGTTGGTATCATTTTTAGTATAATATACAGTACTTTTTTTTTTTTTTTTTGGTGTGGATAGAATAAAACTAAGAAAAAATACTCATTCAAAAAAATTTAAGGCCTAAAAAAACCCTACATCTGGGCTGGTAACATGGTGGTTGTGTTTTGTCTCTAGTTATTTTATTATTATTATTATTATTATTATTATTTTTATTAATAATAATAATTTTATGTTTATTTCTGTAAATGTGATGTTGGCCAGTGGTGGTTCAGGCAGTTGAGGCTCAAGCTAATCGAATGCTTGGCTGTTTAAGCCCACTCACCTCCTGGTTGCCATGCTCGGGCTCTGCAAGGCCATTAACCCAATGCCTATAAAAGCAAAAAAGATGATTTGTAAAAAAATAGAGTAAGATGGACAGCGAATGGCCGGTCTGAGATCAGGATGCCTGGGAAGCTGACCGTTCAGAAGCTGAACTGTGGCCTACCTTCACTTGATGGTAGCTCATTTGGCATACAGCCTCCCATTCAGTAGGTGTGTGAAGAGGCGGGGCCGTAAACCTGGCACGGTTGGGATGAGTTAAGGACCTCGGCCTACTCTTCAAAAGCGATTTATGGGGCTCAGTTTGGGGTTTGGAAAACAGGAAAAGGGGTGTCCTTTTACGAGGGCACTGTCATGCACCTTGTGGGCTTCCAGATTGCAATAACCATGTTGGCTTCATCACGTCTGACTCCCATCTGCCGCCGCACCAAAAGGGACTAGGCGGGGCCAACTGGCCGCAACTACGAACATGCTGCTGAGAAGCCGGCGAGAGCTGCTTTCTGTACCAGCCCACTTCGGCGCTCTGCTTTCACCATCGTTCGCCGGCCTCATGTCTACATGCTACCTGGACACATGCACAGCCTCACACTTTTCCCCCACTTTTTAATTCCCTTTTCCCGTAAGACTGAGCCAAAGCCAGAGCCAAAGATCTTATAATACAGTACATAAAATTTTATTGATTTTTTTAAAGAAATTTTTTTTTTTGTGATAATATAATAATGGTTTACAATGTACAGAAGGTAAAACAATATGCAATATAAAATGTTTTCACACCAAGTTGGCTTAGCTTACTATCTCAATGCTGTGGATGCTAATAAACCTGCCACTGCTAAGAGTTCGGACTGGTTCTCTTTAAAATAAATATAATAAAGTAATAATTAAAACCTGTAGCCATGACTCCCCTCAGTGTCTCCTAAAATCCATAACAAACAGTTTGTTGTGTCTGTCAGACAGTTGTTGTGGCTTCAGCAAGCAGTTACCTTACGGTGGGTGGCGACGAGCCCAGACCCACTGTTCAGATCAAACTTTATAATTCAGTGTCTGTTTAATCCAACCATATGGTCATATACAAACTTATTTGATTAGTAAGCATGCCATCCTTCAGTGTACCTTATTGTTCCTGGCACATCTATACTATGTGGCAAAACTTTAATACATATGTACATTGTGAATAATATTTTGGCACTGTTTTGTGCTGAAAAAAGAAATGCAGAGATGTACACATTCATCTAAGCTCTTACTTCCTGTCTTTTTATAATAATTGTGTTTATGTATGCTGCACATTTGACAGTAAAATCTCATTTTTAAGGCTTCATGTGAAAAATGTTTTCCAGGAGCCACAGTGGAGAAATCACTCAGTGGAGTAAATGCTAGACCAGAACTCTTCGCCGGTTCATCCAAGAGAGTCCCGGACGTCAACTACTTCTATCGGTACTTCTATCTAATCAGCACAAATGATTGAAACAGCTAAAGTATTTCCTTTTTGTTAGTACCATATAAAACCCACAATGCACAAGATTTAGTGTTATGCTACCTTGTGCAGATCTCCACAGACGACATCTTCCTGCCAGAACGGGCGAAATACAGTGCTCACGCTACGCTGTAACCCTGAAAAGTCCTCTAAAGGAGAAATATCTCTACCCAGGTATACTATCTTGAAATGCTTCGTGTGCTGGACCTTTACAATACAAGCTTTAAATGAAGATTAATCTTGTTTCTCTAGTTGACCTTGCTGTGGCGATGAAACCGTGGTGATATTTCTGCTTTCTCTGCACTCAGCCTGACCTCATAAAACTACGAGATTCATTCTTTATTTAAACATTACATATCTGGGGTATTGAATTGAAACTTAAGAATTTCTGGTTACTTAAAATGATCTTTGAGCCAAGGTTCGAATTTCATGTTTGACTTAAAATTTCAATAATGTTAATTGCAGCCAATCGCATTAAACACGTGGACAGTTAATGGCCTTGTATTTTTTTGTTTTTTTATTTGTATGAAATAGTGTCTAGACATCTTTATGCTCACAATACTGCTATTTATTATCACCATGGTTTCAGAGCATATGAGATAAACTGGTTTAAAATTTCCCACCGGAAGAATAAACATACATGAATCTGTCCATACATCTTTGAGGGTTCAGCTTTCATAGTCTACTTTCCTTTTCTTGGAGTAACCATGCTATGTCTCGCTTTTGTTTCTGTTTTTTCCCCGCACATTCTATCGCATCGATCACGGTAAACTATTGCATTGATTGACTCCAGTGTGTATTACTGCTTTATGCTCAATGTTCCCAGAATATATTACAGATCCACCTTAACCCAAAATGAATGAATGAATGAAAAAGATCAAGTTGTTTACACACACTTGTCTTTAGTTTTTAATTTCCCAAGCAGGATTTTTTCTAATAATAGTTTTTTTGGTTGTGTGTCATTTTTACACTATCACTTTTCTCCCGGTTTAGTCATAACCAACTCCAACTCCCTGGCTGGGTAACCTCTAATGCGCAGTGTGAAATCTAGCACGTTTCCACCGTGCTAATGCAACGTCAGGGCAGACGAATACTCCAAATGCCCTCTTTTGTGCAAATGCACTCAGAGATGCCTATGATTTTCTTAGTCTTGCTCTGATTGACAGAAGAAGGAGGATCTTTTTCTTTCCCTCAAGCCACTGAGCAGGTCCAATTACACTTGGTATCTTAGACTGTCAGATGCAATACATGTGGCGTGCATTGTCACCACTATTAGGGCAAATATTTTCACAGCTTGGGAGTCTAATAAAAAAAAGTTGAATTTTTTTATTTTTTTATTCAGAGTTAAATTCTTGATTATCAGTGTGTATACTCTACTGGATTATTTAAGACAGTTGACAGCACTGAGCATACAGCTTCTGTGTAAATCGAGTAGAAGAGTGTGTTGAGGTGAGAACTGTGTCGCACGTTGATTTTTTTAGGGAGTGTCCTGCCGGAACCTGTGATGGCTGCACCTTCCATTTCCTGTGGGAGAGTTCAAGCGCCTGCCCACACTGTACTGAGGAAGACTACCACCAGATCGAAGGAGCCTGCAAGGGAGGAGTGCAGGTGCTCTTCATTAAGTTATAAATCTGATGTTAAATATTTTGACAGCTGGATTTTTCATGATGATGTTTCGCCACTTATGCGGTTAGGATTTCTGGATGTCAACCTGTCAATCAACACCCTGATGGGCAAGAGACAATTCCTTAAGTACACCAGTGCGTGCAATAGGGACATACAGTAGGCGACTGTGTTCACATCACCCTGTGTTCATACAGCAGCAATTTTTTTGCCTCTTGCTCTACTTTAGCTGTCAGTGGGAGTTCTTACTGTACACAAGTCTTGCCTATTTTGGCAAGACATATTCCAACTAAAAATAAAAAAAATAATAATCTGTAGGGAAATGCTTGTGTATAGTTTGCATCTGTGCAGTGCATCACAATGCGCCAAAAAACTTTAACTTCTCAGTTTCTGTCGTCTATTTGTGACTAAAGCGTTGGCGCAGATCTGTTATATATTCTGTTCGGTTATATCGAACAACTCAAGCCTATTACTTTAAGCGACTGGGAGAGAATATCTGGAACCAATAAGAGATAGCATGATATATACAGTAGTATTGACATCACCTCTTACTGCTGAACACCAGCACACATTGGAAATGAATAATATCTGGCCAGTTTTTTATGTTTCACCTAGGATGAATGAGTTCATCCATCCATCCATCCATCCATCCATCCATCCATCCATCCATCCATCCATCCATCCATCCATCCATCATCTATGCTGCTTATCCTGTCTAGGGTTAAGCAGCCTATCCCAGTGCATGGAGTTTGCATGTTCTCCCCGTGCTTGGTGGGTTTCCACCTACAGTCCAAAGACATCCAGATTAGGCTAATTGGCGTTCCCAAATTGCTCGTAGTGTGTGAATGAGTGTTTGAGTGTGTGTATGTGTGTGCCCTGCGATGGATTGGCACCCTGTCCAGGGTGTAGCCCTTAGTGCCCTAAGCCTCCTGGGATAGGCTCCAGGCCCCCTGCGACCTTGAATACAGAATAAAGCCATATAGACGAAAAGTGAGTGAGTGAACAACCTAGACCGTATGTCCTCGGACTGTAAAAAGAAACCAGAGTACCTGGCACAAACCCACCAACCAGACTAAAGGCAAGATTTGAACTCTGGAGATGACAGTGTTAACCTTTACGACACAGAGTAATGAATCTATCTGAATGTCAAACTGAAAAAACTGTCTTTACGCCAAAACACCAATCCTCTACTTACAGAGCTGGCATAATTACCGTGGTAATATCAGGTTGAGACAGATTTATTTCTAGGAACAGATACTACACGCTAAGATATTGCAGTGATATATACAGTACAGTATATATGTTTTCTGTATATAAATTATTTCCTACCCTCAAGGTCACTTTCATTTAATTTTCAAACGTCTTCCTGACCCATCAGTTTCTCAAAAAGAATTTGATGAAACAGATGATGTTAGAATGTGGAGGAGAGTGTTTTGTAAGCGTTGGAATGCTTTTCTTTTCAGGACACGGTGTATGTGTGGACGGAGCCACGGCTCTGTACTGGAGGGGTATCTCTGCCAGCAAAGAGGACCAAGCCTTGTCAGATGATTGATTTCTGGCTTAAAGTGGGAGCTGTCGTGGGTGCATTCAGCGCCGCCTTGCTTGTCGCTCTCACGTGCCACTTTTGGAAGAAGAACAAAAAGTAAGACCTTCAGCCATGTGGTCTTAAACATCGATTCGGGTTTCAGGAAGCAAGGCTTACTGTATGTTGTAGAGAAAAATATCTTATTATCTAAATATTTGAAATGCGCAACTTAGTCTCTTGATGTGATGTGAAATCTGAGAACGCTAGTGGACACCATCAAAAGTTACACACCAGTGGTGCCACCTTGGACTTTTTCTCCCTTTTAATGGTAATTTAGTTTGGGCTTATATTCAACCTGTGTTTTCTCAGCTACCTTGCACTGCAAATCGTGACACCGCACACATCTCATTTGTTGATGAAATTCGTTGTAATCTTTGACAGATTGGTGGAAGGCAATTTAGCCACAATGCAACAAATAGTCACGGCCATACAGTGTCAAGCTGTCTTCTGCAAATGTGCCGATTCTCATTTTTTTCCCCTCACTCATTCCTTGTCCAGGCTGGAGTTCAAGTATTCCAAGTTGGTGATGTCGGCTAATAAAGAGTGTGAGCTACCAGGAGCAGACAGCTGTGCCATAATGGAGGGCGAGGGAGAGGAAGTGGAGGATGATGTAGTTTACACCAAGCCTTCTTTATTGGGAAAGCTGAAGGCCATCGCCACCAAGGTACATCCTATACTGTGATGTTGGTCAATACTGTGATGTTCTTTTAGTATGTTATCCTCCGTATCTTCTTAGAGTGAATTTTATTAGACATCAAAGACCCATCCACCACTGCGCTCCTCAATTCTTCAATCTGATGGACACTGATTCGCTCAGGAAATACTTGTACCTGCAAGGTTCATATTAACACATATGTAAGGTGTCTATTGTTAGACTAAGATTATGTAACGTGTCCACCGTACAAGTCCCCCTGAATAAGCTGCGGGCACAAGAACAAGCAAGCACATAAATTCATGCCAGCTGAGCCCGCTGTCAGAGCTGCAGTTATAGAAAATTAATCAGCACCGAGCAACCAATCACATTTGAGAATTCGAGAGTGCCTCTGTAAAAAGAGATTTAAAAGAAATCTGAAATTTTAATTCCTCATGCTCTGTTGAGGAAGCCAGAAGTCATTTGTAAGGCTGGTGTCGTTAATGCGTGTAACAGTTTCAAACTGCATTTGAAATGAAACCTTGCTTATCTCTGGTTGCTGTGTAAAAAAAAAAAACGTCTGAACACAAGAAATGCATGCTTTTTTAGAAAGCTAGAGACCTCGGTTGAACCTGGGACAGACTTCTTCGCTGTGCCTCTCTTGATGTCTGGGTCCCTGTCCCTTTCTAATGCTCACAGCAATTGCAAATCAGTATGTGCGTGTGTGTGTGTGTGTGTGTGTGTGTGTGTGTGTGTGTGTGTGAGTATGCGCCTTGATGTTTAACTGAAGCCTGCTGAAGTAATCGCTGAGGGGCTTCTTTAAGATTAAAAGACTATGTTGAGCTGCAGGGAAAGATGCAGCGTGCCACGTCGTGTTTGCAGCCAATTAGCGCAAGAGAGAGAGACAGCAAAACAGACAGACAGAGAGTGTGCTAGGAAGGACTTTTTTTTTCTTTTCTTTTTTTTCTTTGGAAGTGGTATTGTTACTTAATGAAATACCAGAGTATAGGACACAGAATGAAGCTGCAGAATGAAGAAGTCTCTCTGTGGGAACACAATTAAATCTCCTTTAGCAGACAGAGACCTTTTCAGACCGCAAAACGTTAATTAAGGTTGGTTAAACAAGTAAATCAGGGGAAGCTAGTAAACATAACTACATTAGTTTTGCTAATCATAGTTGTAAATATTCACTATGTGATTTCCTTTGATATTTGAATGCTTAATATTCAGCACGTTGATTTCCATAATTTGTTAAAAAAAAAAAAGTGAAGGATGTTAAAGTGGACCAAGTAATAAAAGCCCGTCTTGAGAGCGCGGGGATTTTCAGCAAACAAAAGAGCTCGGTATTGAGTAATGATGCCCTTGAGCTGTGTAGGCATGTTGCTGGGCTCAGACTCCGTTGGTGGTAGATTCCTTCCTTTCTTTTCCCCGTCCGCAGCCACACACTTCATGAATACAGTTGAATGTGTGCGCTGGTCGTCAAGGTAACGTGCGGCGATGCTGCCTCGTCCTTGGGCTGGACAAGGGCCGTGCTTTTTGGAAGCGAGCTGACCTCACGGGCCAAGGTCCAGCTCTGTGCCCTGGATACATTTGTTCCACCGTGTAAACTGCATGTCGCTGTTTCTAGGGCAACGAGCAGAGCTCCGAGGCCGTCCAGCTGAAATCCTCCCAGCCGGAGAACTGGGTGTGGGGATAGACGGAGAAGGAGGAGGAGGAGGAAGAAGAGCAAAAGAGACAGGATGGATGGATGGATGGATGGATGGATAAAGACTTTGAAGCTGCTCTTCACTTGGGAACGTGTATGCATGCGGTGGCACTAAGCCAGACAGTGGAAGAGCTTTGGAAAAAGGGAGCCGTGGGGATTTGGGCGAGAAGAACAGAAAAGCGGAGCCTGTAAGACGGTTCTGTTTGATGTCATTATCACGCCGCTGTGCAATCTGTTTGTCTGTTGGGTTGTGTGCCTCCTTTTGTAATAATATTATAATACTATTAAGGATTTGGGACTTGTTTAATAGGGTTATGGTACGTTGGGCTGCACACAAATGCTGGAACGACTCTAAAATATTGGACATGGACATAAAATAAACTGGTTGTTTGTTGATTAGTAATAAATTCTGGACGTTCCAAATCAACTAAACAAACACTTTTCAAATACATCCACACTTACAAACATAACATCAACAACCATAATAATAGTCTGTAAATTTCATAGGCCATAAACGTAATACAAATCTGTGGCTTTTAAAGTAATAATCCTACAAACATAATAAATAGCTAGTTTCATATTGTTAGCTATTTCTCTTAACTTTACTTGCTTCAAATGCCATCTCATACGCCAACTCCGTGTCCAGCTCTTATAACAAAATTCTGGGATTTGTTACATTTTGGGGATGGTAAAAATCTTCCGCTTTTAAAGTTGTATATTGTTGTTGGTCTTACGGGTGCCACTGTTGAGGGGTTGCCACAGTGGACCATCTAATCTGCTCTACCTGACGCAACCCTCTTATTTATGGCACCCCGGACTTATCTTGGAACTGGCACTGCATCCAGTGCCTGGCCAGTGACTTCTGCATGGCAGGTAAGAAACTAACCAGGACCTACCAATGCCCAGATTTTAAAATTGTAATACTTTTCAAAATTCAGTTTAAGTGTGTGGGATTTTTAAATTAAAAGCTGCAGGGTTGTGTCACGCTTGTGCTTTATTGCTTTTGTGGCCTGTTGGCACATGTTACACACAGCTCTCTTACTTAAATAGCCAAATGTCGAACTGTGTATGTTTTAAATTGGGGAGGTGTAAGTTTGAATAATTAACTTGCCAGCTTGGCGCCCAATTGAAGTATCTAAATTGGGATTCCCTGGATACCAGTCACGAAGAGCTGCAGTCGGCATAGTTTCAGCCTGGCTGAAATACACCCAATTAATCTGGAATATTGGTTTCCACTTAAAACTGACATTTTAGAAGTTGAAACCATAAATGTCTTAAATATTTAAGATGGAATCTATTTTTAGGTTACGATTTAAACTGAAACAAATAACAATTAGTTGTAAATCCAAAGTTCAGTTTCATTGAGACCCATCCCTTCCACTGAAATATTGCACAGACAGCACCCAGTTGGTTTGATTTAACACTGTTTTTTTTTTTTTTTTTTTTTACAACTTGGATCCCATACCAGCTTGATTTCACAATATTTCCAAGATTCTGTATATAAACTGTAAGCACTCACTCATCGTCTGTACCGCTTTACCCGGCATACAGGGTCGCGGTGTGGGGGCTTATTCCAGGAAACTTAGGGCACAAGGCGGGGTAGACCCTAGACGGGGGGCAAATTCATCGCAGAAAATGTAATACATTTTTTAAAATAAAATTCAAATAGGATGCAAAATTGAAGCATGTTTATTAATGATCTTGAATTTCCCTGCTGTACTTATTTACTGCACCTTCTGAATGCTTCAATATCTACAGTATGTAAGGAGGTACTGTATGACAGTTCAGCCTGTCCTGATTGTGATGGTGTTTATTCAAGAGAGTTATGTGTTGCCTTCACTGTTCCTTTTCTTCTTTTTTCTTTGTTTTTGATGTCAATGAAGTAATTAATATTATTGATTAAATATTATTTTATTTTGTGCTTGGAGTGAAATAAAAGCCATACTATTGTGTTGAACTGAAATGTAGAGTTTCCTTACTTGGGGTTTGATAATAAATAAAAATTTTCACTGAAATTGTGTCTGTGGCCTTGATTAATTAATTTTTTTTATAATGTGTATAACCTTTTTTCTTTTTAGTTATTTCTTTTAACTTACTGGTTATTTCCTTGCTCCAAATGCCATCTCGTACGCCAACTCCGTGTCCAGCTCTTATAGGGCGCTGAAAGTCGACTAGAAAGGACTCGATGAAAACCTGAGAAATTGCAATCCTGCTGTTATTTATTTATTTATTTATTTTTGATAAAACCCTTCACAAGGTCCATTAAAAAACCCACAGAGAACAGAGAAAGTGCAATTCACAGGTTCCACCCAAAAAGTCACACCTTTGCCAACCACACACTAGCTCTCACTCACACCTGCTTACCTGTCCTCTCTTTTTCTTCAGAAGAAGCAGGGTAGTTGATAAAAGGGTGCCTTTTCAAAGGTTTCGGCACTTCTACTGCATTATTCCGACTGGAAAATCCCCTGCAAAAAACGTCGCTCTCCATTTTCCCTGCTCATATTTAATGCTCCAGCCACTTTAGAAACACGGCTGGACATCAGCAGAATCATTTACAGAGGAAAGACGTTTCTTGTGGTTTTTTTTTTTGGCATTGCAAGACCCCTTAATCTCTTCAGTTGGTGTGCGAAAAGAACTCCAGGGAGGATTTTATGCGTGGTGTATGGCCTTTTTTAATTATCTTTCTCCTCCCACTTTACTGTATACTGAGCACATAAAAAAGGACAGAAAACAGATATACAACAACAGTAGGTTATTATTTATTATATCATCATATCCTTGTTATTGCACACACTGCACCATGGGTACTGTTCTATTGCTTTGTGTTTTGACCAGAGTTTAAAATTTCAACACAGGGTTCCTTAACAATACGGTACACTGGATATAAACTGGGAGCATACAGATAGACAGAGGAAGACAAACGTCCCCCTGCAAGAGTGTTGTATCAAATCCACACCCGGCACAATGGATCCGCACATAAACGTTCACCATAACAGATCCAAATCTAAATCACAATAAAAGGAGCATTACTCATGTTAAACCTTTGACTTTTTTTTAGGTAGAATATGTCGACTCCGCTAGCAACATGACATGCAGGAAGAATCAGGGAAGTTGCAGCTATTTTCATTGTACAGTACATAGCTCTCAGACTGCCGAGGTTGTAGAGCACTAAGCAAAAAAAAGCTGCTTCCATAGTCCTGTACTTTTCCCTTCTGCGCACTGTACATACACACATCATCCGCTGTATTCTTATTTAAGCACCCCCGTTCTATTTTTGCATTAAATGTCTCTCTTGCTTTGTCTTGTTACCAGGTCATACTGGCGTCTAGTATGGTACGAATATGGCACAATACAGATTAACAGGAAAACGGGGAACAGGGCTTGGTTTGTGGATTCGTTTCCAGTGTGTTTTATAATAAACACAGCTAGGATAAGACTTGTTGAATATTCTGTGTGCATCTTACTGGAAGACTAAGTCCATGTTATTGATCTGGCAAATAACTTTTTTTTTGTCTTTCCTCTCATAACTACTGTATTTTATTCAACCAGAAGCTATTTGTATCCAGGAAAAAAAATACAAATGTATACTGTACTATTGCATCAATATTTACCAGTTTTTATTTTTCTCTATACTTACAGTAGCTCTCTGTATATCCCACAGTCTGAATGTGTAAGGTCTACCACTTTCTAGCAAACTTGTTCTCAGGTTATGCAATGATAAAACTACTTTTAGCTAGCTTTTTTAGGTTTCAATTACAGTCGTACTTTAGCATACGAACGCCGCGCCTTAAGAACTGACATATTGAAAGAAATTCGTCCTGCCAAGCGAAGCATTTTTGCCTTACGAGCGACCGAACCGAGCCGAACTGGGCGGCAGCTTGCACCTAACTGCATAAGTTTAGCGCGCGTCAAAACTTGTTTACATCAGTGGTAAGACAAGCGAAGCAACTTTACATTTTGCACAAGCATGGCAGCATAAAGAAAAGGGAGCCACCTTCAGTTTCATTTTTAACTCATAAATTAGATGGTGTGATGTTTCATATTTTACTTCATTTACATGTATTTTCTACATGTTTCGATTGTTTTTATATACAAAATATAATTCTAGTATATTTTTGGGTGGCTGGGACAGATCTGCATTTATACTATTTCCTAAGGGAACTTGCGTTTTGCCTTAAGAACTCGCAACCGCAGAGGATTAAATTCGCATATCGCGGTACCACTGTCTGTTGTATGTTTTGATGAAGCTAATATATCTTAAGGAACCTAGTTAGCAGCAAAAATTAAATACACTGCCAGACTAAAAAAAGTCCCCACTTCAGTAAGATCAAATTACTGTCCAGCATCAAGTATTGCAAACCACAATTCCAATATAGGAGATTTAAAATTAATTAAACTGGGTTAAGAAGTGTCCAGTACACAACCTAAAAGGACTGGCTTAACCTTCTACTTTGTGAAAGAAATGTGGCCAGAAAAAAAAGATATGCAAGTTAGGCTTATTGGTGTTCCCAAATTGCCCGTAGTGTGGGAATGAGCGTGTGAGTGTGTTTATGTGTGTGCGCCCTGCGATGAATTGGTACCCTGTCCAGGGTGTACCCTGCTTTGTGCCCTAATCTTCCTGGGATAGGCTCCAGGTCCCACTCACCCTGAATACAGGATAAAGCGGTATAGAAGATGAGTGAGTAAGTAAGTGTAAAGAAATGACAGCTATGTATTAAAGATGTTCACTGTGATCAGAACTCACAGGATTGGGATTAAACAGCTGTATGGCCATGAGAATACCACTTATTAGTAAGACTAATCAGAAAAAAAAACATTTAAATTTGCTAGAGATTGGAATTTGGAGCAAGGAAAAAGGTCATGTGGTTTGATGATTTAAGATTGACCTTTTTCCAGAGTAATGGACACGTTGGGGGTAAGAAGAGCAGCACAAAAAGTGATGCACCCATCATGCTTAGTGGCCACTGTACAAGCATCTGAAGCAGTGTTATGTACTGGAGTTGCTTCAGTTGGTCACATCTAGGCTCAGCAAATTTATGCGGCAATAAAATTAAGTCAGCTGACTGTCTTAATGCACTGAATGATCATCTATGGGGTTATCTTCTCTAATGACACAGTGGCATATTGCACGGTACAAAATGTGAAAAAGTGGTTCTGGGCCACCACTTTGTGTGCTGTTATTAAAACTAAAGGTGATTAAAAACAATCTTAGAGTAGGGGACTTTTTCTGGCCAGGCAGTTTACAGTAGCTGGAGAGGTGACAGGTATTTACAACCTAGTAGCCTAATTTAAACCATGCAACCTAGACCAGGCAGTACCTGAGGATTAATTAATAAATGCAGTACACACCTATGTCGTCTGAGTTTAGTTCAGTTAAATCTGTTAGGTATGCATATTTATATTAGCCATAACATTAACACCACTGCCATGCATGAATAACATTAATTATTAATTATATAACAGTAAACTGGTGACAGGGCACCCAAGGCTCATTTATGCTGGTGGGGACCCAAGGTTCACCTGTCTAGTCCATTCCCACAGAAGAAATAATGCAGCACAAACTGCAGAAGCCAACTCCAGCCATGATATAAAGGTACCAGAGGACCCAGTGCATCACAGCCTGTGATGTGTGTAATCGAGCAAACAAAGGCCCAAAAGGCCATAGACCTTGCCTTCAAATCCACAATCTGATCTAACGCCCACAGGACAAGCCGAAAAAACTAATCTGATCCATGGAGGCGCCACCCCGCAACAAATCTGATCCATGGAGGCGCCACCCCGTAACCCAACACTCCAGGGATCCGCTGCCAATGTCCTGGTGTCAGACACCACAGCATAGTGCCAAAGGTCACCCACAGGAACCAGGGCTGTTTTGCAGGCACAAGGGGGTGGTTTTAATGTTATGGCAGATAGGGGTATATATGTAAAATATAATTATACGGTAAGTACCTGGATGCAAATAGATTCCTTCATAGTTTAACATTTCATACTATTACATTGTTTGTGCTTATTGTCACAGCAGATAAATCATGAACGCATCATTTCTATTGTACATCAGTGTTGTGTCTGTTTGCCCCAAGCGATTACATTCCATTTCTACAACTGCAAAACAGTAAAATGTATTTGGAGTTGACACTTAAGTAAACTGTCACATGAGATGACTGCCTTCCAAAGCAAGATTAAACACACACACACACACACGCACACACACCCCTCAAGTCCAGTGATATGACTACATGTTTCAACCCGTCACATAAAATGTACACCCCCCTCCTTCAAAATGTAGAAATGTACAAAACACTCAGATGTAAAAAAATAATACACATGTAAAAAAAGTGGCTCAGCAACCCCTAAAGGTCTAGAGGAAGCTTTCATATCAAACTACTAAACACATGATAAGGCACAAAGAGCCATTAAACACTGGATCACCGTTCACGCTCACTCCCGTCCCTCCAAGCACTTTATGCTTTGCAGAAATACCACATTTGTAAAGGTTTAACAATCAAAAGCACTTTGTGCATGCTTTGTGTGAAGCAGTTTATGAAAAGCACTAGCGGACAATGAACGCTTACTAAAAGGACCGTGAGACTTCCATCCTCTGGTCAGCCACTCGTTTACACTCCCGACATCATCCTTACTCCTAAAATACTATCACCTTGTGCGGTTAAAACTGTCAGTAAGGTTATTTACAAAATATACAACATAGAAATACATACAGAATAGATTGTTACAACGAGGCCTACAAAAGAAAACGACCAGGTTTGTCCAGTATTGCAGGCGTAGCCGCTTAACACTTTCCGTTCAGCAGTAAATTCATCGTAGTCCGATGGTGAAACATTTTATCGTTGTTTTTTTTCTTCAAATTATTTTACAACAAACATAATAAAGCTATCAAAAAACAAAAGGTCTCCAAAACCACCCTAGAAATGTTTTATAGGTTTTTTTGCTCCTCTGTTTCTCTACAACAATGTCAGTTAATATGTACAAGCCCTAAAAAATAATTTAATAATAATAGTAATAATAATAATAATAATAATACACACTTTCTACACACTGTGGACAGGAGGAGTTCGTGGATGGAGCACAATGTGTGCTGATTGGCTAACAGTCGCTAAGTAGCAATACGTTCACAAGGGGTCACAGAGAGGATGTGGTGGAGTCGACGATCTCTCTGCCGTTACACACCGTCGGAACACAGTGGCCACTCACAGATGCTGCAGAGAGAGAGAGAGAGAGAGAGAGAGAAAACAGAAAATAGACACCACAATATTAATTTAGCTAAACCAAAGTTTAAAAAGCAAATACGACTTTTCAACTTTTTCTCCATTTCCTCACTACTCCAGAATAAATAGTCTCTCCATTTATTGTGTCATATTATTTATGAGAAATAAAGTATAAATAAAGATGAAACTGTTTACATGATTTTTTTTTTGCCCATGAATTAAACATTAGAGCGAAGGCTCCAGCAGGCTCTGCTTAGGCCTGTTCATGTGCAGCAGCAGGAATTACCGTTCTGTTCTCAGCTCCAGGATATAAACGTCTTCGTCAGGTGACAATACTGATACACAAATTATGCCTCACGTAGAGAAACCAATAATTAACAATCACAGCGAGCTGCCTATTTAACCAGTGGAGGCAGAATCCGTTCAGCCTTCCGTGATACCTGTTATTGTTTCTTGTAAAAAATGAATTTTACAATTCTGCCGTCAAATAATCAGAGATAAAATGTTGTTTGTTAATTTGGGAACATTTTTAAATTAGTGTTCATGACATGTACGTTGTGCACTTCCTTACAAACCTAGTGCACGTACAAATTTATGGTATGAAAGGCTGATTGATTATACAGTAATTGCCATCAACTGCCATTAAGGCTAATTTAGTTGAGTTAACTGACACCTGTCATGGTCCTTCTGTTATAAGACTGTCTGTAAACTTTCTAGATCAACAGGTGAAATACAATTATTCTGTGTATAGATATTTTTTATGGGTCAGAAAAAATATCTATAAATATTATTACTGTGTCATGGCACCATTATAATACGTAATAACTATATAACATACTTCGCTTCCAGAAAATCAAGAACACTGTTGGACACCATATGAAAGAAGGTACATATGATGGGCGTTCAAGTGACAAACTTTTTCCTGTGATTGACATTTACAGAATAGTTTTTTTTTCCCCCCTCCCATGTGGGAGCACTAAGTACCTCTCATCCCGCCCCTCTGAGAGAGCTCGGCCAGTCACCTTTCTCAGGACCTTCAGCTGCGAGAGGTTACAGCGTCACCTGAGAATCAACTCGCAGATGATAGGGTGAGCACTTTACCACTGCCCCACTCGGAGGCCCTATTTATAAAATAGTTTAGGGACAGTACATTGAGACTCTGAGCCACGGCTAACTTGTTGCCAACTTCTGAAACGGTCTGTGAGAACTGTACACTTAACTGTTCCCCAACGCCACTTGCACATTACGGGAACTTGACAAGGAGTTATTTTCACATCTCCCATACAGTCCTGACCTCGATCCAAACCATTTTCACATGTTTGGGGCATTAAAGGAGTTCCTGGGAGGCCAGCATTTCAGATGTGAAGCAGGCAGTTAAATCATGGCTCTGGCGTTGTGAGAAAACTTTCTACCTAGATAGTATCCAAGCATTAGTGAAACACTGGGATAAGTGCATAAGTGTAGCAGTGGATTATATAGAGAAATAAAGGATTTTTTAAAATAATCATTTAATAACTGTTTTGTTATTCTGCACAATCAAATGTCTCAGTTTGACTTGAACACCCCTCATACTTCATCTAAAAACAATGCTATCAATTTTGTCATTCGCATGTACAAATGTTTGTGTTTGATTATAATACCTTGCTAATGTATACCTTGCTTATAGTTTCAGTTAGCCAAGGCAGAAAAGTCAGGTCTCTGTTTGGCTAACACCTGGTAGGGAAACTAATCAGCTTTCAGGTTACCCAGATGAAAAATTAAGGTAATGTTTGAGGAGTTCATTAATCCACTGCTTTGTAATTTGTACCACCTCATGAGGTATAGAACTTGCTGAAATAGCTCTTGTATTATATTGGTTCATATGCAATATGCAATGTAATGACAAAAAAAAAAAAAAAAAACATTCTAAAATAATGATCTGGGATATTTCTTTAGGCAAACTCTGATAGACTGTGTTCTCTTACTGCAACAGAGGTCTTTGATGACTCCTCACCGTGTGACGCGTAGGTAGCAGGTGGACCACTGACGCTGAAGCGGTTCAAGTTGAGCCGGTGACTGGTTACGTTCTTCTGGGGTTGGAACATGATGATGTGGACTTTAGGAGCAAACATGCAGCCCAGAACCACGAAACCACTGAGGCTTACTGATATACACATCGTGGTTGTCTGAACCTAAGGAAGAGATGGTGACAGTTCACTTGATTCTTCAGACACCTCAATGCTGATCATCAAGTGCTATTAGCTGAAGTAGAACAGGAGGAGTTGCATTGAACAGTGAAAGTGATTGAGCAAACATGAGGATAATTACAATGGTAGTTAGCACTGTGGCTGAATAAATACTGTTTGATTACATGTTATTTGGACATCTTCTATTAACGGGCTGATCTGCCCCCCTAAAGGCTTAGATTTTCTCTTCTATTGTCTCTCTGCCAATCTTTTCTGGATTACAGCTTTGACTGAAGCAGTAAGCAAATAAAGAATGGATAAGAACTCATGACACTGAAAGTGGAAAAAAAAAACTACCTATACTATTGGGGGAAAAAAATCGGAAAGAAAGAGGGTTTTCCCTTAAGTGATGACCTGAGGTAGCACCCTGTTTGAAAGCTGAAAACAACCCTTAAATATTCTACTTTTAAGAGCAAAAAAGAACCGATTTCTAAAAGCATTTGAGTTCTATTTTCTAATCCTATAAAAGCTATTGAATACTCAAACCCTTTCCAGAGTTAGCGAAGTTAACCTAAGAAGAAAGGGTCAGCTTCCTCGAGTTGTTTCTCGCTATAGTGCTCTTTGCGGCAAACACTGACAGCGCAGCTTGCTCTTGTAGTCTGTGTTTTTTCTATGATTGCTTCCTGAAGTGTAGAGGATTTCTCTTTCACATATGGTCTCAAGTAGAACTGTGCGAGGAAGCTAAGAACTACAGAGGAACCCCACTTTTAAAGAGGTGGGTGCCTGGAAGTGTGGCAAAGAAAACGGTTTCCTAGCAGAGAGAAGGGTTTTCTCTTCAAAGATTTGGGCAGATAGAACACTTTTCAGCACCCAAGAACCCATAACCATCTAAAGCACAACTGAGGAACTCCAATTTATAAGGCTGTGATACATCTCGTTATTTAATGGAAAACCTGTTTCCTAACAGTGTAGATGATTCCTGTTATCTAAGAGTGGGGATGCTTTCAGGTAAACAGGGTCCTATTCAAAGCCACATTTAATGAGGAGACCAGGGTTTCTTTCCACTCTTCAAAAACATCGTTCCTCGGCGGGTCGTTGGACGATTAAGAGTTCTTCGCTTTCTAACAATATTTAACCCGTTATCATTTTTTAGAGTAAACCCAGTTTATAAGAGTGTGGATGCATTCTAATTTGATGAAATCTTTTTGGGTATGTATTTAGTTTAAGAACTCCACTGAAGACATGTCTAACAAACTGAGAAAGAGTGAGATGTTATACTTGTCTTTGCCGCTTGTCTCAAGTGTTGATGGTGGAATTGGAATTCCTTCACCTGCTTTGTTCTGTCTCTTCCTCCCTGTCTTGTCTTTTTCTTAGCCTTCTCATATCTCTGAAGTCTCGCAGTGGTTCAACAGGCATCAGCACTCTGTGTTACAACCCTGTGTCTCAGAGGACCAGACCCTCTCTTACACAAATGCTCTTTTTCCCCAATTCATTGACTGGAGCCTTCAAAGACCCAGACAACAGACCGAGCAGACGGAAAAACGTCTTGCTCGTGTCAGTAAGTCATGTGTCTATACAGCAGTGCGGAGACAAAGACTGTGACTGACTCTGAGTGTGTATGCAATCCATATGATACATGACTAATTATCTGGGAAATGCTGATGCGCTTATTTGCAATTGACTAGTATTCATCATAAAGGGTCGACTGATCCTGTGCCATGTTTATTGCGGATTTAAATATCTCTCCACTTTAATTGAACTAATTCCTTGCATTCTTTACATATCCAAGGATGTAATATTATGTTTTATTGGTGTGAAACTGTGCGTTGGAAGTACAACTCATTAATTAATTTATTCATCTGCAGTACGCATAAATTGTGGTAGAAACGATCCTAGGATCTCTGAGCTAAAGTGGGACGCACCCTGGTGCTTTTAGTGCTATATGATGCCAGTGCATCATATAACACTAAAAATACTTTATTTCTTCATTTCATGATAGCCCTGCTGATTCTCAATTTCTCAATTTCTCAAATTTTAAATTTTCAATTCCATTTGCAAATTTAGTATAAGAATGGCACATACCCTGTAGTCACTAGATGTGACATAGAAGATGGGCAGGAAGGCAAGCCAGATGATGCACGTAGTATACATGGTAAAGCCGATAAACTTGGCCTCGTTAAAGTTCTCAGGGCACTTGCGGGTCTTGAAAGCGTAGACAGTGCAGAGCACCACCAGAACAACATCGTAGCTGAGTGACAAGAGCATGCTAGAATCCCGTACATTACATTTGAGAATGACCGTCTGACGCTTCTCAGGCAGTGTGAAGCGCCGAGTGCCAGGCACCTCCAGAAGCAACCACAGGGAGACAAGCAGGAGCTGGACAGAGATGAGTGCTAGGCAGATGAACACCTGTGAGCTAGGGCTGATAAATCGTGGTCGCTGTACACCGCCGTCTTTCACACCGCTGAAGATGCGTGCGATGCGGTTGGTCTTTGTCAGTAATGCTGAATAGCAGACTGCAAATGAGGTTCCAAGGCCGAGGCGGCGCAACGCGCAGACGGCCGGCGAGGGCTTGGCGATAAAGACAAATGTCATGGAGTAGGACATGAGGACTCCCAGAAGCAGGATGTAGCACAGCTCCCGGCCAGAGGCCTTGACCAGTGGGGTTTCATTATGACGAATAAAAACAGCAAAGACCAGTGAAGTACAAATGAAGCCCACACAAGCAATGGAGACAGGTCCAATAGCCCAGGCATCCTCCCACATGATGTAGTCCTCAGGCAAGTCATAGCAATCACTCAGGTCTGCCCGAGGCCACTGGCCCAGAGCACAGGGCGCACAAGTGAATTCATCCGGCAGATATTCATAAGGCTCGCAAGGGGTGCAGATCCAACAGCAGTACTCCCCTGCTTGCATCTTCTTCATCTCATTTGGAGCACACGGGTCACTGCATTGTGAGGTGGGAACACCTGTTCCACGTGGCCAGCCGACCAGGTACTCGTTAAGAGACAGCGTTTCCGCCCATTCGCCAACATGGATGTAGCCGAAGCGGTCATTACCTGGGATTCGCTGATAGTTGAAGATGTTGTATCGTCCCATACCATCTCCATATTGATCAAATTTGACCATGTTTTCTGAGCCAGGAGGTGAGAACGGAGCTATACAGAGAGAGAAAGAGAAAGAGAGAGAGATTGAACAAGGGGAAGAATAATAGAAAGAGACATCAGGAAACGGATCTAAATTGGATACCAACTAGAAACATGTAACTACAAGACTGTTAAATAAAAAAGACTGTGAGTTTAGAGATTCTGTTTTGTATGCTTCTTATTCAAAACAAAAACACCACAAAAACCAAAATGTGTACTTGTGTTTATAATACTGACTTTAGTTATAATCAGTAAGCATTACAGCATGGCTGCAGGCACACAAAGCAATTAAACAGTAGGCTGCTAAAACCATAGGGGAGCATAATGAACCCCCATGGTTACACATTCTAAACAAAATGCCAGTACACTGAAATAGGACTTACTATAAACAGCACCATCAGCCTGTAAGAGCAAAGGCATTCACGGTAAAAAGGGGTTTGCTATAGACTGTATGAGCTCGTTCATTGTGTTTGAGTTTATACACCATGAGTTATGAGTTCTCTCCTAAGCTTGACACCCACACAATGTCGCACACAGAGATAGGAAGTAAGTGTTTTATTTTTTCTTTGGGTCTTTAACAGTTATGTTATAATAGAGGTACAAATAATACAAAATCCAGTTACACAAACTGGAGTGTAATGCTAGAAAATGGACAAGGATGATCAATGAACACTGCCACATTTGCTAGAATTTGCAAAACTGTGCAAAACTGTACTTGTATTTTGCAGTCAAGTTCAAAATGGTATTATGGAATATTCAGTAATTTCTACAGTTTGGTGCAATAGGTAGCATCTGTTCTGAAGTGATCATGAATATTCCCCTTTACCCTCTGAATGCTAATTACCAATTTGGCTTAGCAACAAAAACTAAATCAGAAGCTTATGCTCACTAGCAAATGTGCGTAAGCGAATAATTACAAATGCATAAATTCTGAGCTGATACCAAACACCTAGAAGTGCTGCTTTGAATTCTCTTTGACAGTTCCTCAACCACAGCTACATCGCTCCTATCTGGAGATGTGCACTAGCACAATTATTTTCATTTCCTGACAAGCTGAAAAAAAAAAAATTCTTGATTTGTTCTTAAGTCTGACAAAGTCTTATACGCCTTTGACATGAATATACAGTGTAAAGCATACCAATCTCTTTAGCTAAATCTCTGTCTCCTTTCCCCACACAAAAACTGTAAGGAAATTAATCTCACACATTGAATATAACAGTGTTGTTTCTGTGCTTTTTAATCGCGAGGGGAATCCTGGACCCCCCCACACACAATATACTGGACTGTACACATTTAATACATTCACTTATACACTGAAAATATTGTATATAATTGTAAATATTGGTATCTGGTGCACTGTGGTTTCTATTTTTGTACAATACCTGCAAGCTACTATCTTGATTTGTTCGCATCTATGATTGTTTGTAGAAAGGTGGTCTGGTCTGTTCGTATCTGCAGAAATTCATAACTTAAATGTTCGTAAGTCGGGACTACCTCTTATGACTGAGTCATTGGTTCGATCACTTTTTCGCTTAGCTTAAAGTTTGAGGTAGTCGACAGCTTCATTCATTTAGAAGTTAGCATAATTCCAGATTTACATAAACACATTAGTAATGGCATGTATAGGTGATACTGTAATAAATCTACATAGCAAAGTGGGGGATGTTCAAGTGAAATAGGGACTTTAGATTTGTGCAAAATTTGTGTTTCTTTCCGCAGGCAGTCACCCTCATAAACAGCTGAACTGGACTATATGCAATCCGCTGCAAAAAGCACCAACATCCTTTTTACTAAAGACTTACCCCCTTCTGTACATTACTGTTATATGCACTAATCGAACATCTGGTATGTTTTCTAGTGTGTAAAAGCACCACCATCCTACTGCACATTACTGCTACTTGCTATTTGCAATACTTATAGTATACTTATATTACACATAGTATACAGTATGTGATGCACACCACGGCCTCTTGCACTACCTTGCGCAGTCACTTTATGTACATCTGTTATATACTTAGGACCCCGTCCCATTTGTTTTGTCTATAACAAAGGTACAGGTCACCTTTAAAAAGAATCACGACAGAGCAGTGTTTCTGTGTAGAGCAGAGAGAGAGAGAGAGAGAGAGAGAAAAAGAGTGTGTGTGTGTGTGTGTGTGTTGTGTATATATATATATATAAAGGCGAGAGGAGGTGTGTGTGTGAAGGGGCACGGTGTCCAATGACATCCGCGCACACACATAACGGCAGGCTGATATATAGAGAAAAAATCTTTAACCTTTTTAATAAGACTTGCTTTTGCTTTACACATGCGCTGTACACATGCGCATACGACACAAAATAAAATGTTTTACGCACACACGTGGTCATAGTGTTATAGTAAACAGTACCAGCATGCACGGATGTTGATTATACCAGTGAGAAACACGCACTTAGAACCAGCAGGGGAGACGATTACCCACAATTCCGCAGCACAAGAGAGAAAAACCGTTGGCTCAGTTGTGATCACGTGATGCTCTGCATCAAAACAAGAGGCGCATGCATGGTACATGGTACTCGTAAACCAAGACTTGTATTTTTTCCAAGTCAAATTTTTATTAAAAATCTTTGCTCGTTTTGCGAAACACTCGCAAACCGAGGTTTCACTGTATATATCCCTGCTAAACTATTAACTTATCACAGTGTTTCACTACTGCTTGGATACCGTTGAGGTAAAAAGTTTTTTTAGTATGCCGGTGATATAATCACTGCTTGCCTGCTTCCCATCTGAAACACTGGTCTCCCAGGAACTTTGATAACGGAAACATGAAATGGCATGGAAGGAGATAAGAACTGTATAAGGGATGGTGCAATAACTCCCAAATTATCCAGTAATTCTCAAGGATTATGCGTTCTACTCCCTGAATTTTCATGCAAAAGACTGCAGTTGTTTCCGCGCCGCCGTCATTCCCATACGAACATACGGCCTCCTTTAAGCGTTTGCGCCATTCATAAATTTTACTGCGGCTAACAGTCTCATCACCGTAGTGTGCTTGAAATCTTCTATAAACGCTGATCAGTTTTACGCCTTTATTTGCGAGAATTTTCACCACAAATACCAGGTTGACTTGAACGTCCCTCGTGTATATACATAATGAAGATCGTAGTCATGGTAACAGTAACCATAACAAAGGATTGAAAAGTGATGCATCATCTGTCAACACATGCTCCGTGCTTCAGAGCAAAATAAACAAATCAACTCTGTTAGATAGACAGTTGATATTTCAATCTTGTAGAGATAGAAAGAGATGTGTCAAAGAGTCACCCCACCGTGAAAAAATATATATAGTTCAAAAAGTGCTGCATCTGTATTGAACCAAGAGGGTCAGAGAAGTGATAATCCGCAGTTCGTATGATGATAATGTAGAATGCAAGGAAAATCTTTGTCATATGGTTTATTATGTAAGAAACATGGATGTGAGTGCTCTGAATGGGGATTAACCGAAGTCCCTGTATGATTTATCACTGCGAGTATAATTTCTCTGAGGGGAAAGATGACTCGTCAGATAAGGAAAAGAGGTTAGGCATTATGAACCCCATCCATCATGATGATAATATCAACATGAGCACCCAGATACACACACACACACACACACACTGGACAAATGCATGCACATACACTTCCGTATACTTCATGTACTGCAAGGATGCAAGAATACAATCCACAGATTTCAGCAATTCATCTTACGAGAACAAATTAACCTTTAGTTTATCTGTTCATCTCATTTTATATCATCAACACTAAGCATTAATCTTTATACTCAGCAGATGCTCCACGCGCCCTCAGATTAAGTAATCAGCGTCTGGTAACAGGATAATTACCTTTAATAAAATTACTCACGACAAACACAAATTGCAGTTAATCAGCTTGCACTGAGGCTCCAAGGGAAATGCTGAACATTTTGTAAAGCATCAAAAGCTCCTTAATACAGGGTGAGACTAAACTAATGGGATTTTACATTTCTATTTATCTAAATAATGTTTTATATGATTAATGTGTAATATTATCAGGATAGCAAGTGAAACTTTATATACAGTAGACTGCTAACATTTCCATAACCCCGACCAAATGCAGAAGGCAAAGAAATTTAATTTACACCAATTACAGACTGTGTGTGTCCAGTTTCACAGACATTTTATTGAACTTTCACTAAATTACTTTACAATCCTCCAGCAACATATTTCGCTTGAACGTATAAGCATATTGTCGCTGCATTAGTTAACAAATGGTGGTTGCATGGTGGTGTAGTGCGTAGCACTGTGGCCTCGGACCTCCAGGGTTGAGGGTTTGATTTCCGCCAGGGTCGAGGGTGTGGCCTGCAATGGATTGGCAACCTGTCCGAGGTGTACCAAGTCTCCTGGGATAAGCTCCAGGCAAGATAAGTGGTATAAAAGATAAACGAACGAATCATCAACAAGTCACTAAACATATACAGTATCACAGATCTTTCCATATTAACAGTAAAATGCTTCATGGTGGATTTTCCTTTACAACACAGAAAGTTAAATAAAATCCACATCAGTTAATTTTGAGTTTTTCTTTCTAAATGTGACGCTATTCGATCTTTCAGTTGTCTTAAACATCCTTCACACTTTCTTATTCTTTTCTAACTCTGCCAGAAATGCTTGGCCAGTCTTTTCTTCTTTTAATTTTTTCTTTTTTCTCTGTAACTACTGTACGCCAGAGGTCAAATACTGGCTTATTCAAACAAAGCCTGGGGATGGAGTGGGTCAGAAGAAACCCTTGATTCCTTCTAGTGCTTCAACTTTTCTTAAGTCATTATTGGAGTGTAAAAATAAGGGAGATCTCTGATAACTTGGACTAGAGATATACAGTATGTGTTTACTACTGCCCTGTTCTGATTATAGAGTTTTGGCTAAAACTTGTTAAATGATAGAGAGGAAACTGCAACGTGCTAGATGTGGAAACTTTGTCAATAGTGGAGAGAGAAAGAGATGGGAATTTACACTGAAGAACATCCCAGGAGACATAGGGCACGAGGCGGGTACACTCAGGACGAGGTGACAATCCATTGCAGAACACACACACATATACTGTACATACACACTTACTCATACAGTACGATCATTTGCACACTACGGGCAATTTGGGAACATCAGTTACCCTAATCTGGATGTCCAAGGTGACTAAGCCACCATGCCACTGGCTGTAATACCATTGATTAATAATTATATACTGTACTAGTAAACTGGTGACAGGATGATAGACACCTAATGCTCATTTATGCCTGTGAGGATCAAAGGCCTGTGCATCTAGGCAGTTCCCACAGAAAAGCCAATATGGCACAGTTTGATGAAAATAAAAAAAATCAATGCTCACCACAATAGAAAAGTATCAGATCACAGACAAAGTGTTCAAAGGTGTTGATCCGACCTTGATCCTGATCCAGATCTCAATTTGACCCAGCATCCATGGAATGCAACGAACATACATGTCCGATTCATGGAGCCCACGCCCTTCAACCCACAGCACCCAAAGGATCTGCTTCTAATATCCTGATGCCGGACAAAACATCACACCCCTAGATGTCTCGTGACGTCATTCCCCAAGGAGTCAGAACTGCCCAGTGGTACACAGGGAACCCAAGCAATATTGGCCCTAGTGATCAGTGTGTATGATATTAACTAGTTTAAGATGTGGGAGCTGAAATGTTTGCTACCTGCACTGAATTGACAATTGAGGACCAAGTCATGCCAGAGATCAGCAACAAGCCCGAGAAATGGCTCTTCTTCCATAAGGTCACAATAGGCTCAAAAATCTAATTGCCTTGTTCTAGTCATGGCCAATTCACAACCATGGGTAATGCCAAAAAACTAAAAACACTGTCATCTCTTCTTTTTTTTTTTAGACTTTCAGCTCACTATTAAGACGGCTAGCAATTCTTTCCCAGTTGTTTGTTGTGTTGAAATAAAAATCATTAATAAACTGTGCAGTAGCAAAAATACTAAAAGTTGAAAATGAAATTTAGGTATGGGAGAAAGAGCCTCGTGAAGTGATATTATAACTCCATTTCCTAGATAGTGTGGATAGTAATAAAATTACACTTCATGTTGACATAGACTAAATATTCCATGTTAAAATTATTGGAGTTCATTTCTTTGAAATACAGAATATTGAAGACAATATATATATATATATATATATTTCCCTCCACACTATGTGGTGTACAAACTGCACTCAATTGTTGCTATTGATCTGAATGGACCTAGAACAACAGTAGAGTCTATTTAAAAATAAGCGTTCTCTGTTTATATGCAGTTTGTCGAAGAAAATAATGAATTATGCATAAAACTGACAGTGTTTTATTGGTAAATATTGTTTTAATAAACCCACAGCACTGCAGCGGAGCTTAAGGTATTATAATGAAGAGAAAGAAAGAAAGAAAGAAAGAAAGAGAAAGTACATCCAGAATAGTAGATAATGTTAAGAGACTATGTAGAGATAAT
This sequence comes from Clarias gariepinus, assembly GCF_024256425.1. Taxonomy (NCBI): domain Eukaryota; kingdom Metazoa; phylum Chordata; class Actinopteri; order Siluriformes; family Clariidae; genus Clarias; species Clarias gariepinus. The sequence continues at coordinate 13,376,388 of NC_071106.1, read as the reverse complement.
TATGGATTATTATACATTCTGTATATACTAAGCTATTGAGTGCACAGACACAATCATAGGCATAGCTTAGCGGAATTTCTCGAAGGTCATCTCCTCCTCTTAGAAAAAAAAAACATTGTCAAACACTGTGCAACCTTTAACAAAGTAGACTGTTTTTTTTCCTAGTGTCACATAGTCAGACGAAATGAGTGCCACATAATTGCTCTCTCTCTCTCTCTCTCTCTCTATCTATCTCTCTCTCTCTCTTTCTCATCTAAAGTACTGTTTGTCAGGTCACTTTAAACTCCTTACACTCCATGGTGACATGGTGCCCTGTTGCCTGTCAGTTTTGTCATGCAGAAACTGAGCTTGTGCAATCGGTGACTCAGGCTCCATAATGTCTTACAAGAGCAGACGAATAAACGGCTCTCACAGCTCTTACAGCCAACTCTCACATCCTCTCACGCCTCCACACAATCTCCATTCAGCCCTGTTAGCTTCATACCACTTAATTTTTAGACAGGTGAGAAATTAAAGAGAAAAGTGTCGAGCCTGTTATGCTATAGGGGGCACTTATTTTTTCCATTTTTTCCAGTTATAGGGAAGTGAAACTGCAAATCAATACAACTTTTATCTGACTGATATCCATTAGCCTATGATCTATGATCTTTTCAATCCTGATGGGATACAAAACAATTTAAGGACTATATATATATATATATATATATATATATATATCATTATATTTATACATATATACTGTATGTGTGTGTATGTAAGAAGTAATACTTTAAGATACAGTATAGCTTAAAAGTAATAAAGCAGGTAAAGAGCCCAAGGCCACTCATATGGCCTCCAACTCTAAATTTCAATTCTAATCTACTTGTGCTTCTAATCGATGGGATGCGACGGACAGTCAAGTCTGATACATAACAGCAGACCTCCCCCCCCCCCCCCCCCCCCCGCACCCCCCAGGGTTTCTACCATATTCATTCAAAAATTAATAAGTCTCTTTCTTTCAGACAAAATGTTTAAGGGCCTCAATCCTTTTCCAAGACTGATAAAATTCCCATAATAACAGAAACACTGTACTGTATGTGCTTAGAAAAGTGTGGTCAATAAAATTCATTTTTGCAACCGTTTATCTTTTTTAATTTAATTTATCTCGTATGGTGAAACATTCAGACAAATAAATATTGTGCAACTGAAAATGCATTTATTCATTATGCTGGTAACACACCCACATACCTATTAATTCTTAAAACAAATATGCATGCACAGAAAAAGAGAAATGAAATCTGAACAATTGTGCTCGGTTTTCACCTGAAGAACGACGTCTGAGCGAGTGTGTCCAAGTGTATTATCGCAAATTAAATAGACGAATTTATAACTATTATAAAATAGAACAGTATTTTCCATCATCTGCATAGCTGCGGAGAATGACTTCTAAACCACATTCATACCAAACACATTCACATCCACTATTTATGAGTTTATGGATCAGCGTGTGAATATCTAATCGTTTCTGGTGTATTTATGTATTCTGCGTAACAAAGGACCAATTTTCTTCTCTCAGCCCAGAAAGGGTTTCACTATTGTTATACATACTGCAGCAAAGTTTTTACAAAAGACACAAGACTATCCTGGCTTTCCAGACGTGAGGCAGTATAAACCGTAAGTTTACATGGTACTCATTAGACGCTCTGCCTGATTGAAACACGAACAGAATCAGAGCGGCTGCACGGACTCGTCCGTCCTTTTTTATCCTGTTTTTTAATGAGTGGAGGCCTTGCTGTATTGTATGTATATTGTATGAGCACTCATAATCTTGAAGAGTCAACGTCGAACCGCATAATGGCATAATGAACCTGGATTTCAGTCAAACAGTTAGTCCAGCTCCTTAATGTTATAATGAAGTTGGATCTTCCAGAGTCTCAGATTGGGTGGGAATATGCAATGGGGAAGCGTCTCAGTTAACAACAACAGATGGTATCTGACAGCCATGTTTCTTGTCACGGAAGACACAATGTTGCCAATGTGACACACTGTTGCCAATGACAACACCTGATCTTTAAGCTGTTCAATACAGGGTTGAAAAATATGCAGTGGAAGGCAATACCGATACTACTTTACTGCTAGCAAAGCAGGTTTTTTTGCTTTACTGTCATTCATCAAGTATCCGGTTTACTTTTTTTTTTTAATGGAGCTTGTAATATAAATGAAACGCTCGCTTATGGGCTTGTTTACATAAACTACATTAATTAGAACAGTAAAATCATGCACGTTTCATTACAATCAATAACTGCAGATTTTTTTTAAGAACGGTATTTTTTGCAAGGTGCACATGAAAAATTATTCTAGGTAACAGTGCAAAACTTACAATAAAAAAGACCTGCACTTCTTTACTCCGCCTGAGTGTCATTCAAAGAGTTGTTTTTGCTGTTGTTGACACTTCCTCCCCATGCAAGGCGAATACTCTATAAATGTTTTTTTTGGACTTTGACAGAATGTCAGAATGTCTCGGGGATGTAATTTGAAACGGCACAGATTCATTTACTGACTTGTACACAGCAACTATAAAGTCTTTATTTATGTTAAAACTTCCTTGTTTTCTCAACATCAACAAAAAAGCTTTGGATCTTAGTTTGTGTCTAAGATCAAACTGCATGCTCGGACCGTTCTTTACATCTACAAGTGACCAGATCACAAGAAAAGACACATTTGACCTCATTTAGACCTGTAGTCAAAGTGGCTCTGTTCACTCATGATGGATCTGAATACTAGACCAGAACGGGGTTCAAATTCCCACCTACGCAACCTTCTTTCTATTCCACAGCGTACCTGCCAGTGCATAACAGTCTCAATTTGTCTAAAAACACTTTTTCTTTTCATGAGTGAATGGGCTGAAAACACATACAGACACAACATTGAAAACATCTCTTACTGGAAATTGTCTCAAGGCTACAGCGGATTCATGTAAATATTCTAGGTGCAGATTGTCAATCCTAAAAAGCTAGGAGTAATAAAGAGAGAAAAAAAACAACACCACTCAATACTGCATTCTGGAGTTGGTATAAATACAAAAAAAAGGTCATTTAAGGTTTACAGGAAACAGCTGAGTTCAATAGGCAGGTGAGTGAACATGAACTAACATCCAGACTGGATTACGTTGTGGATTTGTGCTGGCTCCTGGATTACCAGTGGAGTCTGACAACCTGTTCCAAGGCTTTCAACACACTGATTCCCATCACAATACATTATTTTTAGTAATATTTAGTTTGAGAGCTCTCCTCTAAACAGGTAGTAAGTGCCTTTACATGCTTAGAGTAAAAGAGTTGTCCATTAGAAATCCCACAAGTGCCATGCCTATGCATATTTGAAATGATTGCTGTTTTGTGTTATTTCACTGGTGTAAATTAAAAACAGTGCAGGAAGACAGGAAGCAGCCTTAGGGGGGCATTTGGATTTTATTGTCAGCATAAAACCATTTACCACATGCTGTGCACTGTCACGTAAAAAAAGAAAAAAAGAAAAAAGTTTTGTATCATCAAGTTGCTTCAGGATGCATGAAATGCAGGAAATGCATAAACACCCCAAGAGGAACCCTAATGTCGTATATTTTTAAAAGTTGCAATGACTCTGTTAAAATGACGTTAGGGTAATGTGTAGTGAATGACCCTGACACAATGTTGCACGTACAATGTTCAGAAGATTCCTCTATCACTCACACTGGACAGGGTGCCCATCCATTGCAGGGCACACATTTACACACTACGGGCAATTTGGGAACGCCAATTAGCCTAATCTGCATGTCTTTGGACTGTGGGAGGAAACCGGAGTACCCTAAGCAAACCCACCAAGCACAGGGACATGCAAACTCCGTGCACACAGACCCGAGGTGTAAGGCGACAGTGCTAACCAACAACAGAACATCAAAAATGTATTATACTGTAGCAATTTACAGTACGCTGAGCACAGGAGTTTTCCACTATCTCTTGTACACAAAGAGCTTGTGCATCTCTAGAACTTTGAAGCATTATCTATCTGTTGAATTCGAAAATATTACTGTGAAGTGCATTACGGCACCCATGCAAAAACAAAATATAACTAAACAACACGAAAGAGGGGAAAATCAGTAAACAATATTGCATAGTACTGTATGTACGCTATATGGAGTTCATACAACATCCAAACTGCATAATGCCCGGGTTCACTTAGAAATTAAGCTTGCATTAATGCTGAACCATTGCAATTTTTTTCCCCTTTCAGCTGCTTGCTGATTTAATGGTTTGGTAAATCGCATTTGCCTTGTGAGTTTTGACTTTTGTTATTTTGTAGAGCTTGCTGGTTGACAGAGCAATTTATGTGCATATTCTAGCATCAGCAGCCGGTTCCCTGGTGGACCAGGGGTTCTGCATCACTGCCCAGGTTCAATTCCAGCTCAGGGACCTGACTTAATTGCCAAACCCCCTTCAAACTAGAACAAGAATTCAAACGATATATATTTCAGTTGAGAGATAAAAATGCTATTTAAAATGTTGTGTTACTCATTTATTCATTATCCCAGTGTCATGAAGACAATGTTTGTCCAACATTAATACATCAATGTAATTCTATCTTTTCAAAACAAACCAATATCACTGTGATTTAAATTAGGCAACTATGAGGAGCGTTCAGGTTAAACCAGGACTTGTCATGAAATTTCACGAGTGAAGGGATAAAACATATTGACATTTACAGAAGACTTTAAGCAGAGTATAGTGATGAGACTCTTAGCCACAGTAAAACATATGAATGGTGCAAACATTTTAAACAAGGCTGTGTCTTCATAAATGATGATCATGGCAAAGGTGGCTCACTGCATTCGTTTCCTGTGAACATTCTGTCATGGAATGCAAAACTGGACAATGGACATGGACAATGCACAACTTCTTACTGCAGCATTTTGCTGTGAGATATTGTCACATCTACTATACAGTCCTGAACTCGCTCCAAGAGAGTTCCATATGTTTAGGCTATTAAAGGAGTTCCTGGGAGGCCATCATTTTAGACTTGAAGCAGGCAGTGTGATCATTTCTTCAGCATAATGAAAAAACTTTCCACCTTGATGGTATCTAAGCACTAGTGAATAACTGCATTCATGTAGCTGGGGATTATATAGAGAACTAAAGATAGTTTTTACTTTTATAATTGTATTTTTTTATTTGGCACATTCAAAAGTCCCAATTTGATGCCCCTCATAGTTTTGTTGTAATCATAGGTTTCACCAATTATGTACTAATGTTGATGAGTCTGAGGAAACAACAAAGCCAGAATTCACATACAATGCAGACAGTGAAAGCATTTCTACCTTGTTGTTCTCCAGTGTTTTCAATGCCATAGTGGAAAGGTTCATATTTAATTACAAAAAAGAAACAAAAGAAAGAAAAGCACTTCTGCTTAAAAGGTTTAAATCTGGATAGAGATTTGAATATTAAGAGCTCTAAACACACTGCTACAGAGAGTTGCATTTTATTAGACCTCTAGTTCTATCACGGGAGTGTGGGAATTGAGGAGGTTTAGAGCTTGGCATCCTGGTTTCCACAATTTAGGCAAACAGCAGTAAGCCCAGGTTTTCCTTCTCGTTTGCCAGGAACCATGTTTAAGCCCAACAAATTATTAAATCACACTGCCAGGTTATCCCTCACCTCCACAGAGACCTGCTGGCAAACTGCTCTTTCCATGGCTCGATACAGATGCCAGTGCCACTGGCCTATAGTCGTTTCCATCTTTAGTAATGACCTTTTTGGCAAGAAGGATGATAGTAGTCTATCAAAGCTGGAGTCAAACAGTATCTGAAAAGCTGTGCCAAAACATGGGGCTAGCTGTGCCAGGCACCTCTTGGAGCACTATGTGTTTAAACCTAAATCAGGCTTAGGAGCCTTTCTTGGGTTTCTAAATTTGTCCCTTGACAGGGAAAAGGTGATAGCAGATCATGAGGGCGAACATTCCTTCCATGGATCCACACAATCAGACAATAATAAAGATTAGTGGTAAATAATCCTCTAATGCAATGCATATAGTACCACATCTCATGTAATTGCCGTGGTCATTTTTCATCAACTTTTAAATACATTTTTTATTTGGAATTTGGATCAATTGCATCTTATTAGGTAGAAATAGCAAGATAGAAATAATCTTTACAAGAGACCATGAATGAGGTCATTATCTTCAACTCTTTTATCTTTATCATTAAAAATACATGCTAGTCTGTGATTTTAAAATAGCCCTTTCGTGCTTCCTCACTTCCGTGGATTGGTTAACTCTTTATCATGTATAGCTAAGGGGCAAGCTCAGTTTTGGAAATGTATACCAACTAGTCATCAGATCCGTTTTTATCACAGAGGTTAGGAAATGAAATGCATTCATCCAAGTTTGTAAGAAACACTATCATATCATATTTATTTATTTAAAGGAAATCTTTGGGATGTCATTATGCCTAAAGGGCTTTGAACATATTATTTCCCACACCATGAGGTTTGTTGTTGATCAGCATGAATGGTCACCCATAAACTGATTCCTTAACTCCTTTAGTGCCATTATATTACATTATAGTCTTTAAAATAAAAACATGTTACAGTAAAACAAAAAACAATTACGGTGATAATCTTTTTTGTATCTGCTTTTGATTTATTTTATACTAGACTCACCAGCCACTTAGATACATCTTGCTAGTACTGGGTTGAACTTACTTTTGCCCTTAAAACTGCCTTAATTCTTTATAACAAAAATTAAACAAGGTGCTAGGAATATTCTTCAAAGATCTTGGTCCATACTGACATGACAGCTTACTGACATGACAGCATCATGCAAATATCACAGCAGAAACCGAGGCTCTTTGTGAAACCAGTAACAGTTTTTCCAGTCCAATTTTGCCTAGCCCATAGGTATTTTAACCTCAGTTTCCTGTGGCCCCCTGTGTTTTCCTTTTCTTCTAGAGTCCATCTGCATCGAGGTTCGACCTGTTGTGCATTTGTGATAGTCTTAGACATATTGTAACAGTATTTCCTTTCTCTCAGCTCGATCCAGTCTGGCCATTCTCCTCTGACCTCTTCCATCAACATGGCATTTTCACCCAGAGAACTGCTGCTCACTTGATATTTTCTCTTTTTCAGACTCTACAGATGGTTGTCCGTGAAAATCCCAGTAGATCAGCAGTTTAAAATCGCCACATTTCTTAATCAATCTGATGCTCAGTTTGGACTTTAGCATTTTAGATGTAGACATGGTCGGGACAATGATTGGACATGTGATCGGATGATTAGATATAAGTGGTATTGAGGAGATGAACAGGTCTACTTAAAGTGCCTGGTGAGTGTATGTTTTACAGGGTGATTACAGATAATAATTTTTTTTTGTACTGCATTGGCATTTCTGTGGGCTCAGACCATACAGGCTAGCCTTTGCTTCCCACAGGCATAAATGAGCCAAGGGGGTGCCCGTGATCCTCTCACCAGTTTACTGGCATGAAATTAATAATCAGTGGTAATCTGTTAACCCTCTATGTGAAACAGAGGTGGACGTCACATTTTAATTGGCACTGTGTACCTTGCACCTCCCTTCCATTTATTTTTCAAGAACCGAAATGGGTGTGGCAGGTCTTTTCTCCCCTTTTATTTTTACCCCCCAGCAGTTGTGGAACTGGGACAACCTATCTTGCCATATTCTTGACACTTGTGCACAAGCCTTCTGCGATATACAACTTGAAAGTATAAAGCCTCATCTGTTCCTTCCTTTTGTTCATCCCAATGCTGCTGCAATCTCTCTTGTAGAGCAGCCAAGCAGTCACAATAGTCATGTTGATAAAGTGAAACATCAGATGGTGGTACCACTTCTTTGACCTGATTTTGTTGCAGTACAGTGCATTGAGAGAGTCAAGCAGATCCATCCCACCCATATTTTTATTGTACTTTTTTTTTTTTTTTTACCACAAGAGTACAGGGGACGTTGATAATTTCCCACCTATCATCCTCGGTGACAGGGTGTGCTCCAATGTAATTACTGGGAAGAATGACTGAACCATTATACCAAAAATAATACCACTTTACAGCATGCAAGTTGGTTTCTCCAACAATGGCTAGCATTTTCTCCTTGCCTGTGATGGAACTGCCTGTGCAAACACCCAATCAACAACCACCATGGATTCACATTTTATACAAAAAAAGGATCTTTACCAAATCAAACATACTTCTTCACATGGTCATGCATATCACAGATATTTGTATACAAGTTTGTTGTTTATTTAAACATGTTAAAAAGTGAATTTTCTACTACAGTTTGTCCAAGCCAGGTATGGTCCAAAAAAGGACTGTCTCACCTCCAGACAAAAGATCAAACTTACACCCACTTTAAATTTTATTGGTCACAGCCTTTTATCAGGCTTTTGGTGTGATGTTTTACTTAAAAAAATATAAAAGGGGAAGTGTGTGGGCCAAAATAGTGTTTTGTTGCCTGAGGGCAACACCATGCCATAGAGAGGGTTCATGACATGTGGTGTTAATATTATGGCTGATCGGTGTATGGGAACCCAATGAACAGTTAGCAGGTTAGCTTACTATTTATGCAAAGATTAATTCCCAAATTGTGCCACCTTAAATAACATTTATTTAAAAACAATTAGCATTGTGGTGGCACAGTGTCGCCTTGCACCTACAGGGTCCGGGTTCGATTCCCAGCCAGGTTCGATTCTCGTCCCTGTGTGCGTGGAGTTTGCACGTTCTCTCCGTCGTTGGTGAGTTTAAGTTTTATCCTATAGTCCACAGACATGCAAATTAGTCTAACTGGCATTCCCAAATTGCCCGTAGTGTGTGTATGTGTGTACCATGCGACGGATTTACACCCTGTCCAGAGTGTACCCCCCTTCGTGCCCTAAGTTTCCTGGGATAGGCTTCAGACCGCCTGCGACCGTGAATACAGGGTTAAGCAGTATTGACGATGAGTGAGAGCGAGTTAGCACTGTGTAGATTTGTATTTATAAAGTTTACAACTCCACTTTATGAAGAGTAAAAACTTGTCAACTGTTATACCATCCACACGTAGTGAAAATATTGGACTGGGATCAGCAAGAAGTGATATTTGAGTGTTTATTGTTGTTGTCAATTTTAATACCAATAACCTAATATATGGAGCTTCAAGTGAGATAAGAATGCTGTCATATCCTTAACCATGAAACATGATACAGTCTAATGGGAAAACATTTATTGGATATCATGTTCTGAATAAATAGATGACGGTTTTCTGCAATCCTTAGTCTTTTGCCTTTGGAATTTATTTAGACTTTGTTTAAAGCGGAATTCCCATATCATGATAAAGTCTTGATTGAAATGATATGTTTATAATTTGCATTCTGGAATTTATATATTTCTTTTTTTTCTGGCAAAGTTAATTGTTAAAAGCTCTACACAAAACAATTGAACTGAATTGCATCCATAATGATGGCACAATGGCTTAATGGCTGGTACAGGTGCCTTGCACCTCCAGGATCTGGGTTCAAATCGCATCTCAGGTCTATGTGCTTGGTGTTTGGCCCTAAGGCAATGTCCACACGTAGCTGGGAATTTTTAACACGTGCAATTACTTACACATTACTGTACGTTAACAAACAGAGGTGCTGAAATGTACAATGAAGCTCACTGCTGCTATATACAAAACTCAGACGACACAGACACGAGACATCAGTGGTGTTTTTTGACAAGACCCGGACGGACTTCTACAAAGCGCATGACATTTTGTCTACGCTTCTGATTGGCTGTTAATTAGGGAGGCTCCTAACAGCACTTAACAGGCCGTTTTGCGTTTCCATGTGAACAAAGATATTTTTAAAACGTAGGTCATGATATCATGAATTTATTTAAAAAACGAAGTAGAAAAGTCTTCATTTTTAAAAATACCCAGCTATGTGTGGACATAGCCTAAGTCTCCTGAGATAGACTCCAGGTTTTCTGTGATGCTGTATACAGGATTAAGCGATAGAGACTATGAGTATGTGAGTAAGTGCATCCAACATTTCAAACACATGTGGAACATGAAAAGAAAGTAATGTAGTGTTTAAATGCTGTTCACTTACTGTAATAAACCCATTTCTCCATTAAACAGCTACTTCATTTAAAATGGAAGAATACACCAAGAATAACTTCTCTTCTGATTTTTTTTTTTTTTTTTTGCCTGAATATTTTGGTTTATAATGTCAAAGGGATAACTGCAAATGTAAGCAGTGTGTGGAAGTATTAAAGGAGCAGTTGCTTACATCAGACTGGGACTAAAGATAACATCTAGGGCTGACTTTTATTTATTTATTTATTATATTCTAATTGTACTGTGAAACATTTCAAATGAAACATAAAAATGCAGAGCGCTTAAATTTTATACAGCTGCATGTCTGTGCAGAATGTTACATAAAAATGATGTTTAGAGACACACACATACATGCGCACACAATACAAGTTATCACATAAATAATAATAATAATATCCATGTATGATTAATAATATCCGAGATTTTATCTTTGCGTGTAGGCCTGAGAGTGTTGCATGTGGGTGGAAGGTGTCTGAGATCTATGGGAGAAAAGCAAAGACAAAAATGTCCCGGATGGCCTGTGTGACTGTGTGTGCGAGAGTGTGCGTGTCTTCCATCACTACATGTGCATAGGCATGTGTTTACTCAGTAGGTGTAGGATCACTACAATTTTTTTCCTCTCTCAGCTGTGGACATATCATCCCCCTTGCACTCTATTGGGTTACTTCACCAAATGGTGCCATGTGCAGACCCAATTACCATAGCAACGGCATGTTGCCACAGTACATTAGTCTGAGTGAAGAGCCCGGCTTTGAAAAAAATGACAGTCTGCGGAGCTGGGAGATGCACTCGAATGCTAAAGACATAAGTTCTGATGCAACTTCTTTCATCAAACAGAACCTCTTGACCAATATACCAGATAAAAAAAAAACATTGGACTATGCTCTGGAAAATGGCCAAGAATGATTTTTCTGCCAATAATATACTTTGACATCTTTATTTTAAGGGGGAAAAAATCATCAGTATACAGTACTCTTACGCTACTTTTCAGCATTGTCTCAGCTGTCTAAATCCTGTTTATGCATACAGCATGCTGCAAAATCATTAAGCATCATAAAAAAGTTCCTTATTAACTAAAGATTAATTTGGCTAATTTCCACATTTGAGGAATATGCATTCCTTTTTTATCCGTTTCAAAGCATGTTTTCTTAATGCATTCTCCAATAACTTTTTAGATAGATAACATAAGATTATCATAGAATAGTATTTTTTTTTTTATTACGGGACAATTTTTGGAGTATCTTAAATCGGACATGGAGAATACATTATTGCATTATCGCTTCTTTTATAGAATACAGTCAAAACCTGATTGAGTTCATGCAGCACAGAGCGACAAGCAATAATCTTATACGGCCGCTGTAATTATACAGTGTAATCAGGCTTAAGTGTGTTTTTGTGAGACAGTGAATTTGTCAATGCCGTGATTTAATTAAGTCACTGGATGAGCTACGTGCCATATTGAAACGGTCATAAGCCCAAGCAATTAAGTTTGTAATCAGATCCCGGCTGTCAAAACGTCCACGATGTACCCGCACCGTCTCGTCATCATTTCAAACAGAAAACAGTGCTTAGACGCTTTTTACAGATAACAATAATAAGTTTTTACCACAGATGATGAGACAGAAGCTGATGTTGATGATGCAGCTAATCAAAGTGGAAACTTATTTCTCATTGTAAACATATTATTCTGAGACCCTTACAGTACGTTTCAGCGCTCAAGTGGCAAAGGTGAATATAAAGTACTGAACAAGTCATGCATTTCATTAAAGCTTTTCATTAAACTTATTCAATGAACTTTATACAAAGGAAGAGATTTAAAAGACTAGACTGCAGCAGAACATTGTGTGAAACATCACCTTTACCAGTGACAGACAAGAATCTTTTCTTTCTCTTAAATTAGAAAAAATGACGGTCTCTTGAACGCTGAACAAGGCCACGGTGCTGTCAAAGACTCAAGTGCGGAATTACTTTGTAACAGCTTGTAGTTATTGTTTTTGTGAATATATTGTCTAATTCATGCTCATGCCGCTTCTGGCAAACTTTTAAAGACATTTGAAACTTTTTATTACCTACACACAGTAAGTGCAACCTCATATTTATTCTCTAAGGTAAAAAAAAAAAAAAAACAAGCCTGTAGACTGAGAACTGTGAGTTAAAAATACAGTTCTTTTTTTTTTTTTTAGGATGTCAAAGTTAACAAACTTAGCTTTTAAACTTTCCTGAGGCACGAATCACTCATTCAGTGACTCTCACCTAGGGGCCATTTAGAGTAGCCAATCCACCTACTGACATGTTTTGTGAACCCTGAGGAAACCCACGCATTCACATGGAAAACATGTGAAACTCCAAGCAGACGGTAACCCGAGCTTAGGAATGAACCAAGGAACCTGGAGCTGTGAGATATTTATTTAATTTACATTTTTGTCCATGTTCTGGAAAGGTACCAATAAATCTGCCAAGAAAACAATGTTGCATAAGACATCTAGGGCAGAGACAGAAAATATCTGTCAAAATAGATTTCATATATATACAGTATATGAAATATGTATGTGTGTGTGTACAGTATATGTACACACACACACACACACACACAAGGGTCCAACTACAAGGTTGGACCCTTTTGACTTTAGAACTGCCTTAATTCTTCATTGCATAGATTCAACAAGGTCATAGTAACACCCCTCCCATCCGTATTGACATGATAGCATCATGCAGTTCGTGCAGATTTCTCAGCCACAAATCCGTGATGTGAACCTCCTGTTCCTCCATATCCCAAAAGTTGTATTGGATTGTTGGATTAAGGTCTGGTGACTGTGGAGGTCATTTAAGTATAGTGAACTCATGTTTAAGAAACAATGCCCAATTGGTATTAAGGAGCCAGGAAAATATCCCTTACACCATTACACCATCACCACCAGACCAAAGGCAGGATGGATCCTTGCTTTCATGTTGTTTTTAGCAATTTCTTACCATTCCATCTATCTGTCGCAACAGAAATCAAGACTTAACAGGTCAGGCAAAGTTTTTCTAATCTATTGTTCAATTTTAGTGAGCCCATGTGAACTGTAACCTTAGGTTCCTGTCTATACAGTAGCGATACAGGGTCTGGTTTTCTGCTGCTCTAGCCCATCTGCTTTAAATTTCGACGTGTACGTTCAGAGATGCTCTTTAGCAGAACTCAGCTATGATAAGATGTTATTTTAGTTACTGTTACCTGTTACCAGATCAAATCAAATCAGTCTGGCCATTGTCCTCTGACCTCAGCATCATCAAGGCATTTTCAACCAGAGAACTGCTGCTAACCTTAAGCTGTGAAACTGCTGTAAACCTTACAGATTGCTAAACATGAAGAACTTCAGCACCAACAACTGACATTCAAAGTCACATTCAAAGTCATTTAAATCTGATATTCGGTTTGAACTAGTTTTGACCATCTAAGGGCATAAAATAAACTCAATAAAGTTGCTGCCATGTGATTGGCTAATTAGATATTTGCAAAAATGAGCAGTTGATTAGTTGAAGGGGTGTACCGATGAAGGACCATGAATTTAAGTACACTTTTAAATATGGGACATGATACATTTTTGTATGATGGGGATGTTTTGCACTGCTAAAAAAGATGTTCATGTAAAATAAATGAAATTGAAATAAAGTATCACCCTGGCCCTTATATTTAACATCATCCTCCAGATAGCCAAATCTTGCTGACTAAAAAGTTTCAATGGAATAAAATTTCAATAAATCAGGTGAAACTACTAATTCGCCCGTGGCGTTTATAGTCTGACTCTGGTCTGAATAATTGATAGAGAAGCAGAGGGAGTATAACTCGGAAAAGTGACATTTTACTGGACGCTTACACCGACCTCACCCTTCCCAAGCATCTCGTTCTCTTCTCCATCTTCCGGTCTTCTTTCCTCCATTCTAGATCAGCTTCATTCTCCTTTTTTTCTTTAATGGCTGCATAACATTTCATAAACTTCCCTTCTCCTCACCTCCCTCCTCCATGTACACCATCGCTTCTTTCAGTTTTCTATAAGCTCCTATCATTTTTTTCTCCTTTCCTGCATTGCTCGCTCCTTCCACCCTATTGGGCCAGACTGCAAACCCCATATGTCTTTGATTTTGTGCTTGAAAAATGAAGATGGTGAATTTCAAAGAGAATCCTCTTCTGCTGACACAAACCAACCCACTCACATCGTTTTATCTCAAAGTCTCTCAGTTTCTCCCTATCTCTGTTACTGAAACACAAGCGGATGCACACTCTTATTTTACACATATGCACAGCCAATGCACTCATTGTTACACCTTAGACCCCCCCTACTACCCCTCCCATGTCTAAAAATCTACATGTCTCTTCATTGCCTTGAGCGTGATACATAAGAATCCTCTTCCTCTCCCTGCCTGCTTTTCTATAACTCCATTTTCAGGTGTGTTTGTGTACAGTCACGGCTAAGTGTAACATAAGCTCATCTAATATTGCCACGCCAGCCTGAGCACTTTTACATGGTTTATTTTTACCTGCTCCCTTTGCTCTCTACCTGTCAGTCAAATACAATCCTCTCAGAGGCATCGCACACAGCGTCTCAGCTCGTGTCGCCATCACAGCCACAGGTCTGCCAGCGCAGCAAACACTTCTCACACTGGCTCTAATTACACCGCCACTGTGCACCTTTACACACATTAACCACAGACTGACACAGAAACGCAGCATGATTCTGTAGGCCCACACACACACACACACACACACTAATACATACCATGGCAAATAATGAGGCAAGGGCAGTATGCAGTTTGAATATGACAGGAAGATGGAATGCTAACCTGATTTCTTCAAGTAGAACTGGAGAAACATTTGTTGTTCCTGGAAATTCTATTGTTTTAATCAATCACTGCCATCTGATCCAGCATCATCAGTTTGCACTTCCTAATTCTCTCAAGCAACATGATAATTCCCTCCAAGTGCACTGTTTACCTTCTGGAAAGGAAAGCTTATTGGAGAACTCTGCATTTTAGTGTTGCATGCCCACTTAATGTGATATGTCTGAAAATGAAATACAGTAGCTAGTGCATATCCATGCTTCTGATATATAGGTATTATTACTTCTGTAAGGTTTTGGTTAAATTTCCTTGATTGGTTTAGGAGGAGGTTGCATGGTGGTGTAATGGTTAGCACTGTCACCTTGCACCTCCAGCATCCGGGTTCGAGTCCCAGCCAGGCTCAATTTCTGTCTCTGTTAGCTCTGTTCCTGTCTCTGTTAGCTCTGTTACTTGGTGGGTTTCCTCTGGATACTCGGTTTTCTCCCTTAGTCCAAAGACTTGCAGATTAGGTTAATTGGCATTCCCAAATTCCCCCCAGGAACAGTTTGGGAGGAGTTGCAGATGCAGATAAAAGGAAGGTGTGACGACAGACAGTGAGGGATGATGGAAAGTGATGTTTTTGCAGGCAGGTGATACAGTACAATGCCTCAAAAAGGTTAATATTTTAGAACAAAAATGACAGCGTTTAAGCTATTTAAGCACAAGTTAGCATGTTTAGGAGTTGACTACACTTAATTAAACACTCAAGAGAATTCCCTGAACATTTGAGTTCATAAAAAAACAGCTTTTATTAAGCGCACAAACGTTCCACCTCTTCAGCTTTAATTTTTAATACACTGTGATAAGCTAGCATGGCTAGCTTTAACATTAGCAAACGTGCTACAAAAAGTGCTTCTTTGAATTATCTTTATCTGAAGTGGTCTGTTTCCCTGCAGAATGACCAAACGCATGTGATTAGCTACTAGCTAAAACCATAGTTCACCTGCTCAAATTCCATGACTTGTCTAAAATGATCAATCAATGTTTGAGATTTTCTATTTGTCTTATACTTTAGAATAACACTGGGTACGATGTTGCGTAACTAGCAGTAACCCAGAAACTGTTTTCATTGACCAGCACTTTCCAGCTGGCCAGCATGTTGTTATTATCAGCCCAGTCTGTATTTTGGCAGTTGGTATCTGGTCAACCCAAGCTGCAGGGCTGATGTCATCAGATGACTGGTTGAGTCTGGTTGAAAATAATTTTGAGCCAGAAACATGTTTTACATAAAATAATCATGATCATTTTTTGAGACGGGGAAAGAAACCCGCAGCTTGATTAACATTACCTTTGAAGTTGATGTGAAGCAGAAAGTCCCGGTAGAGCCTCTTGCCGTCAAGACTGCGCATGGCATCGCATAGGCGTGTGGTATTTGTGCACAGTGTCCTCTGCATACGGTGTAAGGCATGTGCCATGGCGTACACTGCGTTTACCACAAACATGATCTTGGACTCAGGCTCGAAGTTCGAATCATCCACTGCTAGTTTTGGGTCACAGGGTGGTTTCACAGTTCCTGCTCCTGCCTGTGAGCTTGTGCTTAAAGAGCATTGGAACTTCTGTTCCCAGAAGTCTTTGTACCATGGATTCCGGTGATTGGTAAGAGGATTTAGACTTTGAAAGTAGCGGTTGAACTCGAGTATAGGATGTGCTGCGAGTTCTAATGTGATCGCACCATCTGCTGTGAACTCGTTTCCTTTGATGATGCTCTCCTGTGCCCCCCAGCCGTCACTGGCCACCCAGAGAAAGGAGGCATTGAGACGGGTGGCAGCGCCCAACAGCTCTCGGGCATCATCACTGCGTAGGAACAATACAACCACGCGAGCATTGGGCTTCTGAAGAAGCTGCCGCACAACCGCTTCATATGAAGAGCGCTTTGCATTAGAGCGACCCACCTTTTCTGATGTAGCAATGCATATGTTGCGCATACGCGCCTCTTGCTCGAAGGCCTCGATTCCTGTCTCGCCATAATCACCCTCGGACGCCACTGTAGAGACATACGTCCAGTTAAAGGCACGGAGGATCTCAGCCATGGCCTTTGCTTGGTAGAAATCCGGAGGGACGGTGCGAGCAAAATAGTCGTAGCGTGATTTGTCACTCAACTTGGCACTCGTAGAGGCGTAGCTTATCTGAGGTATCTGGAACAGGCGCAACAAGTTCGCAACCTAAGAGCAAACACAAACGTTTAAACTGTATTAGAAATTTTGCTGAAATCAGTAATTCGCCACCTTATGAATGATTTATTATACAGAAATATTCATCTTAAGGCAATTGATGAGATCAGATTAGGCCAATAAGAGCATACAGAGCGAGGCAGAAACAGAAAGGTTTCTCTGTGGTCAGACTCCGCTTGGCTCTAACATCACGTCTCACACTGAGTGCGGAGGCACAACTGACACGAGTTGCCACTGCCTTATGCTGCTGCAAGACTGAGCTTGTATTGAGCACTTCACTGTCAGCTTGCAGAAATCCAGACTGTCACTGTGTGGTAACCCATACTAATTATTTTTCAACTCATTGCATCTCATCAGGCTGTTTTGTCATGGAATGGACAAGGCTTGGATGAAAGAACTGATTTTAATGTGATGTTAAATAATCTAACAATTAAATTCCTAACTCTACGCTATCATAAAAAGTGAGAATTTACTGTGATGCAGTGACTAACAACGCAGGAAAAATAGCTTGTGAATTTCTGACACTGATTTCTACACTGCTAAATGACTCGAGTAATCACTTTGCTTTCCGTAGTTTTATGGTACATAACCTGAAGCGGGCTCTCATTCCTTAGAAGTGCTAAGGAAAAGTATGGCTTGGCATTAAGAGACAGTGTGTAGGAGGTTCTACAGGCTCTCATGAGTGTCTGTCTGGAGGTGAACACAGAAAGGATGGCCAAACAACAGCAGCGGGAAATAAATGGTGACTAATTGTGTGTGAAGAGAAGAGACAGATAAGTAACAATGGGTTTTTTGACAAGAGATCATGATGAGGTCATGGCCTCACTGCCTTTCTCCAGAAACACACAGCAGTGTATCTGAAAAAATCACAGAGGGTAGAAAGAACAGGGAGACTTTAAGAGGCAGAAGAAAGTGAGTAAGAGAGAGAGAGATAGGGAGAGAGAGATGACAAAAACACAGCTTATGGATTTTAGAACCGATAGGGAAAACTGGCTTTTGTAGAGCCCCAGATGGAGGAGGTTATGTAAAACTATGCAAATTCCCCCAGCGATGTGCTCGGTTTCCAGTGCTGCAAGAAGGCAGCAACAGACAAAGCACACAATAGCATAGCCACAGTGCTAATCCAGGCACGTATGCATGAGGGAAGCAACTAGAGCAAGCGTGCTGTATTTAAATGGGGAGGAATAAATTGGGAGGGGATAGGTTTTTTTTTTCCTTCCCCCAAACACTGCTCTTTAAATAATGGAACAGGTACGCCAGAGCTGTACAGGGGCAAGGTCTTTACACTCTTGTCTTTTCTCAGTTCTTAGAGGGTGGTGAAATCATTCAGTGGCTTGTAGTAATTCTGTGAGAATATATGATTATTACCTCTGCATACAAAGAGCGCTACAGAATAATTCATGTCTATGTAGCTGTGCCTTCTATGCACAGCTTTCTACAAAGAGAAAAAGCTTTATAGATGGTTGTAAATCTGTACAGAGTATTTATGCACTTTCACTTAAAAGCTTTGATTCACTGAGATTGGATTTTTTGGGTAACAGATTACTTAAGGGGTTATATACCATAGCATTAAAACTAACTCCCTAATATTGTGTAGTTCTAGCTTTTGCTGCTAAAACACCTCTGATCTCTTGAGGCACAGACCTACACAAGACCTCTGAAGGTGTGCTGTGATATTTGGCACCAATTCACAGGGTCTCCACAGATCAGGCTTGTTTGTCCTGCAGATCCTCCATTAGAATAAAATTTGCAAAATTTCGAGCACAAAGTGCCACTATGCAGCAGCATGGAGGCTAAGTGGTTAGCACTGTCGCCTTGCACCTCCAGGTTCGATTCCCGCCTCGGGTCTGTTTGCATGTTCTGCTTAGTGGGGTGCTCCGGTTTCCTTCCACAGTCCAAAGACATGCAGATTAAGCTAATTGGTATTCCAAAATTGCCCATAGTGTGTGGATGACCATGTAAATGTGTGTATGTGTGTGCCCTGCGATGAATTGGTACCCCGCTTCGTGCCCTAAGTCTCCTGGGAGATGCTCCAGGCCCCCCTCGACAGAACACTGCTTCTGCTGGCTTGCCTTCATCCCAGAGTGCATTCTGGCGCCATCTTTCCCCCAGGTTCACACCCAGCCATCCACATGATTCAAAAGTGACGAGTAAATGAGTCATCAGCCCAGGCCACCTTCTTCCAATGATCCATGGCTTAGATGGCCACCTTCCCATTGCAGGTACTTTTGGCAGTTTTCCATGGACTACTTTGGGTTGGTACTAATGACTAGGAACATCATACAAACCTGCTGTTTTAAAGGTCTCTAACCCAGTCATCTAAACCTTTCCAATTTGGTCCTTGTCAAAGTCACTTACAGTAAATACTGACTAACTGTTCACTTCAAAATCTATTCCACCCCATGACAGTGGGCATTGTAATGAGAATTTTTTATTTCTGAAAAAAACGTATGGTTTTAATGTTTCTGCTGATTGATATAAGTTTTATATGGTACATATGTACGTAAAAATTTAAAGCCTTATTCCAATTAGTGACAGCTGAGATGACTTTTAATTAATGTTGATATCATGTTGACACAGCACAGATTTAGTCACAAAATATAGATTTCTGTCCACATACAGTACATTTACATTTCAGAATTCTACATTCATTACATACATCTGAACAGTTGAGGGTTAAGGACCTTGCCCAAGAGCCCAGCAATGGCAACTCCATGTTGGTGGGGTTTAAACATGGAACATTCTAATCCAACAATCTCCCCCTACTACATGTTGTTGTTGGACTTTCAGCTGATGGTCGCTAACAACTTGGCACAGGTTTTACACCGGATATCCTTCCTGCCCTTCCACAACCCTCCCATTTTATCCGGGCTTGGGAACGGCACTGCATCCAGTGGCTGGGGTTTGGGCCCTAGCTGGGAATCAAACCTGGGCCTTCCAAATCGCAGACGCGAAACCTACCACTGAGCCACCAGTGCTTGATCTATCAAAACCACATAGTAGGAACATAATGCTGTATTGACTTAAAAAGATAAATGTAGAGCTGACAATTTATATTTTTTTCTACAAACTTCATTCATTATTGTGTTTCCATTAAAATGTCAGATGACCAGTTGTCACATAAATCTAATAAGTGACAGTTGAGTAGGTTTTCTGATAATAGCAACACGTCTACACCAGGGATATTCAGTTTATTAAGCCTCAAAAAAGTTTTATTTTGCATCTTGACAGAGTTATTTTAATATTAAAATTGCAATGTGGGAGTTAGTTAGCTGTGTTTCATGTAAGCCTCTTGCTAGTAGTGGATGGCTGAAGAAGGGAAATCTGTGGATCTTTTTTTGGATTTATTAAACTTTGTGACCGTTGTGGGTGAGATGTCCCAAAGATCAACAATTTCTAAAATAAAAGGAAATGCTGTTGGATTTATTAAAGCCAAGGATCACCTTTATGGTCAGGTCATTGCCCTTCTCATTCAGAAGGAAGTAAACAGCACAAGCGAGGTCAGTATATTTCATTCGTTTTTATTGCTGCTGGTTGTTTAATAAAACTATTGTGTAACTGTTTTGTCATTGGGTTCTGGGTGATTCATTTTTTCAGAATATAATCAGAACTATACAGTAGTGATATTTTCAAGGACTGGAGAGCAGACATGTGTATGTGCACAGTTATGTGGATCGGCCTTTTAGGTAAAATTGCTTGGTGAGTTTCCTTTGGATTCTCTGGTTTCCTCCCACAGTCCAAAAACCTGCAGATTAGGCTAACTTGCAATGCCAAAATGCCCGTCATGCTGGAATGAGTGTGTGAGAGTGTGTGTATATGGGTGTCAGTCCTATGATGGATTGGCACCATGTCCAGGGTGTACCCTGCCTTGTGTCCTATGTCTCCTGGTTTAGGCTCCTGGTTCACTGCTTTATACAAAATATATCATTATAGACAAGTGAGTGAGTGAGTAAGTAAGTAATTAATGCATAAGTTGTTGTTGGGAATCTGTCAATACCTTCAATTTTACTTAGACCATTGTATATTATTTTACTGGTTGTGTTTACTGGTAATTGGGTCTTTAAGCGCTTTTTAAAATGCTAAATGATTTCAACTGTAGAATGCACATAATCTATCTATTAACTTAAAGAAACAAGGCAGAGTGTTGTTCCAGTTTGCCACAGCAGCACCTATGAATATAATGCTTGCTTTTCAATACTGTATAAATGCCTACGAGCTGTTCAGATACCTTTCTGTCATGGCCAGCATTGTAGCATTTTTTGCCAATTTGTGCTGCATTGTGAAATGCAATGTCTTAATGGTTAAAGTAAAATTAAATGCAGAAACGTGCATTTAATGGGGGTCAGGGGTAGCTCAGTGGTTAAGGCATTGGACTACGGTTCGGAAGATCCCAGGTTCAAACCCCACAACCACCAAGTTTTCACTGTTGGGCCCTTGAGCAAGGCCCTTAACCCTCAAATGTGTAATGAGATAGAAATGTAAGTCGCTCTGGATAAGAGCGTCTGCCAAATGCCTAAATGTAAATGTGCATTTAACTTATTTAACAGTAGATGCAGTAGTGCATAGCTAACATTTTTATTTTAACAACTATTAGAAAAAAAACTGCCTTTTTTCTGATTTTGTTAGACACTATAAACGTTTTTATGCTCTGCTTCCCCAACTGAAGTTTGCAGTTGATAGTTTTATTATTGAGTCTAGTAGGCATTTATATCACGGTTAAGTTGATTTGGTTAGGGGTAATTTAAAATGTCTTTTCTTTATGAAGCCATTACCTGGTTGGCTAAATGCAGCACTGTATAGCGAGACAAATTACACTCCAATGCGAGTGCGAGTGCTTCGCAGATGACTCATATACAGAGAGACGAACATGTAGCAGGTAGCCTGCACTGTAAGCCAACATGGCAGAATGAATCTTTGCTTCAATTAGATATTTAATGAGGCATAAAACTTTTATGCAGATGGATTATAATTTAAAGCTTTACCAATGACTGTTTATTATAAGATGGGGCTTTACTTGCATATCCAACTTGTTAAGAAGCTAAGTGTCAAAGAGTACATTAGGTTATTGTATATCACCTCTGAACCAATTAAGATTAAGGACCTTCTTCAAGGGCACAAACAGAAAAGTTTTCCAGAATCTGTAGCTTAGCACTGACCTGTATGGAGACGCTGCTGTAGGATCCTCCAATGACGCCAGCAATAGCCAATGGGCTGTCCTCCTGAAACGCGTATGAGCCATCAGGACAGATAAACTCAGTGTCGTCCACCTTGGTCAGCGATGCTCTGACAAACTCTAGTGCTTGCTCTAATGCGTAAGTGTCTCTGGAGCATGTGTCAAGGATATGGACACCCAGTGAGATGCCAGGCAGCAGGCTAACATCTCGGTTGATCTGATCTATGGCAAAGAGCATGGCCTCTAAACGCTGAATGCCCCGGTCCTCATTTATTCGCCCACACTCGTCCATACCCAGGCCCTTCTCATGTATGGGAAAGAGGCCTCCGAGAACTAGGTCTCCGTCTATCTTAATTTCTCGGCGTGGAGAGTCACCACTGGACAGCAGGACCCCGGCTCCTAGTAGCACAAGCAACAGGGCTCTAACTGCAGATGACATGGTTACACAGAGACAAAGCGAGAGCAGGCAAGCAGTTAAATGGTTTATGAGGGAGTGCCAGAGGCGCAGGAGAGCCATAAACTGGACACTGGGAATGGCGTGTGATCACACATGAAGATACTCTAATGAGGAGTCAGCTTAGGACCTGGGGAGAGAGAGAGAAAGAGAGAGAGAGGGAGAGAGAGAGAGATGTTAATAATAGGCATGCATTTGCAGAGAGAGATGAAAGGTAAAAATTTTGTTGTTAAGTCTGTGCTTGGATGAATGCTTAAGCACACACACACACACACACTCTCACACACACACACACACACACACACACACACACTGCATCCAACATCTCAGCCTCATTTGTGAATAGACATGTCAGAACAAATACAATAAGATGAAGAAACACACAAACATATAAATCGATATGCACACAACATCTGAGAAAAGGAGAAGACAAGAATACAACATGAGAATGGCAAAAAAAATCTTGAATGAGTACAAAAAAATGTGAATTTGAAAGCAAATACAATCCATCACTGCTGGACAGATTGCTAAGCAAAATCTCAATAAAACCTCACATTGAAAATCTATTCTATTCTTGTTGCACATTGCAAATGTATATATAAACTGCTGCTCGAAGGAACAATTTGTCGCAATTATCCATAAATACAGTGGCCTACAAATATATGAGACACAGAGAGAGAGAGAGAGAGAGAGAGAGAGAATGAGAGAGAGAGAGTGAGAGAGAGAGAGAGTGAAAATTAAAGTTCTAGTGAAAATTAAAATTCTATTTAGCAATCATTTTTTTATTGAATACAACAATTTTTATCACACATTATATTATTAACAATAACGTGAGAAAAAAGTAGTTTCTTGGTATTTGGTACATCCCCTCTATGCGTGTACCCGAGTTTGCATGGACTCAAAATGTTTGTGCAAAACCTTGAGATACATTTAAGATCAATTCCATTAGAGTGTCACCTAAAATTCAGCTTTTATTTAAATAAGCACCCAGAAATGTTAAAATATCTAAGCATGTAAACATTTACTTGCTTATTTATTGGCTTATTCTTTGTTTAAAATATTTAAAAAAAGTTTTAATCAGTCTAATCAATCTAAAAAAGCTCTATACATTTATCTATAAACACATTGCACTTTAAACTTTTTTTTTTATTTTTTTTATTTAACAAATTCCCTCAGAACATGCACAAATTTTAATGAAACATCACCTCAGTCTAGGCAACGGATAACTGCTGTGCATGAAAATGTTTTATAAAAATGCCTGACAAACAGGAAATAAAAAAAAAGTGCTTGGGAAATTAAAATACATGCTTATACAAGTACAGTATTACAAAAAAAAAAAAAAAAAAAAAAAAATCGTTTGGAGATTTCCTTGGTTTAATTTTTCTAGTTTGTCAACAAAAATATTTATGTCTATGTAGTAGCAGCTCTTTAGCTTAGAAGCAGTTTTAGTTCTTTTGCTTGTTATCAACATTAATCAGTTTATTAGCTTGTTAGCAATTAGATCAGTTTGTTAGCTTGTTAAAACAGTATCAGTTTTTAGCTTATTAGCAATTATATTAGTTGGTTAGCTTGTTAGCAATAGGATCAGTTTGTTAGCTTGTTAGCAATTATATTAGTTTGTTAGCTTGTTAACAACAGTATCAGGTTGTTAGCTTGTTAGTATCAGTATCAGTTTGTTAGCAATTATGTTGGTTTGTTAGATTGTTAGCAATATGACCAGTTTGCTAGCTTGTTAGCAACAGTATTAGTTTGTAAGCTCGTTTGTATCAGTATCAGCTTGTTAGCTTGTTAGCAATTATATTAGTTTCTTAGCTTGTTAGCAGCATTAGCAAGTGTTTTTCTCTTCTCTATATTTAGTCATATTCTGTCAATTTTGCTTCCCTTTTCAGGGGTACAAAGCAGCTCGAATGATATTGGGTGTTGTTTAAATCAGTCAAGTACAGTATTTCTAACTTCCTGTTTCTACAGTAAATATGTGAACATACGGAATCATTTCATGGTGACTTTAGGGTCTGGTTGTCTAACGGTAAAATTAAACCCTTAGGCCTTAATTACACCAAACCTTGTTTTAATCACATTTCCATGTTAAAAACTAATTGATCTATTCTGTTCACACACTTGTGAGAGAAGTAAAGCCCTTCCCTGTTAAATCAACCTAATCAACTGCATAGGATTAAATCAATCCCAGGGCCAGTTTACAGAAGGCTGCATTACACACGTTTACTGAGCTACATCTTAATAACAATAACACAATGCAATCATAAATGCAAAGTACAAAACAAAGCATAAAGCGGATAAACAGGAAGCGTGAATAAGTATTTAGGATTTGCTGGAACCAGTTACAAAAATTCTAGAGAAGGAAATTCGATTGTATGGAAGCTTTTTTGCATCTTATTGGAAAGCTATTTTGAGGATTACTAAAAAACTTAGTAACCCTAATCATAAGAATATAAACAATCATGGCATGTAAAAAGGAACAGGTTCTTTAGTTGGAAGTATATTATAGCTCTTAAGTGCTTTGTTTCTTACTTTAACAACACTTACCAAATACAATTGTAGAGTATATTACAGTTTAATATACTAGGGGCATTCAAGTCAAACCGGGACTTGTAATGAAATATATTGTGAATGATGACATAAAAATGATTGACATTTACAGAAGCCTTCATGCACAGTACGGTAATTAAACTCATAGCCGCAGTGAAACACTTCAATGGTGCAAACATTTTTAAAAAGGCTGCACATCTGTGAATAACGATCCTAGTGAATGTGGCTTCCCGTGAACCTTCAGCGAATGAAACGCCTGACAACAGATAACTTGTCACCATTTTGCGGAACTATACACACAGTCATTCAAGAACATCAATTGTACATTACAGGAACTTGGCTGGGAGTTATTGCCATATCCCCTCTTTTAGTCCTGACTTCGCTCCAAGCATTTCCACATGTTGGGACGATTAAAGGAGCTCCTGGGAGGCTAGGGTTTCAGACATGAAGCAGGAGTCTGATCATGGCTCCAGCATACTGAGAAAACTTTTAACCTTAATGGTATCCAAACACTAGTGAAACACTGGGATAAGTGCATTATATTAGCAGGGGATCATATAGAAAATTAAAGATCATAATTGCGATCTGTTATTCTGCACAAATCATAAGTCTTGGTTTGACCTGAATGCTTCTCATAATTATAGTTCATTATTGTACTTGGAGATATAGTGTACTTTATTTTTATTTGATATTTACCAAACTTGTTTTTTAGTTTTATTTTGCATGTATGTTAAAGTTAGTCCTTTTTTGTTTTATGTATCTGCTAAACATACTGGTTGACAAAACAATATTTAATAAGTTTTTTAAATGGTTCCATTAACAGTTTTATTTATTCCCTTACACTTGTGACGTCTCAGTGATATGTAAACGAATAAATAACATTTTATATCATTTCACTCAGGATGCTCTAGCTCTCTGGATGATGACTCAAATGTATCCTTGATGTTCCCCTCCTGGCGATGAGATGCTGAAGCTGCTCAGATGATATCTAAGCCAGTGTTTTGATCTCGGAGCTTAGAGAAGCTTCTCTAATCTGATTTCTTCTTCCACATTCCCTTGTGAAGGAGGCATTTAAGAGGCCCTGCGAGAAGCCAGTTTTGCAGCACTCTGGCAGGCTCACAAAGCCTTGAGGACTGCACTGGAGACGGTGCCAGATAACGGTCATTCCCTGTGATACTATCTTCAGCGCGTTATGCTGCACAAACGAGATGCAGGCCTCTGGTGACTGCACGTTAACAGCAGCTAGCCTTGTTATCTCTCCGTACCGATTCGGTCTGCCAGCCACAAACTTTAGGTTTTGGCCAAGCTGCCACAAAAGTTCTTACACTGATTGTGTGCAATGTGTTTCAGTGCGTGACCTTTTGCTTTTCTTTTCCACACTCCCCTGAGTAATCAGCAGAAGACCTTAATGGTGAAATCTTTTGATTTTCGACAGGAACTTGGACTGTTGACTGGTGTCATTTTAACACACTGAGACAGCGGAAGTCTGACTGTTCGACTGACTGCTCTTTGTTGGTGCCCAGGCTGCCCTGAACGTATAAAAAGGCACAGAGTGTACTTAATTCATACTGGTTTCCAATGGAAAATATATGGTCAATGCACAAAGCACAATGAACGTTCTGTCTGTGCAGAAAAAAACAGAATGTCAGTCAAATTTTTGGTTGTCACCTGGTTGTTTTTGCAGGACTGTCCCTTTCAAAATTCTATGTCATTTCCCAGAACACATTATTGTCCTGTATGCATGTTAGTTTGTCTTGTAAGACAAAGGAGGTAAGCGTAGTTAAATACCACTATTTGTGTCCTAGCAATTACAAAAAGCCTACGTAGCTAAGCTTGTCTAAAGTACCGTCCATCCATCCATTCATCCATCTAGAAATCTCTGGAGTCCAAACAGGGACTGTGAAAGGCAATAGTAAGTGACCACTGTATTTTTTCTTATCTTACCAAACGTGGTAGGACAACATTCAAACTTGCATTCACACACTACCAGCAATTTGGAAACGCCAATTAGCCTAATCTGCATGTCTTTGGACAAAGAACAACACTGTGGTTCATTTCATAAACTACTAAGTCTGGTGATTAATTGAGGAGTTGTATCAGTCAGGAAATCATTCAGATAAACAGTATACAGTAGCTAAGCATCCTTGTCATACACCATTAATATAAAACTCAGGCTCATGCAAATCTCCCATATTTACAACAGTTCTCCAATCCAAAGTTGAGAGGAGTTTGCTAACTTTTGCCAGCAAGTAATCAAATGCTTCCTCTGTCCCTCCCTAAGCCACGGTCGTTTAGCAGTTCCCCTTGGTTAATCGTGTTAATTAGCTTAGTGGGGTGGGTCAGGAGGGGGGTACGGGACTTTTTTTGGGTACAGAGAATATAATTGGATTTTTGCTTGCAGGCAGTTCTTTAACGCCATGCTTAAATCAAACAGTCAGCTCACAAAATCAATTCCAAATTCAGACGCCAAATCCCCAAGTAGTGCCTCTCACCACAGCAACAATGTTCTTTAGCTGCGCTCTTTTGCTTTGAATATTACATTTATTTGTAAAGAGAAAATCCCATTAGACTTGAGGAAAGCAGGAATGGATGATAAGCCATTATTATACTTCACTGATTCGCCATCCTTGTTGTCACCAAGAAGCAACATTTAAAAATATAAATTTTGAAAAGTAACGAGATGACTATGAATTATGAATATTAAAGTGACTATAATTAGACCTATTAAAACCATTGTTGTCAGTTCTTGAGTCATTATAACACAAAATATTGTGCTGCT
The DNA here is from genome assembly GCF_024256425.1 of Clarias gariepinus. Taxonomy (NCBI): domain Eukaryota; kingdom Metazoa; phylum Chordata; class Actinopteri; order Siluriformes; family Clariidae; genus Clarias; species Clarias gariepinus. The sequence continues at coordinate 13,348,315 of NC_071106.1, read as the reverse complement.
TCATCCATTAAATAATTAACTAATACACTAAAATAAAACTGCTTTAACAAAAATATTTGGTTTAAATTGTTTGAGAGAATTTTTTGTGTAATTTTTTTGTTTTTCTTCAGAAAGCTATAACGCTAGCAGTTTTAGTTTCATTTCAGCAGCTAAGGACAGCTCCCTTTCATGGCACAGGTATGTGCCATAAATGTCCGTTTGTGTATCAACTGTGGGTTCTTCAGCCGTCCTCTAATGTTTATATCATTACAGTAATAGCAGACAGAACCAGCCAAAGTGAAGCCAACAACTTCAAACAGAGACATGTATCAGCTTCCAACACACAGTGGGTGCATTTCATGTTTCTTGTACACAAAGCTCTCATGAATGCTTCACCAACGTGCTTACACTACAGCCTCCCATTTATCCCAGTATATTTACTTTGTATAAACATGGGGTTCATACAATATCCAATTCGCATAAAGTCCTGTTTCACAAAACGTACAGTATCATGGACATATACCTGTCCTTTATTACTGTTGGAATGACTGCAACGGTAAAAGCAGAGTGTAAACTTACTTATCTTGGCTCAAACATTCTCCAAAAACCCTTTGAACACATTCTAATCATTCACAGCAGATGCTCCGTTACACAAGAACCAATGCAGTTGGTGCATCACAAACTGTCGGCTCCTGCTCGAAAATCTGGCAGCTGCAGTCATGATCAAAAGTTAGTACCCCCTCTGTTAATTTTATGTGTTTTTGTGTAAAACAAAACAAAAAAAATCATCTGATCACACTCTGTCTTATATGACTTATATAACAACATAGATTTCTTTTTCACTGTTTCATTATTTTTTTATCACCAAAAAGTAAAAAAAAAAATCCTTACTGCTTCCACAGGATTTAAGACGGTATGTTTCAGCCAGCTGCTAATCATCAGCCTTTGATTAATTGATCATCAGCAAATGTGCAGACCTCTACAAAAGCAGAAGTTTTGGCAGGTTGCTGGTCTGGAGCATTCAGCTGTGAGGTACAGTAACACAACGCCAAAAGGAAAAGACATGAGCAATGGTCTTAGAGAAGCTATTATTGCTTCACATTAATCTGGAAAGAGTTATGAAACCATTTATAAAACAATTTGGAGGTAAAAGATTATTCACAAGTACAAAGCATTCAAGACAGTTACAAGACGTCCTAGGAGTCGACGTCCCAGCATGTTCCCAGGACACTCCCCCCAAGGTCTGGCCGTGAATTATTTAGAGAAATATGAAAACACAAAAGAGTTACATCTCAGACCCTACAGGCCTCACTGAGCATGTTAAAGTTAAATGACAGCTAAATTAGAAGAAGATTGAACAAGTACAGTTTGTTTGGAAGGGTTGTTAGGAGAATGCCTAAAAAAACCATGGAAGCACAACTGAGGTTTGCAAAACTGCATCTGAACAAAGCACAAGGCTTCTGGAACAATGTCCCATAGACAAATAAGGGTTGTGTGGCCCTAATGACCAGTGCTTGGTATGAGGAAAACAAAACGGCATTTCAGCAGAAACTTCTTAGTATTCTAGAGGCAAATGTGAGGATATCTGTCTGACAGCTAAAGCTTGGTCAAAATTTGGCCATGCAACAGGACAATAACCTAAAGTGCACCAGTAAAAAAAATTCAAGGATCAATGTGTTGGAATGGCCTAGTCAAAGCCTAACTCAAGTGCAATGCTCTGGTGACAACTTAAGAGAACTGAGCATATGCGAATGCCCAAAAAACCCATTAAGAAATGTTGTAAAGAAGAATGGGAAATTCCTTCACATCGATGTGAGAGACTGATGAAGTCATACAGGAAATGATTACTTTAGGTTATAGCTACTAAAGGTGGATTTAAAAGCTATTGTATCACTGGGGGTATTTAATATTGCGCACATGTTTTTTTGTTAAAGAAATAATAGCACATGTATAAGAGGTTGTGTTTGTCTAATACTAAGACCAGCTACGATCAAATTATTTTTTATGTTTTTACAAAACAGTAATATAAACATATACTGTACACTAATCAACTATAATATTGCAAGCCAAAACATTCAGCCCAATATTACAGTATGTAGGTTTGCCATGTGGCACTGGGGTACTCTGACCCCTTGGGGAATTACTCCACAAGACCTCTGGGCGTGTACTGTTGTGTCTGGCACCAGATCCTTTGGGTGCCGTGGTGTTGCAGGGTGGGGACGTCTTTGTTTGTCTGGCACATTCCATGGATGCTCCATTGGATTTAGAGCTGGGGAAATTGGAGGCTGGATGAACAACCTTAAACTCTTTGCCAGCTAATCCCCATACATGGCAGGTTGTCATGCACTGGGTTGACAATGAAGCATAGGCAGAATGAACACTGACAAAGTGGCAATTTGTGCTACAAAGGTTTTTCTGTGGGATCAGAGAGGATGGGAAGCCTTTGGTCCACAGAGGCATAGATAAGCCTTGGGTAACCAATAATCCTGACATCAATTTACTTGTACAGTATATAATTGATAATCAATGTTCTTCAATTTACCTGGCAGTGGTGCTTATGTTGTACCTGATCGATGTACCTGTATATAAAAAATACCAATACACTGATGAAGCTACATTGCAACAATGTCCATGGTTAAGCGTATATTATTGTATATTGCAAGTTTGACAATGAACATTCTGGTCGTAAAGAGCAAGCAAAGCCTCCTAAGATGACATAAGTAAGAAATGTTGAGAAGATTTTTAAAAAGGATTAAAAAGGGAACCTATTCTCAACTCAGACATCAGTCAGTGATACTGTAAACTATTTCCCTTCTACAGCCTTATCCTATATAGTCAAAAGCACATTAGCTGTGTTAACAGGAACGTGCATATGAGCATCAAGATAATTTTAGAATTTATTATATTATAGATTCATCAAAAAGTCTGTTTTATAAAAACATGCAGTATAAATTTATTACCTGATGAAGAACTAAGTCAAAAGTGTTCCTAGCAATCTTTTTGTAGAAATTTTGGGTACCCATATGGTACCATCCATAGCAATTTCATGACTGAAGGGGATTGAGGCCAAATCAAGATCAAGCCCGAATGAAAATGAGTCAGGATTAAAACCAACAGGCATGAAATACTTTTCAAGGCCAAGTTTTTCCATCAGCTAATTCTTGCACTGGACCAATAATTAAGCTAGGGTATCTACAAGAACAAATTACTTCTTTTTAAATTTGTGCATGCAAAAACAAAAGAGAAATGAACAATAGCTTTTTTTATTTTCCTTTTTTCTTTTTTTTTACAAACTCTCAGTAGAGGACAAGACCATCTTAGTCATTAAAGGAAATGTTTCATGACTCCACAACACCACTGTACAAACATTCATGTGAATTGTACAAATCTGTAAAGTGCCTTATTTTAGTATCCAGCCATAACATTAAAATGCATAAAAATAATCTAAATATTATGTGGGTTCCACTTGTGCCAATGGAGCAGCTCTGGCCTTTCCGGGGCATGACTCTACAAGACCTCTGGTAGTGTGCTGTGGTGTCTCGCACTGGGATATTCGCGGTGGATCTTTTGGGTGCTGTGGCTTGCTGGGTTGGCTCGATGGGATTTATACCTGTGCCGTTTGGTACCCGAATCAACATCCTTGAACACTGAATGTTCTGATAGCCTTTTTTTTTTTTTATTGTGGCCAGCATTGATTTTTTTTTTTCCAATTTGCACTGGATTGTTTTTTCTGTCTGATCAGCCCAGATGGGCTAGCCTTTAGTCCCCACAGGCATAAATGAGCCTTGGGTGCCCATGATCCTGTCACTTGTTTACTGGTATATAATTAATAATCGATGTTTTTCAACTGACATAGTGGTGGTGTTAGTGTTATTGCTGCTCAGTGTGTATTTACTGTTTGTCAACTGTTTATGAGTCTAATTATGTAAAAGTACAGTACTTCAATGACAACACCTTACAGATTGTAGGCTAGATAGTGAATGAAGTATGAACTGTCCTCCTTGCCCCGCTTCCTCCAGCTCATGCACAGGAAATGTAATCTTGTTTGCCGTGCTGTGCCCATCTCCAATAATCACCCTCATTATGCACAAGTGTGTCTGAGTGGAAGCAGATTCATCTGTTTTTCCAAAATGTGCATTACTATCTGGCTAAACCATCACCTCTTCAAATGTGTACTGATTCATCACCTGAAAGCAAACTCTTTAATCAAGATACGACAGCTAAGTCCTCTCTTGTTGAACCGCTTTCCGACAAACACAATTATCACAGCAACAGGCTTGAACACTGACAAATATTGGGAAATGTAAATTCGAGTTAAAACTTCCAACCCAAACCTAAGCTAAAACGCACTTGCACATGTGAAACATGTATTTAGCGTGTAAAAAGCTTAGGCGTGCTTTAAAGCCGAACGACGTGAAAGCCGTACAGAATGGGAAATGTGAAGCTCTGCTCTGCACCAACAACACACAACACCGCAACCAGCACCCCACTCCACCCCGCACAACCTACCCCCCCACACCCCCGCCCCCCATCAACAGACCCAGAAAAAAAAAATTCTACAACTACAAAGCTGCTCTTCTTTTTGCTCAGATTTGCTTGGCAGCGAATGGGACTGACAGGCTGCTGAAATCTCTTCACACTTCTGCTTGTGCACACCCACAGATAGACGCATACCACCACAGCGCTTTGTTGATTTGACGCAAGACTTATGCAGCATTGCCGCCTGTTTGGGTGGAAATTCAAGAGCTTAATTTACAGAACCATTTTCAAAAGGCATTCATCATTCAGTCTACATTGAAATGATACTTTCTCTTTAGAGAGAGAAGAAAAGTAGCCTATATACATATATATATATACTGTATATATATATATATATGTGTGTGTGTATGTATGTGTATATATATATATATATATATATATATATATATATATACACATACATACACACACACATATATATTATATATATATACATACATACACACACGCATATATATATATATATATATAGGAGAGAGAGAAAACCATTGGCCAGAAAACATTGGAAAGAGAGACAGAGAGAAAGAAGGTATTATATAATATCCTATAGGACTATACGGTTTGATCTGGGTGATTTATTACAATATGCCATCTTACAATACTAAGGTCTTGATATAACACACGCCCAAGGCACTGCTTTCTCACCGTAATTATAAAAAAGCAAGCTGATGCTCTTCTGAGTATGTGATTAAGGCAGAATTGATAACACAGTTCTGCACCCCGAGGCTTCGTCTGAGGCTAACATGAAGAAAGTGACAAAGGTGGGTCACCTCTATTAAGAACATGCATGTATAGGAGGAAGAATATTTCTCATGTTCTCATGGATGAATATAAATTAGCATAAGCTGTGATCAAGACTTTAAATATTTAAGAATTTAAATACATTATATTTATACTTAGCTTTCTACATTATAGTCTTATTGTTTTTTTTTTATGCTGTTAGTGTACTGCACATGAACTCCTATAATAAGCGCTTTCTTGTTCGTCTGGCTAGCTGAAGTGTCTTAACTGTGTTTTAGACTGATGAGTTTGAGGCACTTATTTATATGCACTATGCACGCTGTGCTCTTGAACAGCAAATTATTAGAACACAGTCCTTTTACTGCTTCATATTGAGCACGGTCTTATTGAATGTCGCTCCACCTTCGAGAAATTAAATACACATCTGGTTATGTAGACTGACTAAGATAAGGAATCAAATACAAGCATGCTTGCAAGTGGGTGATAAATTAAAGAAAAAAAAACATTGGCACTGCAATGCTGTGGGGGTGTTTACTGGATATTAGTTATTTTTATTTTTACTTAACTTTTCCCCGTTATCTCTTCTAAAGGAAATCTCAAATGCAAATTAATAAGTTCCTCGTACTGATCATCTATATCCCATGATGATACACTTGATGATATCTTTATGGAAGTGGTCTCTTTCACGTTGACTCCCTCTCCATCCCCAGGGCTTAAAGAAAACTTAGAGAGAACTCCACTTAATTAAACACTTTTATGGGACACTTTGGAACGACATTTAAAACCCAAATTAAGTAAATATCTTTTGTAAGAAGAGTGTTCATCTTAGCAGCAATTTCGGATATCAGAGCTTGAGGTGGATTAAATTCTTTCTACAACACATCATGCAGATTTAAGCTTTTGTCACCTGCATCCATGAATGTATTTATACACAACTGCTTCATGTACAGTCATGTGAAAAAATTAGGACACCCTTTGAAAGCATGTGGTTTTTTGTAACATTTTTAATAAATGGTTATTTCATCTCCGTTTCAACAATACAGATAGATTAAAGTAATCCAACTAAACAAAGAAAACTGAAGAAAAGTCTTTTCAAGATCTTCTGTAAATGTCATTCTACAAAAATGCCTATTCTAACTGAGGAAAAAGATAGGACACCCTTGCCCCTAATAGCGAGTGTTACCTCCTTTGGCTGAAATAACTGCAGTGAGACGGTTCTTGTAGCCATCTACCAGTCTTCGACATCGGTCTGAGGAAATTTTACCCCACTCCTCAATGCAGAACTTTTTCAGCTGTGAGATGTTTGAGGGGTTTCTTGCGCGTACAGCCCTTTTCAAGTCACCCCACAGCATCTCAATGGGATTCAAATCTGGACTTTGACTTGGCCATTCCAGGACTCTCCATTTCTTCTTTTTCAGCCAATCTTTGGTTGATTTACTAGTATGTTTTGGGTCATTGTCATGTTGCATGGTCCAGTTCCGCTTCAGCTTTAATTTTCTAACTGATGGTCTCACATGTTCTTTAAGCACCTTCTGATACACAGTAGAATTCATCGTGGATTCTATGATGGTGAGCTGACCAGGTCCTGCTGCAGCAAAGCAGCCCCAAACCATGACACTTCCACCTCCATGCTTCACAGTTGGTATGAGGTTCTTTTCTTGGAATGCTGTGTTTGGTTTACGCCAAACATGTCCTCTGCTGTTGTGTCCAAATAATTCAATTTTGGACTCATCTGTCCAAAGAACATTATTCCAGAAGTCCTGGTCTTTGTCAACTTTATCTCTGGCAAATGTCAGTCTGGCCTCGATGTTTCTCTTGGAAAGCAAAGGTTTCCTCCTTGCACACCTCCCATGCAAGTTAAACTTGTACAGTCTCTTTCTGATTGTAGAGGCATGTACTTCTACATCAACAGTAGTCAGAGCCTGCTGTAGTTCTCGAGATGCCACTTTAGGGTTTTTGGAGACCTCTTTTAGCATCTTGCGGTCTGCTCTTGGGGTGAACTTGCTGGGGCGACCAGTCCTGGGCATGTTGGCAGTTGTTTTGAAAGCCCTCCACTTGTAGACTATCTTCCGGACAGTGGAATGGCTGATTTCAAAATCTTTTGAGATCTTTTTAAATCCCTTCCCAGACTCATAGGCTGCTACAATCTTTTTTCTGAAGTCCTCTGACAGCTCTTTTGTTCTCACCATGGTGCTCACTCTCACTTCAACAGTCAGGAGCACACCAAACTAAATGTCTGAGGTTTAAATAGGGCAAGCCTCATTCAACATGCAGAGTAACGATCTACTAATTATGTGCACCTGGTGTGATATACCTGTGTGAGATCTGAGCCAATTTAAGAGGGAATACATGTGAGGGTGTCCTATCTTTTTCCTCAGTTAGAATAGGCATTTTTGTAGAATGACATTTACAGAAGATCTTGAAAAGACTTTTCTTCAGTTTTCTTTGTTTAGTTGGATTACTTTAATCTCTCTGTATTGTTGAAACGGAGATGAAATAACCATTTATTAAAAATGTTACAAAAAACCACATGCTTTCAAAGGGTGTCCTAATTTTTTCACATGACTGTACATATTATATACAGTATCTTATGGCATGGTGGCTTTGTGGTTGCACTGTCGCCTCGCACCAGGGTCCATGTTTCGTTTCCCGCCTCAGGGGGTCTGTGTGCATGGAGTTTGCATGTTTTCTCTGTGCTTGGTGGATTTCCTCCAGGTAATCCAAAGACATGCAGATTAGGCTAACTGGCATGCCCATAGTGTGTGGATGCACATGTGGTTGTTGACCGGAGGTCCTACCACAGTCGTACAAATGGGAATAAATACACTGGTCACTATTGGCCTCCACAGTCCCTAGCTGGACTACAGAGGTTCCTAGATGGATGAATGGATGAATGGACTTATTGATTAATGTTTGCCTCACACCTCCAGGATGTGGGTTCTAAGCTTGCCCCTGTATTGTGCATGGACTTCACATGTCCGCCCCCCCCCCCCATCTTGTAGACGACTTTAGACGCTTTGATTTCCTCCAACAGCCCAAAGAAGTGTTTTGGCTGACTGGCATTCCCAAAATGTGTGTTTAAGTGTGTGTGCATGTGTCTTTGCAATAGGTTAACCCTCATCCAGTCTGTCCCCTGCCTCGCGCCCTGAATTCTCTGAGACAGACTCCTAAAAAAAGATAAGCGCCTGGAATTCGACTGTCTACTATATGGGGAGCATGACCTGAGTAGGCTGTATTCATTGGTACAAGTTTGCCTGCAGCATGTAAAATAAAAAAACATCCCACTTTCCAACATATACACAGAAAGCGCAGCTGTCCAAGGCCACCAAATGTTGAGCACACACACAAACACACACTATAATGCAATTGCAAAACTTATTGCTCACCTCAAAACATAAAAAAACAGGTTTGAAACCCTGGAATTTTCTACAAGGTTTATCCAAGCAATAAAAAGCAAGAAAACATGAGATGAAGTGTGTAGGTGTGCAGGCACCGCTAGGGCATTCCCTCATGTTAACCAAGCTGCACCTTTACATCTCCAAGAGGAAACCAAGGTTGTGTTCATTCCTGTTATACATTCTAGACTCCAGGGTTCATACATTTAACGCTGTAGGAGAATGCGAGTAATTCATCACTGCTTTATTTCGGTGTGTGTTTATTTTCCGTGCCCGGTTCCCCGCGGTGTAACGGCAGCGCTGCTGTGTAAACAGCGGTATTAGCATTCAGCTCTGTAACACACCGCGCTTCTTTCTCCACACACACACACACACACACACACTCCCGACTAACCCGACCTGAGGGGCTCGGATCGATTCCCTCCTCGCTCGATATTTTCAGGGTTTCTCATACACACTAAAGTCCCAAGTGATGTACCAACACCATTTGTCCAGCATATTTATTTTTTATTTTTTATTTGTTGATAAAAGTCCACCTGGCAACACTGTAGGATTAAGTCGGGATTTTTTTGTGTGTCAAAATCAACACACTAATTTAGGCAAGATCTGAGTTGGACACCAAAATCAGTTTTTTTTTTAATCTTAAAAAAAAAAATATATATATATATCTAGGTGATCAGGATGTGCGCGCGAAAATATTTTCCCGCGCACCTGTGCGTCCGCACGCGCAAAGCGGCATTTAATTCCCTTCTATATACAGTAACACACACGCATACACACACACAGCGTGACTTAACTGCCTTAAAGTTAGGCTAACAAGTTCACTAATAGGCAGTTTTTCTCGTAGGTAATAGGGACTAAGGACAGAGACAGGCTACAACCTCCCTAAGCGTCCACATCAGCGCTCCTCTAATTGAGTTGGAGGCGATCAGAGGAAAGTTTACTCTCCTGACTCTCCCTCTCTGCAACTTCAGCTCTCAGTGGCATTGCAACACTTAATCAATATTATATAGAGAATAAATAAAATAAATCAAATAAAAAACACTTCATGCCATCCATCCATCCATAGTGATTTGCTTAGTTTAATCTAGAGCATCTTCTGTGGAATTCCCGCACTGGAGATTACAAAGCACTAAGAACTAACCTTCCTATGAATAATAATAATATTAGGAAGAAGAAGAAGAAGAAACTCTGTACCTGAAGCCGAGATCCCAGAGGGTCACATCCCGCATTTCTCCGTCTTAACTCAGAAGATAAACTCCAGTTCTGTGGGTGCGCACGCGGGAACGCACTGTAGCCACTGAGAGAGAGAGAGAGAGAGAGAGAGAGAGCGTTGCTGTACAGGGGGGGAAAGCGAACGCGTCTGGCATTGAGGAGGCGGCCTCGCCTCAGGATGCTTCTGTCTCCTAGCAACAAAAGCTGATGTGGTTGCGGATGCGCTTAGAATCGAGAAGTCGTTCAGACTCACCTTTGCCAGGTTACGCACGGCTTCAGGTACAAGCTCAAATATTAAACAACTGGATCAGACTGTTTTAAGTGAGCCAGGGATCGGAAGTGATGAATGAGTGGATGTGAGTGTGTGGGTAGACGAGAGACAAAAAGAAAAAAAAAGAAAGTATTCCACCTGCCCAGGGTATGTACTCCGAGTGGGCGTTTGGCTGCAAATAACCATAAACCATGGTGTAAACAGAGCATTGTACCAATCGGAGTGAGGGAGGATAACGTGGTTGTATTTAATTTTATAACCTACATATTATGAAAACAGAGACTGTGAACAGCACCAAGAGAAGACACCAACTCAACCTTCCTCCAACTTTAACTAATGTAACTTTAAGCACAAACTGAGTCATGCAAAAGGTTGTTAAGTTATAAGAGGAGACCAGAAGAGAGGGCTCTCCTTCTTTGACATCACTATAAATAGGCTCATATACATTCATTGCACATTTATCCGTCTTCATTGTACTATGGTCATATCCTTCGTTCATTTTATCCTGTCTTTTCATTACTTTTTTTCAACTTGCTGGTTCATTCTGGCGGCTCCTTGGTTTAGTGGTCGGCACTGTGGCCTTGCACCTCCAGGGTCCGGGTTTGGGTTGGGTCCGGGTCCCACCTCGGGTCTGTGTTCACCCTGCATGTTCTCCCCGTGCTCGATGGGTTTCATCTGGGTGCACTTATTAGTGTTGCCAAATTGCCCATAGTTTGTGTATCTGTGTGCCCTGTGATGGATTGGCACCCCATTAAGGGTGTACCCCACGTACGATGAGTGAGTCTCTATTACTATTTCAACTTGCTGGTGAACCTTTTACAGTTTCGTTCCTGCCTGTATTTACAAACATCATGCATGTGTACAGTACATTCATACTATTTGACACCCTTTTACCTCGTTAATACCTCTTAAATTGTAAACAGTGTATCGCTTTTGTTGTTGTTAATTATACTCACTGCAGTTCTCGTTTGTTGCTTACTTGGTGTATAATATGTAAACTGGCTGCTGTAACAATACAATTTCCATTTGGGATTATAAAAGTCATCCATCCATCCATCCATCCATCCATCCATCCACAAATCAGGGACTGTTTTTGATTTTTGATAATCTGCCTAAACAAACTGAAGAACTACTGCTCTAGGATGAATAAAATGCCATGAAATACACTTTTTTTTTACTGCGTAGGAAAATTCTCAAGGGTAGATTTGTTTCCCTATCACACACACACACACACACACACACACACACCAAAACAAGCTATTTTTAAAACACCCTTTAAAGGTGTAGTGGCTGATGGAAATATATGCAATCTGTCCTTTTGGTGTTTCCCCAAATCCCTGCCTGAATGAAAGTAGCTTTCATAAGATTTTACAGCTTAAAGGGTCTTTTCTGATTTCTGAAAAAAATGTTTAGAGTTTAAAAATCCCTTTGACATTTTTATTTGACGTAATTGACATTTTCGTAGTACACTATACAAATGACAAAACACACACTCCAAATGTTATGAATTATTTTTAAAGAATACTAGACTCTAAGTTTGGTGGTTTAATGGTTAGCGCTGTCCTAGCCTTGCATCTCCTGGGTTCTGGGTTCGATTCCTGCCCTGAGTCTGTGTGCATAGAGTTGGCATGTTCTCGCAGTGCTTGGTGGGTTTCCTCCAGATCCTCCGGTTTCCACACACAGTCCAAAGACATTCAGATTAGGCTGATTGGCATTCCCAAATTGCCCTTAGCCCAAAAAAAGGGGATAGGCTCCAGGCCACCACGACCCTGTATACAGGATAAAGCGCTATGGATGATGAGTGAGTGAGCGACAATAGATTTTAAGTATGTAAATTAGTCTATACTGACAATTAGAGGGTAAAATGGACAAATAAACATGTCCCATATGTATCATCTGTGTGAATGGGCATGATGTCCTACAGTATGTGTGTGTTCAGCTATACTCTGATATAGCATAATCAGCAGTTTGGAAAGATGTGGGTGGCTGGCTTTATCTGTCCAGAAGGAAGCAAGTATTAGGTTTTACCCTCTTGTCCAGCTAGCTGTTTCGTAATTGTGCAAAGCTATCTAGTGCATCGGAATGGGAAATAATCAAATTCTAAAAACATATAAACAAACCCAGCAGTATAAAACAATCAGTCTGTCTAAAGATGTCTAAAGCTTTGCTAGCTATGTGTGATTTCCGCATGAAGTGAATTTCAGGCTTTGATCAGAATGTTGAAAAAAAGCACTGCTCTCCAGTGAAAGATACATCACCCTAATCAATTCAGTTCATTATCAGGTACGGATATGATGCTCCCTTGCCTCAGTCGGAATGGAAACTTTAAAATTCTCCTTTTTCACACTTGGAGTTTATTTGTGGTTATAATGCATGCAAAAAAGGAAATGTTTTAGTTCAGGAAAATCTGACCAGCAATTCATCATGTGCAGGATTTTTCCAGAGTACCACAGATCTCAAGTATTGCCTCATAATGATTTGAACCATGGTCTATGATAAGCCCTGAAACTCACACACTCACTCATTGTCTATTCCTATCCCAGGAGACTTGCGATGGATTGGTACCCTGTGACACTACAGGCAATTTGGAAACGCAGATTACTCTAATCTGCATGTCTTTGGACTCTGGGAGGAAACTATAGTCCCCGGAGGAAATCCGCCAAGCAGGAGGAGAACATGCAAACTCCATGCACACAGAGACAGGAATTGAGTCTGGCAGGAAATCGAACCCCGACTCTGAAGGTGAAAGGCGACAGTGCTAACCACTACACACTACACCCCAAGCCCTGACAGATCCATCCAGAATGACATCACTAGTAACTGCTGCCTCACCTTAGACTTCAGCCCTGACGTGACTCGCAAAAAGTCATCTGGACAATTTGGCAGGAGCTCTGTGAATGAATTTCATAAATGGTCAAAGGTAGTATGGACTTAAAGTCCCTCTCCAATCTTTTGCTCTCATCTCACCTCATCCCTCCATTCTGCTGGTCATCAAGGCAGAACTGCTTAGCATGTGTCATTAAAATGCAAGTATTTAAGCCTGCGCTTCTCCTTGAATGGGCCACGATTGGACGAGGGAAGAGGGCATGCATGGCTGAACACGAGCGCACTCCCCCCTCCCACTTTTGTCCATGTTCAACCAAGTGAAAAATACAAAATGTTCATTTCAGGAAGAAAATGTAATAATTCTCTCTGTATTAATGATTTAGCACTTTGTGGAGTTGCTGAGGTGTGGAGGGGAATTAGAAATTAGCATGCCTTTTAATTTCTTTTCCATGTGAAATTAAAAAGGTTGGATGTATGTGTGTGCGCGTGCGTGTGTGGTTCATTAGCTGCCTCACATGCATGGTGTGTTGTTAGTGGACCTGTGCTCAGCATCCACATCTCACATGCATTTTGACTGTGAGCATCAAATGCATGTAAGAAGAGAAAATCTCTTTTAATGTCTGGAAGGGGATCTGACAAAATGTCTTGTTTAAAAGTTACAGTCATGTTCAAAAGTTAGTACCCCCTCTTTTAATTCTATGTGAAAATACAGAATTTTTAGTTGTCAAAAGAAAAGAATCAGAAGTCTTCCTGTGCAAGTTTTTTCTTTTATGCAGCACTTGTTCTTATTATTGTGTATTACAGTATATGGTAATAGATTATTATTAAATACCAATATGGGTGTGTTAATGTACTGTATTATTATGCACTCACTCTGCAAGTTAAATTAGATAATACATTTATCAAAACATCAAGAAAACACTATCTTCGTCAGGGTTGTGGTTAATCTGGAGCTAAGGTGAAAAATACACCCAGGATGTCATACTGTATATGAGGTAACTAAAATATGTAGAGACAGCTGTACATAAAAAAAAAAAAAAAAAACCCTTGGACTCCTTATGGCCTGCTCGTGAGAATCTGTGCCAGTGTGCTGGTGACCCAGTATAGAAACGTCTGCTTTAGATGAGTAATGTACAATGAGGTGGGAGTGACAGGTAGTGCTTATTAAACCTGTACTCCCCTGCATCTAAAAACAATGAAGCTGGAATGGCAGCATTTCAGTAAGGACCCCCTGAGGGATATGATCTCTCTCTCCCCCCTCCTTTTTCCTTCATCTGTTAGATAATCCTATATGCCATTTATAGCTAGACTTGACATATACGAATGCTCCTGTTATTGTATATGGATGTATGTTATTTTAAATGTACACTGACTTCCTTATATGGGGCATTCATGAGAAGCTTCCCAATCTGAATGTATATAAATATAAATTCATTCAAAGTAAACATCGATCAGGGTTTCCTCCGGGTGCTCCGGTTTCCTCTCACAGTTCAAAGATCGACTCCATCTTGTGGAGTGATACCCCAAGTAGACAATATTGGGCTTAATGTTTTTTGTTGTAATTTTGCGGCAGATTGATGTATGTACTATACATACTAACATACAACTCTGCACACAGACCCCAAGGCGGGAATCGAACCCTCGACCTGAAGGTGCAAGGTCACAGTGCTCGCCACCGTGACACCACATGTGGTTGAATTTAAGATTTTGTATGAACATGTGCTTTAAATATTTAAATAATTGTTTTATTCAAAGGAAAGTTAAAATGAAACGAGTGAGATCGGGACTTTACTCAAGGACCAAACAGTGGCATGTTGGCAGGCTGAGGATTTAATCTCACAATATTAATAAGTACCTCCTAAAACCCAAGCCATCACTGTGAATATTATGTATAAACACAGTAGTGCAATGTAAAATGTATGATCCTGGTTGGAGAACATGAAGTGCTGTTAAACGTTCAACAGCCTGCAAAATCTTTCAATGATAATTTAGCCATATTGATGCCATATTGATACGGTACGTACTCTGACACTACACTAATCATATGGTTATCAATAAGTAACAAAAATGTATTACTTCTGTTGTCATAGGAAAATAATTAAAAATAGGTTTGATTTGTAATTATTTGATTGATTGATGTGATCATTTTATAGCAACTACTAATGTTTGATTCACTGAACTGCCGTCTCAGCTAATTAGCCATGAAAAAAAAATTAAGATGCAGGAGCCTTTTTCTTGTGGTGGAAAACTTCCTGACTGTTATAAATCCTGACACTAAAGTCTCCTTTAATTAACAACTAAATAAAAGCACACTTAATCGATTTATCTTTTAAGGCATTATCCGAACATCTCACTCTCACGAGTTAACTGTTACTATGGCAACAGTAACATAATACAGTATTAAAATAAACTTATTTATGAATTGAGATCATGTAAACACTTCAGGCCTGGAGCCTATCCCAGGAGACTTAGGGCATGAGGCGGGGTACACCCTGGACTGGGTGGCAATCCATCGCAGGGCACACACACACACACACACACACACACACACACACACACACACACACACACACACAGACACACACACATACACACACCCACTACAGGCAATTTGGGAACACCAATTAGCTTAACCTGCATGTCTTTGGTCTGTGGGAGGAAACCGGAGTACCCGGAGGAAGCCCATGAAGCATGGACAGAACATGCAAACTCCATGCACACAAAGACGGGTAGTTAGTGTTTAGAATTAGTCATGAAAAATACTTTCAGTGAAAAATAAAAGGAAATAAATATCTCTAAATGCTCTATAATCATCACGCAAATTTTAAAGGTATATCTTTCGTTTTATTAATTTATGCTATTTATATTCTAATTATAAAAAAAAACACAAAATGCATAAAAAACCTGTTTAACTCTTCGACTTTTCTGCCTCGACTAGAAGGAAGTGCTCTGATCTGATTGTCACTCAGAGACGTTTCCAGTCCTTTTTCTCAGAGCCCCGCTGTTGGCTTGGAGCTTTGATGAATCAGTTTTAAGCTATCCTCTGCCATGCACGCTGGGACTGTGAAGAATGGCAGCCTTGTGTGTTTGCATGCATGTATGCCGGACAGAAGTGCTTTGTTTGGTCAGAAGCCTCTCTCACAGCGGAACAGGAGCAGGCGCTTTTGTGCTGGTGGCTCTTCATAGGCTCCAACTGAGCTGTCAGTTAAGGGAAGGACAGCAAAAAAGGGATGCAAACAGGGTGTCTATGCAAAAAAAAAAAAAAAGATCTAGAGGATACAGAACAGGGAGAAAAGGGGAATGGGGAGAGGGAGAATTAAAAGTAGAGAAGAAAACAAGATTGAGTAGACAGGATTGTGTGTGTGTGTGTGTTGGGGTTGCATTGAGAGATAGAGATAGAAATAGAGAGGGATGAACACTTCCATCTTATAGGGTAAGTCCATCTGCTGTTCCCTCTGTAGACATGCACAGCCCAAATGTTTAACTAAGCAACCGAATCTGAGTATTAACACAATTATCAATGCCTCATTTATCACCAGTACAATGGCAGCCATGACCCACAGATTGACGATTATTTAGTGGAGGCTTACACACACATACTCCTTTTCTCTTCATGAACAAAGTTAGGATAAAATAATCATCAAAACTGCATACTGATACAAAAAAACTCATCCTTAAATAGTCCCTTAGGGGTTATGCATTCTGTTGTTTTTCAGCATTGAAAAAATCAAAAGGAGTGGCACGGTGGCTTAGTGGTTAGCACTGTCGCCTTGCACCTCCAGGGTCCGGTTTCCATTCCCGGCCAGGTTCGATTCTTGCCTCAGTGTGCATGGAGTACTCTGGTTTCCTCCCACAGTCCAAAGACTAGTTGATAAGCTAACTGGTATTCCCTAATTGCCCATAGTGTGTGTACAGTATGTGTGAGCACGATGTCCACAGTGTACACCACCTGGTGCCGTACTGTAAGTACACCAATACAGGATAAAGCAGTATGAATGATCAGATGTCTATGATAAAAATCATTATGCAGTATTAAAACATCTTGACTGTGCATATGTGTTCACATCCATCGCGCTTCCTTTGTATTAATCCACATTGTTAAGATGTTGATTCCTCACTGGTCAGACAGACTCATGTTGTTTAGCAGCATGAAAGAAAATAACCAGGTGGTTAAAGTCATTTTGCGTTGGAAACTGTCCCTGGCTATCATGACTGCCTGCTTTTATTGAAGACAGTTTTCTGATTTGCTTTCGAGAACAACAAAATGCGGAAATTCATGATGCATGTGTTATGTAGCATGGAAATGGACCCTGCATTAAACAGCCAAATCAAAACCCTCAAAACGTTCCGACTTGTCAGTGTTCGGCTTCACCGGAGAAATAGATAGCAAACTGCATGATTTATGACTTTTTATGGATGGCTGAGAACGATTTGCTGATTGGAAGTATCCATTTCTGCGGAATAATTAGTGCTTCGTTCTGGATATGCCCTAAAGTCCTACAGTGGTGCAATGTTGTTATACCCAGCACAATACTCCATCCATGCTAAAGAAAGAAAAACCTTTTATGCTACACAGCAATGCTGTTAATTTCTTACAGTAAAGGCATTGGTTAATTATATACAGCAGCACAGCAAGGTTTATATTAATATGCCTAACATATTACTATAGTACGTTACATAGCAAATTACGCACAGATTTTACTGCAGATGCTCTATATACAGTAAATAGCTAAAAAAAAAAAAAGTGTAGTTGTTGATGTGGTGACATTTCCTGGAGACATTTTTTGACAGAGGAAAATCTTCAAGCTGGATTAATGGATGAGCAAAGTTTATTTAATTCCTAGGTATTAACAAAATATTGATTGTACAGTTCAGTTTATTTGTTGATCTATGATGTTGATCTGTTTAATTTACTGATAATACAGTATGCAGGGCACGGTGGTGTAAGGGTTAGCACTGTAGCCTTGCACCTCCAGGACCGGGTTCGATTCCTGGCCAGATTCCATTCCCGCCTTTGTGTGCATGCATGTTCTTAAAGACATGCAGATTAGGCTAATTGGCATTCTCAAATCGCCTGTAGTTTGTTTGTGTGTGCCCTGTGATGCTCCAAGATTTAGGCTTAAAGACGCTTAATATAGTTCAGGTCTGGAGACGTACTGTAATCACATGAGCATGTTGAATAGGACATGTGACTTTGCATGGTTTAAGATGTACAGATGTACAGATGTTATTACTAAGCGTGTACTCACTTTTGTTGCCAGCTATTTTGAGAATAAGGGCTGTATATTGAGAGGACAGTATTTTCAGAGGACAGTAAATCTATTCTGTTATACAAGCTGCACATTGACCACTCTAGAATATATCAAAGTTTCATTTCTATGGTACATCATTGTCCTTTGAGAAGATATACTACTGTAAAATGTTTGCTGAAATTGGAATGTATGAACTCACTTTTGTGAGTGTGTGTACTGTATATAAATGCGACTATACAACAGTTAATTCAAACCGAGTACAAGTGGTAATATGTAACATAACAACTAACCTCATTGATAATAAATGGTGTTTATGTAACTGTTGTATAAAAGCAATATCACACTTGAGGTCATGCTATTGTTGATGCCTATGGCCGCATCACTGTCGTGTTGATGTTCAAGCACAACAGCACTCCCTCTTGTGTAATATTGATTAATGAAAATATTCGAATCAATAAAAACGAGGCATTGGTAACTCAGTAGTAGGTTTCTCGCCTGCCATGTGGAAGGCCCGGGTTCGATTCTCAGCCAATGCCCAAACCCCAGTCAGTGCCGGTCCCAAGCATGGATAAAATGGGAGGGTTGTGTCAGGGAGGGCATCCTGGGTAAAACCTGTGCCAAGCTTGTTTGTGGATCGGATGGTCTGCTGTAGCAACCCCTTGCCGGGAGCAACTGGAAGACCAAAAATTTAAAATAAATTTTCTGCGCTCATAAAGGATTATATAACAGTTTCTGAATTAAAAAAATCTTAGTGTCTTGGTTTATAGCAAATAACTGGAATCAACTCTATTATATCCATATAGTGTCAATTACTGTATATACAGAACTATATCTATACTATTCTATATCTAGAACTGCTTACCTGAATATCCTAGGGTTAGTGGACATTTCTGTTTATGTACCAACTGTATATCCTTGTGTTCGAAGAGGACGCTTTCTGTTGGAAGATTAAGCTTATAGTTATGAAGTGTTACTAAAGGGAAAGGGTGAGGAGAAAACGCAAGGTACATGATGGAAGACTCTGTGTGTCAGGAGGTTAAGAATGGTTGTAAATATTGGGTAAGAAAAAAGGAAATTTTAAAATAGTAATGTCCCTATATCAGCTGTGTTTTTCATGCAAAGGTTAAGAAGAAAGATGTGGGACATAACTGTTTTGGTTTAGTTTGAGGTCTTTTCAGAACAGAACAGAATTTTACTGCAGAATTTTAGCCTCAAGCATATTTACGTGTTAATTTTTAATGCTACGTCAAAAGATGTGGTCCTCCAAGTGCTCCTGCAAAATAGGTATCCCTCTCTTTGGCCATGCATTCAAAACTAGTACCTGATGAGATATTCACAATATTGATGAGTGACCTTTAGATCAAGGTACTCTGGTACCAAGCACACTTGGTATATTGCTGGCTTGCACAAAAGATCCTCCCAATCTCACCCCTCCAGCATGAACACTGAAATCCCCCGGGAGCATCATTGAGGCAGAAAAGTTCAAATTGTGATTGGGTGCATATGCACATGCAACAGTTAGTGTTTTCTTACCTGACACTCAAAATCTCATTATGGCAACACTCTTGTCCACTGGGAAAACTCCATCAGCCTGAGCAGTAACTCTCCTAGGGACTAGTTCTCCTGTGGGGACTCCGAGTAGCTCTGATTAAGACATTGGGTAGCAGAGCTTTCACTGGGTGTAAGTGCAAGAGCAGTTATGAATAGTCTATATTTTTCCAATACAGGCTTTTTTTTTTTTGCCACCAGCATGGTTTCAAATTCAGCTCACAAAATTCCCAAATTCAGATCACATTCCAAGGGTCCATACAGTGCCACGTTGGGTAAAATTCAAAGCACAGAAATGAAGAAAACAAGCTTCAAATACAAATATACATAGAAAAATCAAAGCACAAAAATTACAAAAATGAGCTGCAAATATAAAAACAAAAATGTGTTTCCTGTTATCCTTGTACTCTTACTTTTATGTTTTTTTTTCATCTCAAGGGGCTTACCTTCCAAATGACCTATCATTTAAAAATGCATATGCATGATAAAAACAGAATGCACATAATCATGCATTATTTAAGAAAATGCAAAAAATGCATGCAGGAAAATCCCGGAGTTTATCTTTTTTAATAATGTTTTACTAAAGAAGACAAATATTTATAAAAAAAACTAATTAAAAAAATACCATATATCTTTTTTTCTTCTTTATTATTATAATAATAATAATAATAATAATAATAATAATTATTATTATTATTAATTTTGCTGTTGTTGTTGGTGTTGTTGTCATTGCTGTTACCTATAACAAGAATATACATTCAAAATTGGCATGGATGCCGAAAATTAAATAGGTAAAATTAGTAGTCATATATAAAAAAGGTCTGAAAAAAGGGGTTAAATTGGGATTTAGTAGACAGAGAAACTCAAGTTCTTGTACAGTTTTGAATGTGCAGACGTCAACATTGTTTAAAATAGCTTTGTTGAGCTTCACCTCAATTTAACCCCTGGTCAGATTCGGTTTAGGATGTCCAATTCATCTTGCACAGTCATTTATCTTTCTGTTTTCTGAGTGATAGAGTGACTGTTAGATGCTGCTTCAGCGTAAAGGAGGGACAGACAGACATATACTGGTGCATCTGTTCATTTTTTAAACTAAGACTCAAAATAAGTAGTTTAGCTCGCAAGCATGTGTTCGATTACAGCTAACCATGACTTAATGATCGATTGAAGGAAATTTTACTTGATGCAAAGTGATAAATGCAATTCACATAATGTACCCAAAATATACTTTATAAAACATTAGATATTGGATGTAACACAAGAGCCCTGTCAAATTCCAGATCTTGGTTTTTCAGAATGTATTAATTCATTTTTTATAGCAGCAGCTGTAATCCAGTTCACAGGGTAATATTAATGCTGTTGTTTGAATATGTTATTGTTTCTATAGTAACAACCTACAAAGTGCAGGCATAGTCTTCTGGATTTGTTTTTAGATTTTCCTTAAGGATGCGCTCAAAGTATTTGGAAGGAGTCTCCAGTGCACAGCAACAGTTTAAAATAAAGGTGTTCCTTTAAGTATTTATTAATTTTCTTTCTTTCTTTTTTTTTTTTTTTTCAGGACAGAGCGATCAGGCGTCTTTATAAAATGTCAGTCTGCATTTTTTAGAAAGTTGTTGATAAAAAGGAAATAATTGATTATAGCTTTTATTATGTAAATAAAAACCGAACTAACCTGTTTAATAAACATAAATATAAATAAATTTTGTATGTCATTTTTGTATACATACCATTATTAGCATGATAAATAAGAAATATGCGTTATTGGGAAAACTTCAACATTGGGTCAGGTTTTATTACATCATCCTATCATTTGTATAACATATTTATGTCCCTTTATCAGTTATACTCAGAGGCAAAACTGCCTTAACCCAAATAATGCGCAAACACATGAACAAACGTTACTGATGATTTCAGTGTTTTTTTCTCTTAGTATAGGACAAGTGAAAGAGAGGAGACATATGTTAGCAGCTTATGTAGATAGATTGTATGGCCGCAGGGCTGGACAGTAATTAATCCTGGTAACACAAGCATAGGTGCCAGACTGAGGCAGTAAAAGTCCTTCGCAGGGTGCAGTGACCTCAATCAGAAAAAGCCTGATGAATTACTGCTCGCTTCACTTCTAGAATGGTAAAAAAAAAACGAATAGTAGAAAAAGAGTTACTTATGTTTGTACACCCTTTTATACAGCTTGTACTTGGAGCTTTTTTAGAGAGGAAAACTAAAATATTGCCCTATATAAAACCTTGTAAGCTTTGTACAAGGGCCAACTTACGTAGAAGTCTTGGTTAAGCTAGTTTGTATTGTTTGTCTTGTAGTTTTTGTAAGAGTATTATTTCAATATATAGATTTTATAATAATAATAATAATAATAATAATAATAATAATAATAATAGTTATTATTATTATTATTATTATTATTATTATTATTATTATTATTATTATTATTTATATATACTGTGTGTGTATATTTTTACATGAAATGTATGGAACTTTATATTTATTTCCTTAGAAATTACAATATTTTTATATAATTTTATATATTTCCTTTTGTTTATATCCCTATTGCCATTTCTTAATACTAAATCAACAGTGACCCCCATAACATCTTGATGTATGTTAAAACAATAATTTTGTTTATAATTAGATAATAAATTCATAATTAGAACCGCAGTAATGTTAAACATAATACAGTATGTAGGTGATACAGCTTATTGCCTGATAAATCATCTGTGTGCAAGCAGTTATGAACTAAATTCATACAACGCTATTATTATAAGATTTACAAATAAACATACACTAATACTTGCCTAATTATAATTTAATACTTGCACCAATGATTAATGCGTCAGGAAGTAATGAAGCATAACTATTAACATTTTCTGTTTACCCATTCTGTTAATTAATATACTGATTTATGCGGTACCAATAAAGTTCATTTGCTGCATTAACAGTAAACTTTGGGGAAAATTAGGCTACAGTTTGCAATTTAAAGTTTATTGCATTGAGATCACATGATCAAAGTCAAACCATGCTATGTCATGATATTATAAAGATCAAGCACACAATTATGACTTGTCAGTATATATTGTAAGAGCCTAATGTAGAGTCATGGACACACACACACACACACACACACACACACACACACACACACACATAAATATATATATATATAGCTTATATTTTATACCATATGTACAAAAATTTTTAACATGTGCCTATATTTAATATAGTATTTATAATATGAGGGCTTTAAAATGGCTTGGAGAGAGGTCAGGACCAGGTAGGGGATGTGACAATAACTCCCAGCCGAGTTCCTGTTGTGAGACATTCCACTCGCTGAATGTTCACAGGAATGACTGCAGTGGGCTCTGAGCCACCTCGGCAGGGATCATCATTCACAGATGTACGACCTTCTTTCAAATGCTTGCTTAATTCAAATGTTTTACTGCAGCTAAGAGTCTCACCATACTGTGCTTGAATTCTTTTGTAAATGTCAATCGTTTCTATG
This sequence comes from Clarias gariepinus, assembly GCF_024256425.1. Classification (NCBI taxonomy): domain Eukaryota; kingdom Metazoa; phylum Chordata; class Actinopteri; order Siluriformes; family Clariidae; genus Clarias; species Clarias gariepinus. The sequence continues at coordinate 13,325,038 of NC_071106.1, read as the reverse complement.
TCATCATTCACAGGAGTTTTTTTATCACAAGTCCCGGTTTGACTTGAACACCTATAACTATATAGTGCGTGAGTTAAGTTTAGCTTGAAGGGGAACTGTAGTTCTTTCATATCCTATTACTTGGGTCAGCTGACATTTCAGTTCGTCTGCCTCCTTCTATACATATATGACTCAGAGGCTATTAATGTGTACGCTTCATTACTGTAGCTCCTGGTGCACTAATGAGTAGAACATGTATCAATTCATTACTGAAGCAGGCATTACTAATTTAAGTTTATTTGTGGAAGTTATATTAAAGCGCTATGATAATTTGTGGTAGATTATTCTTGTATATATAATTATCAGGTCATTTACAACCCATTGCATAGAAAAATTGTTCCTAGAACACAACATATAATCTTTATACAGTTATTTATTTAAATGTAAGAGATTATTTAAGAAACAGACTTAAAAGATGAGGATGATTTTGCTCACAAAAACTACATTTTACAGTATAGAAGTACTTTATACATTGGTACTGTATGTACTCTTCTATTTCTATAATAAAACTTAAAACCAAAGAAACCTCTACTTACCTCCCCATGTGAGATGTGCAAACACAAGTACGAATAACAGAACATAACCGAATGAGATAAAAAACAAACTAAATAAATGAAAAAATAAGCTTATTATTTAGGGGCGACATGTACAGTAGCGGTTAGCAACGTCACGGTGCACCGGGTTCGATTCCCGGCCAGGCTTAATTCCCATCTCTGTGTACATAGAGTTAGCAGGTTCTCCCTGAGGTTGGTGGGTACACCAGTTTTCTCCCAAAGTTCAAAAACTTTAGGCTACAGGCTTTAAGCAGATTAGGCTACAGTAATTGGCGTTCCCAAAATTGCCTGTAGCGTGTGTATGTTTGTGTGCCCTGCGATGGTTTGGCACCCTGTCTAGGGTGTACACTGCCTCGAGCCCCATCTCTCTCCTGGGATAGGCTCCAGCCTATGAACTTGAATACAGGATAAAGTGGCATAGACGATGATGATAAGCTTATTACTTAAAAATGTTATTAACATTCCTATTGATTTTTTTTTTACTTACTATTTCTGACTCTTACTACAGTCGCTTTATCTGTAAATTAATAACAAATCTTATTTTTTTTAATAGATTTAATAGATTAATCACCACTATTGAACTTTTTGCATTGTGACAGTTTCCTATTAATTAACTAGTTGGACTACAGAGGTTTCTAGATGAAGGATGAAATTTGTATAATAAAGGTTTTCTGTCTAGCTAATATTTTAAATATTATGATTGGCTACTGTTAACTAGCCTTAATTAACATTTTCACAAGTTTCCTTAGTACTTTGTGCAACCTTGATTTAACAGTCTATCTTCACTTTCATACTTTATGTAAAACCTTAAGGGTTTATACATCTTACCTTAAGCTTGAAAAGACTTTCAATGTACAGTATACTTTTACTGTATTAGTATAGTATAAACATTTTACCATAAAGTAAAGAATGTGTGCATGTACTTTATGACCTCTGTGTATAGATAAAGTATAAATATATAAACATTTTACAAGACTGGCACATATTACAGTATGTTTCTGTTACAGTAACTTCCATTGACCAGAACAAGGTCGTTTTTTAGGAATACATGGGCAGCAATGTGACATAAGTTTGTCAAAACAAGATTTTTCAATTTTAAACCAAGACACATCGCGAACTGATAGGGGATATTTTTTGCATGGATTCTTTAATACACAAGGGCATCAAAAAACACAAAGAGCAAAATATTTTCTCAAAATTGTTTTAAATACATCAATGGGACTTTTGTGTAATATGTTACAGGTCCACTTCCTATAGTTGTCCTAATAGATATGTACTGTATATGTATGTGTATGTGTGTCTTAATAAATTAAAATATATCGAAAAGTTTATTAAAAATAAATTCAAGTAATTCAATTTAAAAAGACTCCTATGTTATATAGATTTATTGCACACAGACTGATATATATTTCAAGTGTTATTTCTTTAATTAATGATTATGGCTTACAGCTAATGAAAACCCAAAACTCACACCAATTAAAAAAATAAAAAAAAAATAAAGAATATATATATACAGTATATATATATATATATATAACGATTTGGTGTTAAAATTATATATATATATATATAATTTTAACACCAAATCGTTGGACTACTTAAAAGAATGAACCACACTCAATACTTGGTCAGGGCTCCACATGTCATGGAGATCATATTCGAATTTATTGAGATGCACATGCAAATGAGAGCTTATTGAAGGTGTGTCTTCTACTTCTGCTCTGTAAAGCCTTTATAACAGCTCTAATCTCACGTGCTGTTAATTGGTGATTTTTGAGGCTAATAACTCTAAATAAACTTCTTCACTGCAGCAGAGAGTAGTTTTGGTCTTGTTTTCCTGGGATGGTCTTCATGAGAGACAGCCTCATGGTATTTCATCATGGGTTCCGCAAATGCACTTGATAATACTGTTCTTGCAAAAACTTATAAAATAAGATACTTATCAATTTGGAAGTCAGCTAAAAGTTTACACTACAGTCTCCCACATACTGTATTTTTGATAAGTATACAGTATAATACAGTATGGTGTCACACATCTAAGTGATGCAGTCCTTTAGACTATGAATGCTGGTGTAACTGCTCTTGGCTTCAACATTTTCATTGTAACATTTAGTTAGTGATCATTTTACAAAAGCAACACAAAGGCTTTTTTGTGAAGCCACGCTGAATATTATCTCCCGGTAAAACCGTAAATCTTGAAATAAATACCTGAATGAATACATCGATTCTGAGCTTGACTTGCAGACTGATGGTGATTTGAATTTGGGTGAAAAGTATGCAGGTCAGTATGTGTAACACAGTAGAGTATCGCTATGTGTTCTTACTCTGCATTTGCTCTCTTTATCAGGTCTCAAGTGAACACAGCTTGCTACGGCCACTATTCATTAGCGCTTGACCACAGAAGCCCTGCTCATCAATGATTAACACTGGCGTGCTGAATTATTGATTCATCAAGATTACTGATACAGCAACTCTGCGAGGTTTCATCACAATGTGGGACATCAGTAAAATGATAGTTTCTGGTACGAGTGTGAAATCCTGTGTTGATGTATCAGTATGATCCACAGTTCACAAACATGACCTAATGCTGCAGACCATGCAGTGTTTCCAAAGTCGAGGTAACAAGACAAACTGTGAAAGTAGCAGAAAAGAAACTGCAAGTCGGCATGATGTAACTCATCCTTTATCACTATATGCAATGACCTGCAATGTTTCGCCACATGCTTGCTCCTCAAGATTGAGAAAATGAGGTGGCTCCTGTGGTGGGCTTGTGCGGACCCAGAGAGGGTCATTAGCTTCTGGAGATGGCCCACAGAGAAGGCCCTAAGCTAACGACTCAAGCCTGGAGAGAAGGTGCCGTGCCCGGTTTGCTCTGTTACTTTTGTCCCTTAACCTCCTGTAGGGAGGACATCTGTCCCGCAGACTGCTCTTACTTTTCTACAGAACATTACCTTCAATTAGTCTAACCATAGCCCTACTTACAATTAAAAAGGTTATTCAAGTTGAAATATGTTATAACAAATAAGTTAAGACCTATAAAATATACAATAGTGTCTGATTGCTGCACAGTGTATGTCACAATTGCTTGACATTTATTTTAGGACTTTTTAACAAACTTTTTAATGTAAAAGTACTCATTATACTCTTCAAACACTTTTCAAGCTTCTGGAGTATCTGCATGTTTAAGACTGTCAAAATGATTGCTCTGCAATATTCAAGGCATTTTAGCACAGAGCCAACCAACCTACCAAAATGAGTTTTCGAAGATGGAAGTAAATTAGTGTTAGAGCCCAGACAAAACCCATGCACACACAGGAAGCAGCACAACCCCACACAGAATTTAACCAGAGCCTCTATGTGCAAATATTACCATGCCTTGCATTAATTTGTTTTAGCAACCTGTCTAATAAATAACCTGAGATTTTAGTTATTATGTTTAGAACACCTAAAGGTTTGGTCTAGTCTTAAGGCATCACTTAAAATGAATGGCATCAACTCAACTCTTTGGGCATAAACTTGATTTATTGCTGAGCTTTGGGATAATTGTGGAAAATTTCTATTTTCCCCACACTGAGATTATCTTGTTACCTAATGTCATTATCTTGATTTGTGTTAACTGTGCTTTATCCATAATGTTTTTGCCTCACTCCCACAATAAGTGTGGTCTACAATGTCTATCGCCCATACCACAGTAATCAGCTTTATTGAATGTACCCCATATATATTTTTAAGTATCTTTTAAGACTTCCAACTTCACAGGATGGCTCTGACAGGTTCAAGTTTACTTTTTATTTCAACCTGAATAATGTTGCAACAAAATACTGCATCTTAAGCAAAAAAAAAAACAAAAAACAAACAAACAAAAAAACAAAAAACTACACCACACTACATGTAAGGACTACGGTATAATAGGGCTCATATTGTTCATGTTTGAATGATGTACTCCTTAAAATAATCAACTATGAACAAAATCCCTCTGCATTTGCTTAGGGATGATGCCTGAAATGATCAGAACATGCAGTACATAGTCAAATGTCTAGTGTTGACTATACACATTCAGTGTTAGACCTGTATAAACACAGTAGGGTGATGATTCTCTTACTTTAGCATTGACTATATACAGTACCAAAAACTTTCTAATTAGCAGCACTCATAAAGCTCTTGTTAAAAAAAAAAAAACTGTCTTTGACTCATTTAGTGTTTTCACTAAAACGTCACTAAGTAATATAATATTTCACTTTACTTTAAGGCCTCAATGGGCATCTGATGCAAAGCTTACTAGATTTTATATACTGTATAATTTGTAATAGAAAAGTTTGGTGTGCCACAGGGCTCTGTTCTAGGCCTATTTTATAAGTCATTATATACAGTACAGTGAGGTCAAGGAATTCAATTGTTGGTATTTGATATTTTGATTGAACAACTGTATGGTTTAAACATACTGTACCAGATAATTAAAGCGATTGCATCACCTTTTTGTGGAACTTTAACACTACACATTGCTGTATGAATGTACTTGGACCTCAATAAACTCCAATTATTAGAGAATGTAGAAACAACTGTCCTTAATAGAACAAGAAAATGTACAATATTTGGTTTGATTGCATTGACTACAGCCAGCTACTGCTTATTTTAAAATCTCTCAGATCTTGCCCACTTTACCTGAACTCTTTGTCTATCATGATCTTGCATGTGTCCTTGAATCAAAAGTGCAGGTTCTTAATTAGCACCTAGAATGAAGAAATTGCAGCTACTGTAACCTCTCCAGCTATGGAGTAATTTTCGTAAGCTGACATAATCAACTCCAGTCAATACTAATATGAAAATCTGCATAGATTTATATGATAACTTTACACACTATATAATAGTTATAATATGTTATTATTCTTATAGTTATAGAATTTCACAAGGTCCTAAGCCCAGTAATGTGTTACAGTAATATTACATTACTGTAATATTTAGGATATGTTTTCTGTGGGGAGACATGTACTTACAGTATTATCAAGAGTCTCAGTCGTCAACACTTCATGTATTCCAACACAGTAAATCCAGGATGGTGGTGACTTGAATTTTGGTTTCATAACAAGCTGCATTTTGTCTTATTATTATTAAAAGACAGAAAAAGAGAGAGCGGTGCGTATATCTTTATAATGTACTGTTAATGATAACAGAACTAACTGACTAAATTGTTTTCTGGATGTTTAAATGTTAATAGTTAAAAGGTAAGATGTGACATTCTTAGATGAAATACCATGACTATTTTTATGCCTCTTTCACCTTTTGGTTGCTTATTATACAGTAAATGTAGAGGTTTGTGAACCACTGTTTTGTGACAATGTCTTCTAAAAGTGTTTTACAAATTAATCTGGATTGAACTGAATTGTATGACTGGTGAAGTATGATACTAGAGGTCAAAGAGTCGAAGAAACAAATTCCCCAGGTTTGGCTTCAGATTCTGATAGTGTCACTCTTTTTTCTTAGTGAGAGGAGCACACAGAGAACGGCAGAGATCTGAGCTGCAGATACATTCTCAATAAAGCACAGCAGTCGCAGAGGTAATGGGGAAAATGTCACACACAAGGGGAATCTTCTAGACTTTCTTTAGCTCAGTATTTAGCTTCTGTCGCTGTTTTAGCACACAATAGACCAAAACCCATTGAAATTCTTTTATTTTGTTAGAATAAGCCTGTGCACTATACAGGACATACTATATCTGTCGATTGTTAATGCTCATGGTTATACACTCTTTAAAGCAAAAGGTAAATAGAAAAATATAATAATGTCTGCTTTAGATAGTTGTGAGAACTGAGTGATTGTCATATTTGATAAAACTGCGAAGATTTCAGAGTTCAGCATAAGGTACAGTGCAGTTCATTATCTCTCCTTTTAATATTTTATTCAGCGATCTGAAAAAGTGATGTAACATTTATGAAGCGATCTGTCTCAGGGTCGCACATTAGCACATTAATTTCAGCTGAACTTTTTCTCTGACTGAGAGACGTTTTCTTCAGCTTTCTTCTCAGATGCAGATGACAGAAATGTTGGCCCTGTTTAGCCTTCGGATGCTGAATTGCCAGAGATGTGTGTGTGTGTGTGTGTGTGTGTGTGTGCGTGCTTTTCATTCTGGTCAGTAATACACCATTACAAAAGATGGAAGAGTTCAGCAAGGTTGCATATACAGTACAGTAGGCAAAAGTATGACTTGACACTTTGCTCTGTTTGTTTGGCGTGCATGTGTGCATAGTGTGTGATATTAACAGTATATTTATTGTTATATTAAAAGTATATAAATGAATTAAAGTCATATACATTATAAAATAAGCTCCTTCTTAACAGCCACAGAGAATATGCATTACTATAATTTATAACTGATGACATGGTCATGCTGTGTGTGGAGGTGCGATGCTATTCACAGGTCTCAGATGTCTACTCTGTGGTTGTCCACGGTGACCGTGCTCTATCCTCTGCCCATCTGAGAAAGTGATTTACACACTTGAGCACACTTCACTCATTAAATGGGTTAATTACCATCTCTCTGTGTGTTCCTCTGGCCTCTACAAAGCTTGAACAAGGCCAGCAAATCATCCCTTGTTTCACCCTTCATTTCCCTAACTTCAACCTGAGCAAAAGAAATTCTGAAGGAGCTCAGAAAACTGAAAGTCTGAAAGTTTCTTTTCTCAAAAATAATAGATGAACCTTTGGGTAACCCAGCACAGCGTGTAGCTAAAGTAATCCAACATGTATCATGATGGAAAAGTTGTATATATCATGTATAAAGTCCTTCTAAACACCTAATCATCAATGTTAACACCAAGTCAGGGATATCAATCTGTCCATTGCATGTCCAATGGACAGATTGATATCCCTGATTGATATCCATCATTTTGCACAGGCAGTCCAGTTGCTCCAAGATGGCACATCCATACGTGCGGTCACAAGAAGGTTTTCTGCTTCTCTCAGCACAATCTCAAGAGCATGGAAAAGATCCCAGGAGACCAGAGAGTACACCAGCACAGCAAAAAAGGTCTGTAGAAGGGCAGCAGGACCAGTATCTCTACATTTAGGCAAGGACAAACAAAATTACAATCAGCAGGTTACTAGTGTTTATGTTTCTAATCAAATTGTCTCCATGAGGCTGAGTTAAGAACTTGATGTTCTGTAGTAGGATCTGTGCTCACAGTCGAGCAGCTCGATTGGCCTTTGCTAGTAGACACCAGAATTGGAAGGTCTACCACTGGCACCCTACTCTTTTTAGATGAGAGCAGCTTCACTTTGAACACATGTAACAGGTGTGAAAGAGTCTGGAGATGCTGTAGCGAATGCCATGCTGCCTGTAACATCATCGAGTATGCCTGGTTTGGTGGTGGGTCACTGATGGTCTGGAGAGGCATATCCTTGTGGTACCCTGACTGCTGTGAGGTACCAGTATGAAATCCTCAGAGTAATTCTCAGACCTTATGCTGGTGCAGACTGTGCTGAGTTCTTCCCGGTGCAGGACTCATGTGGCCGGAGTGTGTAGGCAGTTCCTGGATGACAAAGGCATTTATGCCAAGACTGGCCATCACGTTCCCCTGACCTAAACCCAAGTGAACACCTATGGGACATTATGAATCAAATACCAAATGCCACTATGGAACCTCACTGATGCCCTGATCCAGGTCTAGGAAAGATCCTCCCAGGACAAAATCCCCCGACTCTTCAGCATACAAACTTTTGAGTTACATTATGATTTGCTGTAATGGAATTCATGCAACTTGGAGGAACCTGTGATTTCAATGCTTCACTTTAATTTTCAATGTGATTTTGAGTAAAACCATCCATGGGTTGATAATTTTGTTTTCCATTGACCAAAATGTGTGTTAGACATTTTAATTCTGGACATATTATACAATGTACATTAGCAACGATTTTTTAAAATAAAACAAACCTTTAAAAAAAAAAATAATAATAATTCATGAAGATCCAATGTTCTTTAAATTTTTGAGCAGTGTATATAATACATACAGTATATACAGTACACACAATATATTACTCAGCCTGTGTAGCCTGCACCCTATCCTATGGAACTACAGGCAATTTGGAAATGGTATTCAACATAGACCGCACTTACCTGTATTTGACCTGTGGGAGAAAACTGGAGTGAACATAATAATAATAATAATATAACAAATAATATAATAATAATACTTATATATGTGCAGAGATCTACAGCTAGATTCCTTTATGGAAGAGTGGCATAAAGAAAGCTTCTGTTGAAAGAATCAATATCGTTTGCAGTTTGCAACAAGCCATGCGATACGACAAGTGGGATTTCTTATGGCTTTCTTTTAACAATGGCTTTCTTGTTGCCACTCTTCCATAAAGGCCAGATTTGTGGTGCAAAACTAACAATTGCCCAACATAAAAAACCTGAGCTGTGGATCTCTGCAGCTCCTCCAGAGTTACCATGGGCTTCTGGGCTGCTTCTTGAATTAATTCTCTCCTTTGCTGGGTCTGTCAGTTTAGGTGGACGGCCATATCTTGGTACTGTAGGTTTGCAGTTGTGCCATACTCTTTCCATTTTGAGATGATGGAATGAACCGAGCTCAGTGACATGTTTAAAGCTTGGGATATTTTTTTATAACCTACCCTAATTTAAACTTCTCCACAACTTTATCCCTGTCTGGTGTGTTCCTTGGGCTTCATGATGCTGTTTGTTTACTAATGTTCTCTAACAAACCTCTGAGGGCTCCACAGAATTGTACACAGGTAGACTACATTTACTAATTAGGTGACTTCTAAAGGAACTTGGATCCACTGGATTTGAGTTAGGGGTATCAGGGTAAAGGGGGTTAAAAAACAAAATGCCGCTTTTCATTTGTTAAAAAATTTGAAAAACATTTATTATTTTGTCCTTCCACTTCACAAGTTAGTCTATCACATAGAATTCCAATAATATTCTGGGACTGAGTGCAGTATAGCGACAGTGACAGCAGTACCATTAGAGGATGTACCTTGTGTTATTTTGGGGTACATGCCATTTTAACCTCGTGAGACATAACTTTTTGACATTTTCTCCCAGCTCTACAGTATAGTCTATACATCCTTGTTTAATCTCATACGAGTGTTTTTGCACTGGATTTCCCCCTTATAAGACATCAATTAATTTAATAGAGTCCACTTCTTATGAATGTAATGTAATACGTGAGAGGACTAAAGCCAAATTCCTACTTTTACGATGTGAATGGATTGCCAAGACTTTACAAATCATGATGAGCCCTGAGTAGTTGTATAGTACTATTATGGCTTATCTGGGTGTGCTGAGATGACCTTTAGTGACCTGCAGTTCGCTGGCAATGGCCATGAATATTTTGAAGATGCTAAAAAAAATTGTGGCAGAGCGACAGATTTTTATGTCCCATAGGTTTCTCTTCAGTCCACTTTATTGAAGATCTTGAAGGTGGGAACTGCTTGAGAGAGAAAAGGAGGATAAACACACACAGAGAAGAATATTAAATGTGGTGCAGGTCACATTTCTGCATACTGGACCTCAATAAAATGTTCATCCTGGTTACAAGCCCGAAGGAGGCATCGAAGTATACACACACACACACACACACACACACACACACACACACGCACACGCACACACACACATTTTGGCACAAATCTTTAAGCTTTTCCAATACATAGAAACTGGGTTGTTGTAATTTGGAGTGCTCTTGTCTTTTTGTGTGTGTGTATTTGTCTGGAGGTTCAGCTCACGTTTAGCTGAAATCCAAAGTCAGTATACACAAAAGATAAAAGAAAATATGCAGAGGAGCCGTGTACGGTTTTGGAATTGTTTATCAAATTTAAAACTAATGTACCTCGTCTTGTTATGTTGTTGTTCTTATCTTGTCTCTCTCTCTTTCTCTGAAACAAGCTTCTACTGGCTAAGCCACTCAGCCTACACAAACTAAGCTCTCATGTCTTTGTGAAGACTCAAGCTGCTCTCTATGAAAAGAGCCTCTCCAGAGCGGATGAGAAGAAGAGAATAGCCTGAATCCCTCCCTCTCTCTCTCTCTCTCTCTCTCTCTCTCTATCGCTGTCTGTCTCTGAGCCTCACAGAGCTGGACTCGTTCCCCTCCCAGCGACGGGCTGCCGTGCAGTGAGTTTGCAGGGCTGTTTCTCTGGAGATATCGCTTCTGTGCTCCACGAACACTACACACTCTCTCTCTCTTTCTCGCACACACACACATATAGTGTATATATACGCACATGTGAGAAACACCACACCGATCGTGCCCTGAGTAATTTATTGGCATGTGGAATTCCATGGGCAGTTGAAACACAGCTGAACTAAATGATGGATGGCTGTTTTGTTGTGGAAACAGCTTGTTCTCTCGTATTTAAAGATAGTCGGACCAAATCAATCATACGACTACACAGAAGAAGGCCGAAACCCCCCACCAAGATGACGGAAATAAATGCCCCCAATATGATTTAGATTGATTTCTAATAAACTCAGCACTTCATTATCGGCACTGTGCGTTGTAGGACATTTGAGATTTCATTTCCTGTAAAGTGTCAGCTTGACGGAGTGAACTCGGGAACGGTTTATGAATTTTCTCCCGCGTAATGCGACGTGAGCTGAGAGACAAGCGGCTTGGCTAGCATGCTAATGCAGTCAGAAAAGTCTAATTGGCATATAGTGATATAATAGGTTGAGTTGAAAAAGCACGGCGTCCGCAGTGACACACGGATTATGCATCGGCAAGACGGGTAAATAAATTTCAGCTATTTAAATTGAATGGATTTGGCACTTATTTGCTCGGAAAGAAAAAACAAAACAAAAAACTGTTTGACGTCGTGAAACCTGTCGCGATGGCAGCTTTCTGTTAGCGCTCTCGAGCCGCAGCGTTGGATTTTTCTAAGAGAGAACTGGGACAATGCTTTGGAAATTGCCTTTCTAAGCAGACCTGCCTCGCTGTCACAGTTAGATTATCTTATATCCCAATACACACCATTAGAACTCATAAGCCTGCCTCCATCTTCTTAATGCTCAGCTGAAAGCGTGGGCTGTTTGTTCTGAGCTGGCACAAATTGTCTCCTTTAGAAAGCAGTGCAATATCATTGACATAAAGCATTCAATAACATTTTAATCACACACGCTGAGCCCTGCCAAAACACTTTCATTGCTAAATATAGAGGAGAACAGTACGCGCGTGAGAGAGAGAGAGAGAGAGAGAGAGAGAGACCGCAGCATCCTTTAATCAGTTTAATAAACCGGCACATAATGTGGTTAAAATGTCATTAATAGGATTTTAATATCGGCTACAAATAGGATGATTTTTCAGCCTCATTTCACCGCTTGAGAAGATAAAATGAAGCCCCGTTTCGAATGTACTCGTCCCGGATATGTACAACAACTGCAAAAACTGTGAAATCCTATGATCCCATTAACCCAAATGTCAGAAATTTACATATGCTCCATGACATGCTCTGAAGACAAACAAATATGATATTGTGCACATTTGCACATCTTTTTTTTTTTCTTCTTCTTCTCCTGGGTCGCTTCATAAGTCTAGAAGAAACCTCTTTGGTATTCAAGGTACTGCGAAATTCAAAATCTATTTTTCATGTTTACTGACATTCTTTGAACTCTCATTCCTTCATTCATCCCTTCACTGATTTAACCCAACGAACGATTTTTTTTTTTCCCCCCTGGAGCATTATTTCGAACGTTCTAGGTCAGGAGGTTTTTTTCTGCGAAAACAGCAGCAGGTAGAAAAATATAGCTGGATGTCTAAAAAAGATCATGGATCATCTCTCTTTCTCTCTTTCCCTCAAATACACACACACACACACAAACTGGAAAATATCCCATGCCGCAACATTATGGGCTATTTCCATTTTCCTATAAAGATGACACTAAATGCCCACAGCTGTTGTGAATGCCATGAATAGAAACAATTTTCCTAAAATGATCTTCTAACATCTTATCTTATTATTAGGTTTTTCTCATTTCGTTCGTTCTTTCTTTTTTTTTTTAAAGGAGAGATTCTTTCACAGTTCACCCTAAACCTCAGCCAAGCCTTTAAAAATCTGTCTTCTTGTTGCTGTGTTTTTATTGCCAGTTTTTTTTTTTTTTTCAACGCTGGATAATCAAGGCCTGTAATCCTCTCCTGTCAGTTCTGTTTTTTTTCTATTCCATCCATGTTTGTGTTTTATCCCGTTTGTGCCATCGGCAATACCGGGTATAAACCATCCTAATTTTATTTTTTTATTTTTTTCATATTTCAGCATGGAACGTTTTCTGATAGAATCATGATTTACATAAATAACCGTGACGCTTTTGCCGAGCTCAATTCGACGTTACTGAAGGCGGTTAACGTGTTTGATTGCGAGCCACACTGCTCCTCATATATTCTGAGTTTGTTTAAGAAGACAGCTCCATTATATCAGTATTGCAGTGATTGTAGAATGTTTGGACAGTAATGTGACAATGATTGCGTAAGTTGGTGAGAGACCGATATCACGCTTGACACACAAACACACAGTCTTTTATGTGTCTTTAACACACATAAAAGAAAAAACTAAACTAAATGACAAAACAACATTGGAAATGGAGGAACACGGAAATACAATAACACTCAGAAAATATGCACAGTGATATTAATAAAACTTGACTTTCATAGACATTATGCAAATTAAAGCAAACAATAATTTAAAAAAACAAACACGTATGATTTAGGAATGTGGTTAATATAAAATGTGCTGTACTTGTGGTTAATAAATGCATTATTTATTTGTACAAAATACGAGGGTGAGTCAAAAATGATCTGCATTTTTTTATATATCAAAACTTCTGTAGGTCTTATCAGTGCTTCCTGTTCAGTCTCCCCAGTCGCTGCTGTGCAGGTGTGAACGTGTTACATCAGTTCATTTGTACCTGCGGTTTAAGCAGAAATGGATGCCCCACTTGTGATTTGCATAAATGTAATGATAATTTTTTTTTTTGTGGTCTGAGGGTGTACCTGGTGTCGAAACAGCTTATGGAAGAGCATAAACAGAAGCCTTTGGATACCTGCAAACTACATTCAGACCAATACTCTAAGGAAGGTGAAAGTTTCTTAAAAAGATTCATTACTCATAATGAGACATGGATTTATCACTGCAAGCTTAAGAGAAAATAACAGAGTATGGAATGGAAACATCTTCAATCACTGACTAAGGAAAAGTTAAAAAGTCAACCATCAGTTGGAAATTCATCAATGTTTAAGGTTTTCTGGGTTTCTTAAGGGCCAGTATTGGAACATTATCAGAAAAAAGGTTTAACAATCAACAGTGCTCATTACAGTGAGATGCTTATCTTTATTGGACAGCGGGAGCCTAAATTGCTATCCAAGGACGTTGTGATCTTGCATGAAGATGCACGTCTACACATTTCTGCCCACACCATCAACACACTGTAAAAGTTTGTTTTGAGATGGTAAAGTATCCTCTCTCTAGTCGTGATTTTGCTGCATTGGACCTGAAACAAGCCTTACGAGGATGAAGATTCACTTCTGATGAAAAAGTGAAGACAGCAGTGCATTTGTGGCTCGAAGTTCGACATTTTTAATGAGGGAAAACGAAAGCTTGTTGACAGATGGACAGAGTTGATTAAAAAAACATGATGGCGTAAAATGATGAGAAGATGAATGAATAAATCATTTTTAAACCACTTCTGTATGTCTTTAGTTAATTAAACGTTAATGTTAATTTAATAATAAAAAGGAACAAGAAATATCAATGAATAGTCTATTATTTTTTGTATAATTTTAAATCATAAAAATACATCAAATCATATTGCAATTATTTAAATCTATACATTCAAAGTTTTTGGATCAACTTTTTTTAATGCATCAGAACCTACTGTATATATATATATACACTAGGTATATATATATATATATATATATATATATATATATATATATATATATATATATATATATATATACACAACCTACAATGTGATGAATGGACATTAAACAGGAAGTGGATAAAATGGTTATTGAGTGCATGTAATGAGAACATTGACGGCATGTCAATGATTGTGTGGGTGTAACAGTTAGGGTATAAAAGTGTTGAATATTTATAGCAGGGAAAAAAATTCTCTGTTGACATACGGATTGAAAACAATATTGTAATTCTTGGTCTCAAAGATCATCTCAACAAATAATAGTAAATGCAAACACCAAAAAAACAAAACAAAAGCACTTCCGCCATGCACTGGATATAGATCAGTGATGCGCTTGTGGTGTGATTTCCGGCTCTGATGTATGTATGTGCCTACAATTTTATGTACACATGTATTCCTTATGGAGTTTCTGTGTGTGTGTGGGTGTGTAACTAATCAATGCAGTGTGAAAACAGGAGCTAGGCATCTCTCTATGATACATCGCTTTATGGCGCTACACACTTTAAACGCCTGCTATTCATGTGGTGTTGGAGGCGGTTCAGGGAGATATGTGTGTGTGTGTGTGTGTGTGTGTGTGTGTGTGTGTGTGTGTGTGTGTGGGTGGGTATGATGATCACCCTTAGGAGACCCAGCTCTTAAAGTGCTTGGTGGGTGAAAATGAATAGAGATGCTTTAACAGCACATAAACATGAATGGATGTGTCACTTTAGAACACAAATCTCTTCACACCGTCACTTCACACAGGCCATCACCCTTTTGTTCTCTTGCTGCCTTTATGGGTTTATTGGAGTTAATAAAAAAAGACAAATTTCCCATTCAAACGTTGTCCAGAGATGTTTCAGATATGAAATGTTTTTCATAATTCCTTGTGGTGCCTTTATTGACTCAAAAATGCATTTTCTTTATGCTGCAAGCACATAAAAGACTATGCAGTGTGTATAGAAAAGTAAAACCTACATAAAGTGCTGATCTATTGTAAGCTTCCGAAACATCTTCACTGCTTCTTTATGTGGATTCTACAATCACTAGAACTCCTCTTTCCATGTAACCATACATGATACTGCGCTGTCCCTGGCGATTGGTAGGAACCAACAAATTCAGCATTAAACCGCCTTGATGTGTGTTTTTAAGCAGCTTAAGGCTGAATTTGTTGGTTTTTACCAATCGCCAGGGACAGTGCGGTATCATCTGCTATCAAAACAGTTCTTGTGTTTACTGTAACAGTGTCGATGTCTAATGTAATGTGTACTACATATCATGCATATCATTGCTTTTAAAGCAACAAAGGCACAGATGGAATTGAGGTTCCAGTCATGCACATTTACACCACTCACCAAACGCAGTGCTCTGCCCAGACCTCAATTTCTCCCCAATTCAATGTCATTTCTCACTGAGCACCAGAAAAACCAGCCTCTAGGATTGACTTCTATTTCAGAGCAGTCTCAACCTAACCAATCATAGATGACGCTGAATTCTCTCAACCATTTATAACACACAAGGTGGGATTTGTTGGGATTTTTTTTCATCTTACCACACCTCATAACGCTTGCACTATTACACTCACTCACTCATCATCTATACTAGTTTATAGTGTATAAAGGGTCACAGGACCTAGAGCCAATCCCAAGTGACTTAGGGCACAAAGCGGGGTACACAGATGGGGTGCCAATCCATAGCAGGGCACATATTTGCATACACAATCATTCATACAGTACACTAGGGGCAATTTGGGAATGCCAGTTAACCAAACCTGCATGTCTTTGGGATGTGGGAGGAAACCCAGAGTACCCGGAGGAAACCCACCAAACATGGGGAGAACATGCAAACTCCATGCACATACACCCGAGGCAGGATTCGAACCTGGACCATGGTGGTGCAAGCCCACAGTGCTAATCGCTACGCCACTGTGCTGCTAAGAACCAGCCCAGTGCTGTCATTGCACCTCGAACCCTAAACATGAAAATAGTTTTAAAAGCAAGCCTAGCACTGCTGTTCAGATTCAATTTCAGCTGATGTTTTAGTTTAATGTTCTTGATGCGCTACAGGTTTAGCACTAATTAAGTACAGTGAGTACTGTATGTCTGATCAACTCTATATAAGAGATCAGTGGGTTAGCTGCTGACTTTTTACTGTTGCTTAACCCTCCCGATGGTGTGTCTCACACATCACACGTCCCGGGCTCCTCGTTCCACAAAGAGGGAATAACCTATTCACAGAGATCTCATCTCACCCTGTAACTACCTCTACTTGCAGCTTACAAGTGGATTAACATCGAACCCCAAATCTGCTTCTGTTTCTTCCATACAGAATGCCCAGTGTGTACCACTAATGCACTGAACTGTCTGTGTGAATAATTATTTGATTATTGATTACATGATTGTTGGCGTCTAATTAGCTTGTTATGACTGCGTAGAGATGAAATACACTTTACTGTTCATTCTCATCATACCATTAATGCCCTTGTGCCTTATCCTTGAATGGACCACTACCATAAGGATAGAAATGTTTATCTTGTGCTAAAGGTTATCAGTCAGAAGAACTTTGTCTTGATTTGCAGAAGACAAGTCGTTCCAAATCACACCAGGACATTCTCTTGCACATCATAACAGCTGATATGTTGCTTTTCTTTCTGATGTTCCTTTCTCTCTTGATGACAGGTTTGCCTGCAGCAGGCACACCTGGTTATAGAGCACTGCTGAATATTTGCTTACATATTTGTTTACACCCCACTCTTCCTACTATTTTGGTCATCTCTGTGGAAGTAAATCAAAGAGATTAGTCCACAACTTCTGGTGTACTCCTGTCCTTCATGCTTTTTTCCCCCTTGGTTTTTCTCATATTATCCTCCCCAATTTGCTCTCCTGCCAGCTCCTACTCCCCAGCAAGCTCTCCTCTGTCATACAACAGCTACCAACTAGGAAGTGTGAAGACTAACATTTGTTTCCTTGGAGACGCGAAGCCAGCCAAATACATCTTTTTGAACTTCTGGTTACGCTGCACCACAGGAGAGAGTAACAAACTCAATGGAGGAGGAAAGCACTATCTCTTTTTTTTCCACATACATGAGCTCAGAGAATCCTGTGATTGGATGCCCTGACAGTGAAGAGACAATAATTCCTCCTATCTGGAGAACACAACCAATGTTGTTCTCTTGTGTCCTGGACACACTGGGATAAGATCCCCTAATCTTCCAGTAATACAGAGAATATTTTTTATTTGCACCACTAAGGAAACCCAATAGTTTGTTGTTTTGTTGTACTGTATGTACGGTACTATGCTATATACTGTATTGTTACATTCATCCATCTAAGAAGCTCTGTAGCCTAACTAGGGACTGGTGTTTATTCCCATTTTACAATCGTGGTAGGACATCCGGTCAACATTCATATGCGTACTCACACACTGCAAGCAAATTGGGAATGCCAATTAGCCTAATCTGCATGTCTTTGGACAGTGGAAAGAAACCAGAGTGCCCGGACCCACCAAGTATCCACTAAGCATTGGGAGAACTTGCATACAGACCTTGAGGTGGGAACTGAACCTGGACCCTGGAGGTGCAAAAAGATGCAAGGTTAAGTTTGTTCCTGAAAATTTCCCAAGTTTCTAAATTTATATCAAAGCCACAATCAGTATTAAAAACTGGAAGAAAGACGTTTTATTGCATTGTTGAGTCTGTGTATTTTGATATATTGTTAACCGTCTACTACAAGCAGCAGCTACCTACAGTACCTTGTTAAGTTGCAACAATATAAAATATGTAATAGTAACATTAGTAACATTATTGATATCTATTTAGTTATATTTTAATACAGTATATAGTATTAAATATGTGTTAAGTAATTTTAATATATGACCGATGATCAGGTTTTTTTTTATTATGAAGAAAGTATAATCAATGACTGTTTATAGTTTTTTTTTAACAGAAGAGATAATAGAGACATGCTTTAAACCAATTTCCACAACATTAAGAAGGACTATAATCACTTATGAAATGTCAAAGTGTCAAAAATAAATTAAAATTGTAATTCTGAACAAAACATTGTAATAGGAGAAAAAAACACTTTATATTATTTTGTTATAGGGGAAAAAATCAACTAGATTATTGTGGTTTTATTTTTCTATAACAGCATTAATTATTTACATATTTCCAACCTGTTTCAAAAGAGCTTAAATGCCAACGGTTAACTTTAAAAATACACTGTACTGATATAAAGAGACTTAAATCAATGTAGCTACAGTACATACACAAGTGCATTTAAGTGGCATCTTTAACCACTATGCTTTTATACTGTAGATTTAAGTAACAAGAATACCATGTAGTACAGTATACAGTATAAACTAGTCCATCAAACAAGCATGCTATTTTAACACAGCCTGTATTTTTAGGGCAACACCAAATTGTGTAGAGCTGAAGTTATTCCTGCACTGGAGCTGAAGCCTTGAGTTAGTGAACAGCAAAGTAAAATCAATACCCCAGTGTACCCAGACATGTAAGCAAATAAATAGACACACAGTTTTCTGGTAAAAAAAAAAAAATGCACCAAAATTTGTTATGCTTTTACGCTATTAATAATAATATTTAGCTATTAATAATAATATTTAGCTATTAATAATAATATTTAGCTATTAATATCTTATTAATACTTGGTGACTTTCTTTTAGTGTTTTCAAAAGAAACAACTCACATAGACAAAGAATAAGAGTTTTTTTTTCTTAACATATCTTTAAAAAGCATAAAAATGTCAAACTCTAATTTTAGTAATAGTAGAACAAGATTTCCAGGTCAGACAACCCTTAGGTTATCCAAAAATCTAGCCTCTTTAATAATCAAAAATTTATTTGTCACTTCGAGGCATGCTAAAGCATACAGTAGGTACACCCTAAAAAATACTGGGTTAAAAACTTAAGTTTTGCAAACCATACATATATGCAATAAACAACATCCTATTAAATGTTAATAAAAAAAAACATTTATTTTTCAAAAGGACAAGAATAGATAATCAAAAGCGACATCATTACTCGACTATTACTCACAAGGGCAGAATGGAGTAAATGCATAAATAGTCTGAAGCAGCTTCTACAGATCAGGATCTCTCTGTGACTTCAGATATTTTTTCTGAAGAACAAAACTATCCAGCGCTGGTCTCATTTTAACATACAAACACTGTCTATGACTTTTCAAGTAGGCCTCGCTATTTCATAGCAACATTACAAAAAGTCCTATACAGGAGCACACTGCTTTGGATAGTTAATGTTAAAAATATAAAATGCCTTGAAGCACACATCAACCGCCCCAAGTAGTGTGCGTTGCTCCAGAGCCTGTCCCACCAGAATGACGAATGCCTGAGAGCAGCGCTGGTCATCATCTCCCAACGTCAGGATGTACAGTAGGGGTACGGCCTTGACACTTCAGCCTGCTGGAGGTATTCCACCATGTTGGTGCCAACCTTACCGTAGAAAGAAAGAAATGGAAAAAAGTAAAACATTTTGTTGAATAGCAAACTGAATAAGACTATTAATTTAGTGTGTAATAGGATTGATACAAAAAAATGACAAGGCTGTCCATTAAGGTAGGGCATAGATAACCAGAAACAAAAACATGAAGACAGCTAAATAAGCATGGATTTTAGGATAAAGCTCCTATTTTTTTTTTATAATCAGACTAGTTAATGTGGTTGCTAATGCTAGCAACCTAACTAAATGCTTGTGTGATGCTAACACTACAGGTAACAGTTTAGCGTTCATTCATCACTTCACCATCTTCGTCACCCTGCAAACATTCTACAGAAAAAGATAAAAAGCTCAGACATCTTATCCGTTTCTTTCATACACAGGTGGGGCTCTTTGGCTAACTATAGCAGCTATTGTCAGCTAAATTATCTTACCTCAGACCAGCCTGAAAGTTAGAGTGACCAAACAGAGGCAACCCAGCGCTTGGGAAGAAAAAACAACCCAGCGTTTTGTAGTGTGTACAGTACAGTTCAATCCAAAAAAACAAAAAACAATAATAGTCATATTAATGACAGTTAATTTAGCTGTGTACATGTTTTTGTGTGGATGTGGAACCATATTTTAAAGTTCACTGAGTATGTATTTTTCCTGCAATTTTTCTCATGTTCACAAATAAACAAGGGCACCTACACACCAAAAGAGCCAACTATATCCTTAGGGGTGCACATCATGTAGCTTTATTGTGCTACATGTGCTAAAAGCAAGGAAGTTTCACCTGAGAGAAGGTTATGAGTGGCCGTGCTGGAGAGCCGAGGACTAATACACTGGGAATATGGCTGTGAACATGAATGTGTCTGTTTAACTCCCCAAGGGAACAATTGGGGTGAGGACATTATGAACAGAGGACATTGTGTGCACCCACTAAAACAAAGGTGAGAGATAGATAGAGAGAAAAAAAACGAAAAGGAAAGAGAGAGTGAGAGAGAGAGAGAGAGAGAGAGAGAGAGAGAGAGAGAGACAGAGAGAGAGAATAAGCAGTGCCTGGTACAGTAAGGCTGCCATCATTCTTTTGTGAGATCCTTTTGTGGTGAGACAAAGTAGGAATACTGAAAGCTTACAAGGTTAACTCTGTCATCAGATGATGATGATGATGATGATAATGATAATAATAATAATAATAATAATAATAATAATAAAAATAAAACAATTATCATGTAATTGTGTGTACTGTATTTAGATTGTATGCATTATTATGCAATGGAACATAATGTGTAATTAATATAATGTCCAGAATTTACATATATAAATGTAATGTAATTTCCTCTGTGATTTTGTCTGACAGATCAGGTTGTTAAGAAAACTGTCGCAATGTTCAGTTTTTATTCTGAATTGCCTTGGTTTTCTCCCATAGACAGTTCTCTGGTCTTCATATTAGTTCACTCTTTTAAACATCAAATAGGGCTTCACAGGTGAAACCCAGGACTGCAACCAAGAGCAGACAATCAAATTGTTAAAACAGTTAATCTAACATGGCACATGCTTATAATCAGATAAATTAGTGTATGCGTGGAGTCCTTACAGCTGAGTTTGTAAATCATAATTTACTGTATTCTGGGAGTTGGAGGTTTGTACGGGATGCCATGGAAATCTTGACATAGTAGCATGTTGAGAATGGTGTGACAGTGATGCAACAGGCATTACTTGCTTGAGTTATGTAATGCCGGATTCAAGTTCAAGGTTTGTAGGTTATGTTTTTTATTTGCTGCAGAACTGTTAATGGCCACACATACTTATACTGTAGGCTTTCTTTCTGCAAACCTCTTGTTGATCAGGTCAAGTTGACTTGTTGGTGGTGAGCTTGCTTCCATACAGTACCTCCTCACTCCTATTAGTGAAAAGGAGTGATCTTGGTTGTGATTTGCTAGGGTAGTTTTGTACATACAAACATGTTAGGTTTCTGAAAAAAAGGCCACTACAGTAGGTGTGGGAGGGAGTGGGGTGCTTTAACACTAGGATGAAGGTTAAAGCATTGTTATTCTTTTAAAGGCCTTTACTGTAGAGGGGTTCCACTGGAGTCACTTGCTGCCAATGTTTTGGGGGTTTATTAAATTTGGATGTTGGCATGCTGTACCCGCTGACTCAAAATAAAAACCCAAGAATTTCTACAGGTCCTATACTGTGGTGGGAACTGGTCAGTTGGAAACTGCAGACACTGTGTCCTGGTCCATTAGCATGCCATCTGGCCTGATAATGTCACCTGGGGAATTTGAAACTCACATTCTTCCCCTTTGAATTAGAGATTGTGTCAGACCCTTTATATGGATAACATGCTTGAGAAGGTTTGGAGAATACATTAAGATGACTTTAATGCAGACAATGCACATAGTTGATGAGGCCAGCAGGTTCTAAGGATAGCCAATCTAAAATGACAAGATATTTATAGTTGCCAAAGTGTATACATACAGTATATGGAAGGATATGAGGTATTGCAATAGGAGAATAAGAATGTAATTCTTGCTTCTTTTGTAATATAAAATCTTCTGGGGATGCAAACCCACAACCCATGGATATCGCCAGAATTTTTCTAGTGATAATAACAAAGAACGAGCTTCCCTTTGCAGTGCACTGATGTGAAATGGATGGGTACAGTACCTTTGGTAAGAACCCCCATGCTTCCTTGGTTCAGCTAATGCATAAGGGTATAGTAAGGGTTGCAGTGGCAGCTAGAGCCTCCCAGCAGTGGTATGGTCGATAAAGTTGCTGGCTGCTCCAGAGTCAGTTACTGCTGCAAGAGAGAAGATGTCCATAGATGTGCAAACTGGACTGGAAGCAAGCATTATTGAGACAAGTACAGCTCCCAGGTTAGAATGAGGCATGGAAGCTGCACACATCTGGGATTAGGGTCTCACTAGTAACACACTCACTCACAAGGCATGTCCCACTGATGTTACATGCTCTTATCCACCTTGACTGACCATAGATGCATGCATGATATGTGATGCTTCAGGGGCTGCCACAGGCATGTAAAGGTCAATGGTTCTTCTGGAGCACATCGAAGTAGATTGTGTCTTTCAAGGAGTCAAGCAAGACCTGGTCATCTTAGTATACTAGTTTAATGAACAGTTTATTAAAGCTTTGAGCACCGGCTTGTTTAATCTGTTTTTACCTATCATGGGGTGGGTGTGATGGTGCCATTCCATGGCACTTTGGTCACTCTGCTTGAAAGCGAAGAGGCATTTTGCTACTTCCTTTTTCTCAGGAGAACAGTCAAACATTCACTTGAACATTTCGAGGAAGTTCTTAAAGTTCTTAGACTCTTTCCCCTTTGGCTCCAGACTGTGACCACTGAGGCGAGAGCTCTATCTGTGAGGAGGTTTATGAACTGAGTGACCCCTCTTTTTTCTCAAAGTAAAAGTACTGCAACATGAAAGGCCCTTTTCTACAGGCTTTTTGGAGCATTTTTCTGCTCATCTGGTGAGTGTTTGGGTCACAGACTGGATGGGTAGCAGGGCCTGGGGTACAGCTCGGAGCTGCTCTCGGAACCAATACCCTGGTGAATCTCCTAGTGATCGATGCCAAAGTTCTCATTTGCTGCATCCAAACAATGACCACAGGAGACAAGAATTAATTTAGGAAAAACAAGAAACAAGATCGCTCACCAGACTATCAAGGTCGATTCAAAGCTTGCTGCAGACTGGTAATTATAAAATGGATCATATAGTTTTGCAAAGAGTGTGTAACCTGAAAGTTTCTTAAACCTGTGGCTGTGTGCGAGTGAAGGATTGAGTCCAGGTTGAATTGAACAGCATGTGATGGAATGTGCAGTCCCTGGTAGCCATTTTGTTTAATCATATAAATACATTTGTTTTATATTAAGATATTTTTTTATTAGGATTGACCCAAATACATGTACAGTAAGAGCTTTGGAAGTAGTTGTCATGCCAAGTTGTGTACTTGACTTATTTATTATGGTGGTGGAAAAACTTCCATCATTATTTGCATTATTTATATAAATGTATATGCAGTATAAGGAATATAGGATAAAGTATAAAAAATTGCTTTTAAGTCACATATAATAAAGCGCTCATCATTGCAAGTTCCTGAATGGCCTTACTCTAGGAGGGGTGGCATTGCTTTTTTTTTAATCGTAAATCACAGTAATGCTAAAGAATCGTGGTGTATGTAAGTTATGTATGAGGAAGAGTGCAGACAGTGTGTCACGTTGGGTGGGATGAAAAGATGCTGAGGCTGGTATTACATTTTTTAGTGGAACCATGCATTTGCCCCACTCTACCTAGTTGTGATTGGTGAAGAAGGGCCTATTGGGTAGTAACTACTGGTTAATAATCAAAGTTAGGGGGTAAATAAAAAACAAAACAAGAACCACTAACCAAAAAAAGACCAGCATAACCAACTAGAGGGTAGTGTGCTGAACTTTGTACTTTCAATGAAAAGGGTTATTCTGTGAACATGTGGAGGCAGCAAGTTTCTCTCCCATTCATTCTTTTGTAAGAAAACAATATATTTGTCATAATCTATACTTCAGGCAGCCCAGTGGCGTAGTTCCTCCATGTTCCAGGTTTAATTCCCACAGCCCAAGGACATGCAGATTAAGTTAATTGGCGTTCCCAAATTGGCAGTAGTGTGGTGTGTGTATGCGCATGCCCTAAGATGGATTGCCACCCCATCCAGTGTGTACACCACCTTTTGCCCCAAGCCTCCTGGGATAGGCTCCAGGCCCCCATGACCTGTATACGGGATAAAGCAGTATAGACCACCAGACTGACAGCTCCAGACCAACTAAGGTCCTCAAGAAAAGCATTTATTTAAAATATAGACAGATAAGTTGAGTTAAATTTTGGGTAAATTCCCCAGTGCTGAGTGTTGCATTAACACCCAGCAATAATTACATGAGACCAGTTGGACACAAAGAAACTCTGAAAGTGTTAAATCATCACTAGGGATTTTGCTGTGTAGCAGCAGGTGATTTAGATGCTAAAATTCATACATGTGTAATTGACTCTTCTCAGCCTTCCAATGCTTTCTGTGCTATTTAGATTGTCAGAAGGAAGAAAAACTTTTCTGTGTGGCTTAAAATCCTCTCCATAGTGTAGCTCGATCATGATCTCGTCACTGTTATAACTCACACTTTATAGCTGGTACATTATAACGAATTATAATTCAATCAGGAACTTACCGCTATAACAACATATTCTAATTCGCACACTATAACTCACACTTTATAGCTTAAGCAGCATTTAAATTCAATAATCATAACCCATGCATTGTAGCGCATATATTATGGAGCAGTCAGAGCATCATCTGTGTTATAGCTTTTTAAAATATTTTGCGGATTGTCCTTCCAGAAAAAAAGCACTCTAAGGATTGTTAGAGGATTGCGGTGGGGGGTGGGGGGGTGGATGGGTAGAGATCTTAATGCATCATCATATATATAAAGGGTTTTTGGTTCTTTATGAGCTCTGAGCCTGATGTTATAATGGCAGAAATGACTGCACATAATGGCACTCATTCTCATCATCACTGTATCCCTATTAACAATTTAAGCTCAGCTAATCATTAATCAGGCCAGCTGCTTATTAAGTCTAATATTTATAGGGCTCAATGTGGAAATTCATATTTCAAATGTGACTCAGTCTCATCCCTTTGATTGTATTTTAAATATTCATCTTATTACATATATGTGACAGGCCGAATTACATCAGTGATAACATCCTTTGTGAGGAGACTTTCTTCTCCAAAACTTTTGAAGAGCTTCCTTCTTTATTCACTGTGGTCAGTATTCAAGATTCTTTAAATAAAACATAAAAAGGTATGCAGCTACAGGAAAATAATAAGTGTTAGGGTAGTGTGAGGCAGCCCGACATGACCTGGAATTACCGTTACCGCTCTGAAGTTTATTCTTCTTCAACATGTGCAAAAGCCTTTCATTTTTTTATACTACAGCAATTTTCTACAATTAAACCGGTTATTATTAATTACAATACCAAAGCGCACACTATAATTTCTTCGCATTTGTAGTTACTTTTAAAGTTATGTACTGTACATCAACAAAACATATTCTGGTGCTATTTGCATTATAATAACTATAACAGTTGTTCCTGCTCTGGTTGCTCCCTTTATGCAGATTGTGTTGCTAACAAGAAACTGCAACATCCTCAGTTCTGAAGGCTTTCCCATAGCGGAGATCTTAATGTTGCAGCTTTACCGCTGACTGCAATGCGCTGACACTGGAGACTCCTTTTAAATATGGCAAGTAAACAACTTCACCATATAAAAGATTAAACCCTTTTAAAAAAAATTGCATCTTCAGAGTTGGATACTATAGAGATGATAACTTGTTAAAACAAGCAGATTTAGGGGTAGCTCAGTGGTTAAGGCATTGGACTACGGCTTGGAAGGTCCCAGGTTCAAACCACAACCACCAACTGTTGGGCCCTTAAGCAAGGCCCTTAAACCTCAACTGCTCAGATGTACAGGTATAATGAGATCAAAACATAAGTCACTTTGGAGAAGGGTGTCTGCCAAACACCTGTCTAAATCTAGCTTTAGTGCAATGATATAATTTAATTAGTGATAGTCAATTAGTCAAGTTTGACCCTAAACTACATGACTGAATGTTAAAGATAGCAAGATTATATATTAAAATGTCATGGATTTATCTCAGCATAGCACATCCCTGAAAGCAAATGTCTTTAAAAAAAAAAAGAAAAAAAGAAGGACAGAGAAATAGAAAGAGGATTTTCTGAGTAATTGGGAGTTTGGAGTGCTTCTGTCAGGCCTGGAAGTGCAGGCCACACACACTGTAGTGTTACACAGAAAACCAGAGCATGGGAACCGCTCCTGGGTGTATAGTAACTCAGAGAAGCCCACCTTAACAGGCCAGTATCACTTCAACACACAATGCTCCTGGCCTCTCACAGAGCCCCTCTCCTCCTGGCCGTCCTCAAATCCTGACACAGAATCAGCACAAACGCCGACGGCCACGAATACCAATGTCCAGATTAGAAAGTGCGGTCCTCACCCAAAGTGGAAGAATTCATTCATTCTGCACTTTAAAAGCACATTTAAAGGACCTGCGACAAACTTTCCCAACTGCTTGAATGCTGGCTCTGTTGAAATGAGGAAGAACGTTTTTCTCTAGATTTTTTTTTTCTCACTGGATGATTCATTCCTGCTTGCTTTAAAAACATTGTGGGACCACAGGATTTTTATTTCATGATCCACAACTTTCTCAGAGTTTTGAATAGCGGAGTTATGAATAAGAGTAGAAAGCTCTTACATAACGTCTGAGGTTTTAAAACACAGCTGTTTGAGCCAACAGAGCTGATATGCTTAGCTTAAAATTCTGAACGAAAGCATAGGTGCTGTAAATGTCCAATTGCACAAAACGTTCCAGTGAAAATTTAGAATTCAGCTCTTTATATTTTTATAGCCACAAAAAAACAACAACAACAACAAAAAAAACAACAACTGAAAGTACGTATACTATAATAACCTGTATGCGGACTTAACTTGGTATCTTTCAGGCACATTTGGGCACATTCTTCACTTTAAGCCAGAGTGTAATGTAGGAATAGAATTTTTTTTTAACACAATGGGATTTGTCGTTATAGAAAAATAATGAATGATATTTAGTGATGGGAGTAACACATTACAAAAGTAATACATACTACTATAATACAAGGCTAAGTCAAAAATGATGCGCTGTAGAATAATACATTTTTTGAAAAAACAAATGCATAATTTTCAACATAATCTTGCTTAACCTTGGATTTTGTCCATCTGTCAATAAGCTTTTGTACTCACTTATTATAATAAATAAATGATGGTTAAATCATTGTCAAAAATATATGTTTAGGTTAACCTAATTAAATAAAATTAATTCATTAAAATGTTATGTATTTCAATTAAATAGACATAATATCACAATGGCGGCATGGTGGCTAGCACTGTCGTCCCTGCTTGGTCCTGGGTTTGATTCCTGCATCGGGTCTGTGTGCATGGAGTTTTCATGTTCTCCCTATGCTTGGTGGGTTTCCTCCGGGTACTTCGTTTTCCTCCCACAGTCCAAAGACATGCAGATTAGGCCAACCGGTTTTTGAAAATTACCCATAGTGTGTGAATGGGAATAAATACCAATATATGGTTACCACTGACTTACACAGTCCCTAGTTGGACTATAGAGGTTTCTAAATAGATGGATGAGTGGACTATTGCTATGTAAAAGTTTCAGTTCTAAGAGCCTATTTAGACTTGGTCCAGGGTCGTAGCTTAATCCTACCATCCATGAGTGTTTCTAGACATTTTTGTGGAGGAAAAAGCTCATAATCAGAGGGTTTGTTTGCAAAAATCCATTTGAGGTAAAGAATGGCTGTTTTTAGATGCATGGTATGCTATTGTGCGAAAATATTCCCAATCAAATCCAATCTCTTAAAAGATTATTAATGATGCAGAATGGCACGAGATGTGCGTTTTTCTGATGTTCAAAGTGCAAACAGACTATCTTGTTGTTGTTGTTACTTAATTTACCAAATACCATATGTGCTATTTCATAGTATACGGCATACAAACTTAATGAAATTCAACTATCTTTTACGTATGCTTTTGTTTAACAATAAAATTCAACATCAACTCTTTTAATTTTTCCGCCAAAAAATATTCCTGATTTTATTTCCCTGGTATGACATGTTCTGCCTTACCTTGAACACATAATCCATACTTTACTGTCTTATTTATTCATTTACCACTAAAGTTCTGTCCCAATATCAAATTGAGCTGGACTGTGGGTTAGTGGGATATACTCATACCATCACCCTGATTGACCTGTAATAAATCATGATTGAGCTATAATATATAAGTAATCATATTTATATTGACGTTAATATGCTAATGTGAGTCAAGTGTCGATCTCCTATACCAAGATCGTGACTTCCACTAGTATACACTAGCCCACCCTATAGTACACAACATATTACCTACTTTGACATAAGAGGAGGGAATCACTGCAGGAAAAGAGAGAAAGAATGTTGAAAAGCTTGATCTAATCACTCTGGAAAATTATTTTTGGGACAATGTAAACCATTTCAGTGTAATAAAGCACTACAGAATATTGTCCAATTTTGTCACCTACAGCAGGGATACATTTATGACCTTCTTAGAGGCCACTTAAGCGATAGTATCCACCTGCACTCATCATGTATTAACCCTCACGACAGTTCAACAAGGCACTTAACTTTATAAACTCGGTCAGTGTATGTAAATCGATAGAAAAACTATGAATAGAATATTACAGCAGGAAAAGAAAGTTTATTTCTTACAATAGATATATACAGCACATATACACAACTGTAGTGGTTTTAAATGATTTGCTTTAATGTTATGAAAGCTTGAAATGTTATGAAGTTTGAGATTGAAATTCAACAAGGATAAAAGTATTCATATGAACTTCATACTAATTCACATTGTACTGCAGGTGTGGGAAAGTACTTGAAAAGATAAGCTGCAGCATAAAGATAAGCTTCACTGTCACACCATAAGCTTGGTTTAACGACTTTCTCTGCAGTATTATTAAGCGTGTAGTCGACTCCAGCAGTCTGTGTAGGGAGGCACGTCCCAGTGGGTCATCATCCTGAGCCTCTGCAGCGCAGGTGCTCCGTCTGTCGCTTGGTGCGTTTGAACAGAGATGAAAAAGACACATCAATCCCTCTCTTTTCTTTGCTCTTCAACTTTTTTTTTATTAAACAAAGGATGCACACTCTAGTAGTGTGAAACAAAACACAGACAATAGAGATACTTTTGTGTGTGTGTGTGTGTGTGTGTGTGTGTGTGTGTGCGTGTGTATGTCACGCAACACTTATCCTGGATTGATTCCCAGTCATTTTCTGACCTGAATAATTTTTTTTTCTGCACCATATAAAGCTGTTATCTTTAGTTTTCAGCTCCCATAACTACAGAGATGCCTCTGTGGCAAACAGACAAGCAATCTCACCAGGAGAGAAAACATGAAATGCAATACACAGGTGGTATTGCTTTTCGTTCGTGACATGAGGACAATGTATTATTAAAGCATCCACATTTAGAACATAAGCAGATGCCTTCTTCATGATGTCTAAAGATACAATGATGCTGAAAGTCGGATAGATTCGATAGAGGAGCTTCTAAGCCCTAAGCCCTGAGGTAAGGTGGAAGCATTTTTTTTTTTCTGTAGAGATGAACACTTCGTATTTTGCTTTACTTCATCTTAAAAAAAAACCTACTAATGATATAAAAAAAAAAAAAACACTTCATATGTTAGTAGATCTGAAAAGGTTAATAATTAAAGTTTCGATTGAGAAGGAAGAAGTCCTCCTGGAAAATGATGCTTTTATAAATTTGGCCTAAAGCTGTGATTGGACAGTGAGCACCTTTCAGTGCAGCACTACTGCAGCTAGGTGATGAAACTGCAATGCAACGCAAGACAGAATTACATTAACATCCAATGCAAAGTCTGAGTTTAAAGTCTGCATTTTTTATTCACCTGCTATACCGTTTATCGCCGTATTATTGCCTGGAACTTATTCAAGGAGACTATGGGCTCAAGGCAGGATTCAACCTGGACATACATACACTATGGGCATTTTGGGAATGCCAGTTAGCTTAATCTACATGTCTTGGACTGTGGGAGAAAACCAGAGTATCCGGAGATAACCCACTAAGCACAAAACTCATGCCTGGTATGTTTCCTCCGGGTACTCTGGTTCGAAATCCGAGGCAGGAAACAAACCCTCAACCTTGGAGGAGCGAGGCCACAGTGCTAACTGCTATGCCACCGTATTCTTAAGTTCACTTTTTAATTCCTTAAAAGAAAAGTTTTCCCCTAAAACAGTCTTATTGACACAGAATCAATTCAGTACAGGTTTTTGCTTTTCACTTCGGCAGATAGAAAAAAAGGCATTGCGCGATCTTCCCCTCTGCTTTTCTAACTGGCACAGAATCTTCTCCATAAATACCTCATCTTCATATTAATTCCCAACTATCTTGCCAGCTCACTTATATCTAATATTGCTTATATATACATATGGGTATTTTTTCTTACAGTCTCTGAGGCACCAGACAATACAAGTTTGTTGAGGATAAATAGACTATATGATGCATTTCCTCTTCTTATCCACTCTGTTCTTGCCAGCATGTCATCCATTTAGACAATATGCAAATGGGCCTGTTTGTTTGGAAATGTGAGGAGGAATAGCCTGTAATTGCCTGGGATTTATATTCCATTGACTTAATGAGGCTGCACATTAGAAGCCATGTGAAGTTTGGGGTTAGGGCTGGATACCAGGAAGCTGCTCATTAGTATGTTGCTCTGTAAAAGCCAATATGACAGGGTAATGTCTTAAAACAATGCAACGTTCATCCTAAAGCATGCAATTTCAAGGCTGGGAAAAGTGCAGTAAAGAAAAAAATCATGTTGCATTCTTATTAGATCCCTAATTGTTTAATGTTTGCAGGTTTTTGCCTTGAATATGGCAAGACTCCAGACTGAAATTTGAGCATAAATAACTCTAAATCAAATATGAAATCTGAAAGATTGGCTTGGGCTTAGGAAACGATCATCCTTCAAAGGGTGTAGATATTATTCCTCTGATCAAAAATACCCCTTCTTCTGCTTTGCAAACAGTTTGCAATTCATTTTCATGGCTGTTTAATTCACTGTTACACTATGTTCGCCCCTTTTTGAACAGACCTCGTCTGCATTCTGGTAAAACAGGAATCGGCTTGCAGGAGTGAAGTGATGATAATGTAATTCTGATTGTAATAAAGTAATGAAGCGAAAAGCTCGATTTCAGTTCCAGACCGCTATCACATTGCGTAACTAAAAGGACTGAGATGGGAAGAGGATACACAGCTGAAGCAATACAAAACATGGCGGGACAACATTACAGCTTGAGTTAATTTTGATCATCACAGCGTGTCAAAGCAGGACATCTCAACATGCGCTGT
The DNA here is from genome assembly GCF_024256425.1 of Clarias gariepinus. Classification (NCBI taxonomy): domain Eukaryota; kingdom Metazoa; phylum Chordata; class Actinopteri; order Siluriformes; family Clariidae; genus Clarias; species Clarias gariepinus. The sequence continues at coordinate 13,293,067 of NC_071106.1, read as the reverse complement.
GATACAGTATGCTATGGGGTGGACTTCAAAATGATCTCATCGATGCTATCTGACACTGTTCTTAATGCGATTTTGATGACAAGTGGCCCGGACCAAACCATAACACAACACACTCTCTCCTGCTTTCCCCCTTTTTTTTTTGCATTTTATTTACTCTTTTTTTCCATAAAAAATATAAAGACACAGCTGCCACACTGGAAAAAACCCCCAACATATTTTCACTTGCTAATACGGTGGCACTGCATCAGTCAAAAAATAGCTTCATTATGAATTCTCTCTGACCCTGCTTTCATTGTGTTTGCACATTAGACCTGACCTGGCCATCCTACTGATTTAAAGCAGATCATGATTTCACAATAATGCTAATTAAGGCTAGGCTAATTAAAGCCAAACCTATGATATGTTAAACAGGAGCAATCTGGAGATGGACATCAATTAAGAATTACTGGGTGTTAATGAACTCGTATTCCTGAAACAGTGTCTGGTTTCAATTCAAACAGGACAAATCCGAAAGTGTCATGTTGAGATGCTAATATTTCTGAGCTGATGTCTATTGAGCGTCCAGCTGAATGGCCTACCGTTCCTGTATAATGCAGATATTATAGCTAAAGACACCCACAGAAAGAATGCAGCAGGTGTGGTGCTCTAGGACCTTTCTCAATACGCACTCCTGTTGTAATATTAGCATCATAATGTGACGTTGTTGTGTATTGTGTTTTGCTGGATCTGTATCATCCACACGAATCCAAATCTCTCCAATTCTTATTCAGTATTTTTTTGTTCCGCCATCCAAAGCACAATTGTAAATTAATTTGAACCCTATCTATGTAAAGAAGACAGGGATATATATATATATATATATATATATATATATATATATATATATATATATATATATATATATAGTATGTAAATCTAACATGAAATATACTTAAAATTGTAAAAGTGTTTTAATGGTCAGTGGTCCTTATAAAAATAAATTGCATTTATCCATTGAAGAATAGAACTTGATGGGTGTGCTGTTATCAGAAAATAATTATTAATGGGTATGTGTGATTTTTCTCTTTCCAACAACTAGTTGTTCTTGTCCCAACAACAGCATGTTTGGAAGTGTTTCATTCCCTTTAAACCACAGCAGCATTTCAAGGCTTAGTGTTGCCTTGCACTATAGGGTCCGGGTTCTGTGTGCATGGAGTTTGCATGCTCTGTACTTAGGTGGTTTCATTCCACAGTCAAACGATATGCAGATTAGGCTAATTGCCAGTCCCAAATTGCCCATGGTATGTGAATGTGAATGTTGGCCGGAGAGACCATGGTCATAAAAAAATTGGGAAAAATACAATGCTCATCAATGATCCTCCACATTCCTTAGTTGGACTACAGAGGTTCCTATTTGGATGGATGGAGAGTTGGAGGTAGCAGAGATGAAGATGTTAAGGTTTTTTTTTTTGGAGTGAAAGGGTTGAATAGGATCAAGTCCATCAGAGGAACAATTCATGACGTCAGAGAGGCCAGATTAAGGTGGTTCAGGGGACAGATTGTGAATATATTGGTAGATGTATGCTGAGGTTGGACCAGCCAGACAGGAGGTCTAGAGGAAGACCAAAGAGGAGATTTATGGATGCAGTGAGAGAGGACATGAAGTTAGTTGGTGTGAGGATGCAGCGGATAGAGTTAGATGGAGGCAGATGATTTGCTGTGGCGACTCTCTAATGAGGAACATCCGAAAGATGACGAAGAAGAATAAGATAACCACTTAATGTCTGACGTTTTGGCCTTTTCTGATCCCACAGATAAGCCAATGTGGCACAAATCACTAAAAGTAATCAATGCAGGCCACAATTGAAAGACACCAGAACACCTAGTGCACCACAGCACAATTTGCACAGGGTCCAGCATGCAAGGAGCCTAAGGCTGCTAATCAGGTCTCCAAACTCCCAGTTGACACCCAAAGAATCTGCTGCCAACATTCTGGTGCCAGACACCACAGCACATCCCCAGAGATCTTGTGGAGCAATGCATAGAGGGGCCAGAGCTGCCCTGGTGGTACTTACAAGGTGGTCTTATGTTAGTGTTTTTTTGTTTTTTTTTGCTGATTGTTGCTCAGAGAAGTCTGTAAAAACTGATTTCTGTTATTTGAAACTTGTGTTTGCACACATTCCAGCTGATGTTTGCATTTACCCTGCCATATATACAATCAGATGCTTAATGTGAAGCAAAGATTCAATAATACATTACAAACATTTACAAACTTAATAAGGAAAAATTTAATTTGGATTTGTTTCAAAATAATCAGCAGGCTATATGTTATGAACACTTGACTCATCAAGCCCATCATTCGGAATTACAATACTTAGATTGTTTTCCATACTTGTTATTTTTGATGTGTTTAAACAGTCATAATAAAATGAACACTGCAGTAAATAAACATATGCAGTTAATCCAGACAAGCAATGCACAATAAGCCATATAAGAATCACAGCCATTAGAACAACAGCTGAAGTCTAGCAGTACCAGATAGACAGAAAGCCAGGATCTCTGTTTTTTCCTGTCTGTATAAGTATCTCATAAAAACTCATAATGTCTACCCCATAACTGCACATTCTAATGTTTGCTAACGGTGATGTAGAAGGGTGTCTGGCTCACAGTTTGTTCCGCAGTATAACAGGACCCTCACCTGATCCTTCATTGTTTTACATGGGGAATCTACAGTAACTGCACCCTGGCTTCCTTTGGCATGATTTTGTCACATATTGACAATTCTATGAAAATAGCTAACTTGGTCTCCAATTTATATGTTGTTAAATTTGTTGTCATGTCAATCTGTCTCGTCTCAGCTAGCCAGCTAATTGGGTTTCTTAGTTAGCTAATTAGTTTTTGTTAAATTATGTTGTTATCTCTATGTTGTATGTAGCACCTTGGTCCTGGAGAAACAATTTTCTGACTTCCTAATCCTCAGATTTTTTTTCTTCCGAAAGAGAAGCAAGCTCTGCCTGTCTTGCCTTTAGACGTGGCAGTAAAAGTGCAATACCTTGTTTCACCACACATTCGCCAAATAGCATTTAGGGGGCGCTTTACTAAGTAAAATGTACTGTATGTGTAACATACTCAGTGAAAAACAGAGAAGAGATGACTGTCACCAAAACAAACTGTTAAACGAAGTGTTTCTTTTAATTAAAACGACAAGTACAGTATGAAAAAAACTGCGAAATCCTGGCTTCCCTTGGAATTTGGGAGAAAATGCCACTGGTTATACTGGTTATAACACTTAGAAACAGTCATTCCCCCACCAGTGTCTATGTACCCTGACCCGTGAAATGAATAAAGCTAAGATTATAGCTTGTCATGTTTCTAAAAAACTAAAAACCCCTCCAGAAAGACACAGTTACACTTGATACTGAAGACTTGCTCCAAAACGTTAAATAAATGCTTATTCAGCACTGAGGCTGCATGGACACAATCTCTATCCTAAACATGAAATGCAGAATAAAGTGTTCTTCTCGTCAGACGCCTTTATATATTAAACGGGTATTGGGAACACTGTGCTGCTGGAAGTTTTACATTTATGGCTGAGGTTTTGCGGTTGAACATAGCTGTAATAACTACCATTCCCCAATACAGATTTCCTTTCTCAGAGTACTGAGTGAACATGTATACCCAATTAACAACCACCTGTTTAAGCAGACACTTTGCGAAGTAAGTGCTCAGGCTTATGTCCTGAACATCAAACTATTTCTAGCTATTTGAATTCATTGTTTGTTCATAGGGATACTGTATTCTATCACAAAACCCTTTAGGCAATAGCATTGTAAATGTACTGTATGCACTTTGGTCTCTGATGCCTTCATCTCCTTTACTAACTTCATACAGTAGTTGTATACGGTATCCTAAAAAAAAAGAAAGAAATACAGAATGAATTGTTATGCATGTTATGACTGTGATTTTTTATTTATAGCACATTGTCTATGCTTGTACCAACCATAGTGCAACTATCAGTTTTTTCTTCACAGGCAATAAATAAGCCAGCTCAGTCCTTGTCCCCATGTCCCCCTTCCTAAACTAATCTAAATTGGATCAGCAGGACTTCGTTCTGATGGTCTAATACCTACATGTACTCCTAATCGATTGATAATGCCTGTTGAATGTTCATGAGCTACACTTCACCTGAGTAGAGAGTAGACAGGAGGCTATGCAGTTTGTTTAAATAATGGGAAAGTAGATCAAATCTGATCAAATAGTTTAAAAGATTTCAATCTTAATATACCTGGTATATTTTTTATCATTGCATTCTTGCTGGGAGAAAGGCTTAGGCAGGTTAAGATACTTTCGGCCTATCTGGGGAGCAGAAACACTCCCTGTAGCACCAGACGAGAAAGCATTAACACAGTATGGCTTTTGATTTTCCACTGCTCAAACAGTGATCAAGAATGACGTCCACACGTCTATGACGTCTATACCTGTGTCCAACTGGGTGACATTAACAGACCCATTTTTTTTTTTTTTACTGAAGGTTTGTGTACTGTAGATAAAAAGATGTGCAGACATCCATGCAAACAAATTTCACATTTCTTGTGATAAGTCAATTGGCGCATCTCCTTTATTTTCGTAAGAAATTTAAAATGATCTTGTAGACTATAACTTAGGCAGAAAATGGTCAGTTCCTGACCTAGAAAAGGTTACATCGTGGGTGTACAGATTTCAGGAGACCTTTGACAAGAACAGGCCGGTCTCGGCGAGTGTACAGTGAGTGTACAGCGAGAGCAGGACACTATACAGGAGAGGTGAGCAGTGCTCTACAAAAGGCCCACGACTATGAGGAGAGCTTATTGAGAGCATCAGGAACGAGGCATGAAAGAACGGCGCTTGCGGCACATGTCTCCGTGGCCCCTAGAGGGAGTTTTTGCCAGCATTCTCCTTGATTCCTGCGACTCTCTCCTGGATTATGTAGATCACTCATCAGAACTCCCAACAAGTAGAAAACCAAAGTGGATTGCTCCTCAATCTACCCAGTCACTCCTCAATCTCGCTGTCGATGTTCTGAGTCTGCAAGATCGCCAAGAAGCTGGATACCCCCTTGACTTTGGAGAGTGCCGGAAGATCACGATGGAAGACATATAATTTAAAAAAAATTTCCCTTGTGAAAAGTCTTGGGAAGAATTGACATGTCCAATAATTCTGTAGATTTTTGAGAGATTGGTGAAATTAAAGAGAAGCTGGGAAAGTTTGAAGAGGGCCCTATGAGAGCTCAGGAGAGCCATGAAATTGCAAGGAGTACGCCAATTTTCTTGCCAAAATTGCTTAGTAAGATTTCTTGTCATACCCCTGTATGTATTAAATCGGTATTAGGCACACTGGAAGTTTTACATTTCTGGCTGATGTCTTGCGGTGTTGCTTTGGTATTTCTATTTAAATAGTATTTCTGAAGTGCACCGTTCCCTCTCATATCACTGCCGAAATAACATCCTGTGTCATCTCAGAACTACAAGTCCTCTTTAAACTACCAACTTTGATAACTACCATTCCCAATACAAATTTCATTCCTGAGTACTGCATGAACACATAAAATAAATGCCCCCCCCCCCCCCCCCCCCCCCCATACACAATGCTGATGATTCTGGCCAAACTGGGGATCAAAACACTCCACTGGTTATCTACCATCCTAATTCCTTAATCATCTGTAAGCTTGAGTTTTGACTATCTTGCATGACAACCTTTCAGGAAATTTTACTGCAATACTCTCCAAATTGTAAACGTACAGTACATACTTTGGTTTCTGATGCCTCCAACTATTTTACTAGCTCCATAGAGGTTGCCTTGGGGTTTAGTTAAAAGTTTTGGGACCAAAGTTTAAACGCCCCTGGGAGTTAATTTGTGCCTCCTTACTGAATGCGAGGAATGTCATGTCAGTGTGGTCTCACACTTACTTTTTCTTCTAAAATTCCCAAAACAGTCTCTAAATTTTTAATCAAAATGTGGTCACTTACTTAATATGTTTTTTTCTTTCCCGGTGGATCTGGAGTACAGTATATTTCAGGAACTCTGGATTCACAGACAGTGTGTTTTAATTAAATGCATGCAATCCATTTAGTAAAAAATGGTTTAAAAGGAAAAATTGGCTTTATTTTTGTTGACTCAATTTTTTTTCTTGGGCTTTGTCACCACATCAAGACCAACCTAGGAGATCTAGGTTGTATGCTAGATCATCTTTACATTTTCAAACTGAGCTTGGGACCAGTAATGTATGCAGTGGCTGGGTTGTAGGGACGTAGGGTTAAATGTCTTGGTCACAGACCCAACAGTGTCGACTCGGTGCTGGTTGGGCGACTTTTTCAATCAGCAACCCAGAGCCTCAAGACACCAAGTCCGAGACACCACTACCACCACTATACTGTATTTCTGCTGATTCAACAAAGATATAAACAGTGCCTGATCCTTTCACGATACTGATCTGAAGATGGTAATGGATAATCGGATAATGGATAATATACCCATCTATATGACAGATGAATGACAAAAAAGATTGTATTAGCATTCCTTTTAGCAACTTTTAGGTAATACCTGAACATTGGCTGCTTGAGATGAACGCTGAAATGAACGGCCACACCTCAGTTCCTTCCACGCCACACTACCTGTTTCCATTACACACACCAATGCACTGTGCGCAACCTCTTATTTTCCAACGCTGTGTCCTATGACACGAATCTGAGTAACATCGGCCAGTCCAGGCCATAGGAGACGTCCTGTGGATGAAGGAAAAGAATACATTTTCAACAAATTCCCGAATATAGAGAAAAAAAAAAAGAAAACAAACAATTACCTTGAATTACCTTGGCTACTTATTTCTGTTTGCCACAGTGATCTGTGCGTTATTCTTTTTATAGAGGCTGCATTAACCATAGGACAGCATTTGTAGATAAAAAAAAAAATTGCTTTACTTTCAAATGCTTTGCTCTTTTGTCTAATTTGTTATTCCAGTACTGACAAATTCAGACGTTCAATCCCCAACCTTTTATTCTGGCTCACTGAGCTCTTAAACTATTTCAGTCTGAATTTTGATTACTGCACAGCTTTGCAGAATTTCATTAAAGCCACTGTCTTGTAAAGGATTTCAGCAATATGCAGCTAACAAGCCAAAAGATGTTAGAGGGTTTTGTTATGCAACTTCACTGTTTCTATTTTCAACCCTTTATTTTGGGTTACATTTATCTCGATCTGCATTGCAGGCCCTTAAAATAACTAAAAAGTGCATGGCGTTGAATATCATGAATAGGTTAATAATATGGAGCAGCCCAATATAAATAAAACAGAAAATGGTAATACTGTAGCAGATACATTTGCCATGGAGTTAGCTATATGTTTGTTTTAATTTATTCATTAATTAATTTATTTTTTTTACTGTGATACTTTGTCTGATGTAAAAAATATGCACTGTGAAATGTACAATAGCTACACCTTGTGTTAAGAAGGAAAGATATCAACACATCAGCATCTTTTTTTGATGCAATACAAGTTATTCCTGTTTCACTCTAAAATGAGTGAAGTATTTAAATTATTATTAAGTTAACCCCTTAAATTCTGTACATGATGTGTTCTCTTAAATAAAATGTCTGAATAATATTCTGTGGACTATACCTAAATCACAAGACTAATGATAAATAACATTTTATAATTGAATAAAACTAATGTATCAAAACTATGTATGATGCAATTTTCATATGAAAGATACATATTAATGGTAAAAAAAAAAGATGAACCTTTAAGGGTATCACTCCAGCAAGGTACAGTTTTTTTTTTTTTTACAGTGAAGCACTATTTGTTCAGATACTGTACATTTGGATGCATGTAAATATAACATATATTTGCCATATATAATATATTTTGATTTTCTTTTATACATTTCTAATTTTTTTTTAAATCAGAAAAAATTTGTAATACCATCAAAACCCACCCAATTTGGTTTATTTAGATCAGTTTGATATAATGTAAGGAACAACTGTCATTATTTTAAAACCTCAATACTGCAAATCAGAGTTTGCCACTAGAGGGCAGCGTTGGTATGTTTTTAGAAAATGTAGAAATTTAGGTAGTGTTCATAAAATTCTTTAAAGGAAAGTATAAACATCAACATTTCAGTCTAGTATATAATTTATGGTCATCCTACTCTTCTGCTTTGCCTTTAAGCGATGCAAACTTTCATCATCTTTAGTAATCGCTTTATCCTGGTCTGAGTTGCAGTTGATCCGGAGCTAATCCCAGTAACACAGGCCAAGGTGGGAAAATTCACCCCAGTCACCTGCAGCATATTGTTCTCACCCATCTACATCCCTATTAACACCTTGGGGGAAATTTACCATGGTTGATCCTCCTGCATGGGAGGAAATCAGTGAACCAGGCTTTAGTTCATATATTGTAGTTGATCTAAAGTCATAAAAAGGATGGAATATTATCATCATCCTCATACATCCTCATCAACTGCTTTATTCTGGTCAGTCTGCACCTGGAGACTCTCCATCGTAATATAAAGAACTGAAGCAGAAAATTGAATGCCGTATCATTTTCTTATTTATTATGGCAGCATTTAATTTAAATATCACCTGATCGGTTTTCTATGGAGTATTCTTTTTTTAAATTATTTGTTTCTTGTTTTATTGCTTCTTTAACACTGCAATTTCTATTAACTCTAATCTGTACGTCCATACATACCAGCTTGTTCTGATATTTGACTTTTAAAACATAGGTTTAAGATTTGTCGCATATGATCTTATAAAGAACTATTAGTTGGTTTAAAACTAAAGTGTTTGTTTAACGACGTCACGGTGGCATAGTTGCCTTGTACCTCCAGAGCCCAAGTTCAATTCCTGCATCAGCATCTATGTGCATGGAGTTTGCATGTTCTCCCCGTGCATGGTGGGTTTCCTCCAGGTGCTGCAGTTTCCTCCCAAAAACATGCAGATTAATCTTATGTGGTGTGTAAATGAGTGTGTGTGTGTGTGTTTGGGTGTGTGCCCTGCGATGGATGGCACCCTATCCAGGGTATACCGTGGATAATTCTCCTGGGATAGGCTCCAGGCCTCTCGTCACCCTGTATACAGGATAAAGTGGAATAGATGCTAAGTGAGTGAATGAGTGAGTGTTTGTTTAACATCTTGGATTCGTATGTACATCTGTGTTACACTGTCTGTAGTCCTGCACAGTAAACCCTTGTCCCACAGGCAACCACAGTACAGCTAGAATACCTCAAGATGAGAATTAAAAGCTGCTCTTGTTCTCTTCAATATGGGATTGCTATTCCAGACACGAGTGGATCTGTCTACCCTTACGTCTGCGGGTTCAAGTACTATGGTTGTGCTTTTACGTTAGCTGCTTCCCTGCAGTACATCTACAGTGAGTGTGTATGTGTATGTGTGTGTCTGAGAGAGAGAGACTGACTATAAACCGGACGCTCCGGCGACTTCGTCTAAAAGAGATATGAGTTATCTGGGGCCAGGGGACTAGAGGCTGGAGCAGGCCTGGTGTCATCAGATTAAGAGGAAGAGACACACTCATGGTTGCACTATTTAAATGGCCAAACCACTGCTGACAGTCTGTGTGTCTGTGCTTGGCCTTGTCTGATGTTCTCATTAGAAGCAGATTTCTTGCACGTGCACATCTCCGATCGACAAAGCGATTACTGTGGCTAATTAATGCTGTGTTACGCAACCCTCACGTCAATAGATTTTTTTTTTTTAAGTGTAGAAACGCTGTACTGAGGGCCAGGTGATTATAGGGACAGTCAACATTGTGCTATTATTATGCCTCATTTATCAATCTTTTAGCGAGTTTATGTCTAAATATTTGCATTGGCCAAACAGAACTCCCATGAGGAGTTTAATAAATCCCAATCCCCCGTATAATTCCAAGCGCAATCACAACACATCTGATTATCATGCAGTGCCGTTAAAAAAACTCCATAAAAGGCCAAGCTTTTTATACAAACGAAAAGGACAACATGATGACAAAGCAGTAAAAGAGCATGATGACAAAGCAGTAAGTGCGGCTAAATCGTCCGGTAATGTAGCGCATCCATTACAGTGCATTAACTACCACAGACACGCACTATCACCTCTTTTTATATGGAGCCATTACTTTTGTCATAACTGAACGGCTGGTCTTACTTGTCTTCACATATAGTATGGATTGGATTTTGATTGCTTTCTTTCAAGTCATTAGTATGAAGTGACAAAGTTCTGTGAAATTATCCGTAACTGCATGCGTGGAAGTTTGTAATGAATGTGCTATTTAAAGTTGAGAAAAATAAACCATATACAGGATACAACCACATTGCTGATTTATACAATTTGAAGCTGATAAATCCAGGCTTACATTAACGAGTCTCCTCGGATACAAATGTTCAAAGACTCAAATGTTCTTGTAGAATAGCTAACTGGATTTTAACATAACACCACCATTTCTTGCAAGTTACATGCTGTACATATTTAGAATGATAAATAAGGCCGATTATGAGGACAAATATGAGTATTTCCATTGCTAGTCACGAGTCAGGGTAGGTCCTGTCACAGAGCAGGGATATAAGATGGCTGCATCTTTAGGTAAATGTCCCTATCTCTGAGTCTGTAACTTTCTAACAGGGAAGGCAAGAAAAAAATCTCTATTAGTTAATCATTGTTAAATGTTTCCTCATTTCTGTCCCTCTCTCTCCCTCTCTCTCTTTAAACACACACACACACACACACACACACACACACACACACACACACACACACACACACACATGTATGTCCCCATGTGGGGATGTAGTAAAAGGGTGATGATGCGCTTCCTTATATAAGTGTGTGTGTCATAGATTCATGGTCTTTCTCTGGACTCCTGCTGTATGTAGTAGTTTACCTGTTGTGTACATGAGTGATGATATTTAAAAAGAACCTAACTTGTATCCTCTGAGCATCTGCTTCTTCTTCATATCCCACCTCCATTTCCTCACTGTCTCTGTCCATACAGTATCTCACCACCATCTCTTCACTGTCTCTGTCCATACAGTATCTCACCACCATTTCTTCACTGTCTCTGTTCATACAGTAACTCACCACCATTTCTTCACTTGTTTTTGTCCATATCCCACCTGCATTTCTTCACTGTCCCTGTCTATTTCCCACCTGCATTTCTTCAATGTCTCTTTCCATATCCCAACTTTATTTCTTCACTGTCTCTGTCCACAACCCACCTCCATTACTTCATTGTCTCTGTCCATACCCCACCTCCATTACTTCATTGTCTCTGTCTGTACCCCACCTCCATTTCTTAACTGTCTTTTTCCAGAAACCACCTCCATTTCTTATCTGCCTTAGTCTATAGATCACCTTTATTCCTTCTCTGTCTCTATCTATTACCGACCTGGATTTACTGTCTCTGTCCATACCCTACCTCTATTTGTTTGTCTCTGGCTATACTCCGCCTCCATTTTTTTACTGTCTGTTCATTCTTCACCTCAATTTTTTCCCTCTCATTGATTATTCTAACCTCCAAACCCCTACTGTCTCTGTCCATACACCCTCTTTATTTTTCTCCACTCTGCCTATACATCACAACCAATTCTTTAGTGTCTATTTATATATATCTTATTGGTGTATATAAATTACGTGGTAAAACTATTTTTGACCAGGTTGACTGAACTTTATTGATTTTTAAACCTTACTAAATATTGTAATAATCTTTGTCCAGTCTTGCATTCCAATGAAGCACCATGTAGGAGTTGACCAGGTCTGTTGTAATCCTTTTTTTAAAATCAAGTTAGTGCTGTTATGTATTATATACTTACTTCACACATCCTAAAACTATTCCTCAGATTCTTTAAACAGTTATAAGCAGTGTTGGACAGTAAAACTATTTGCTTATCTAGGACAATATGACTAACTAGATGAGAAGATCATAAGGAATTCTTCTTTCCCAAACTTCTATATAAGGGTATTTCTATCAGCACTGCATGAACTTACGTGTAGGTTTCAAAAGCTGTGAACTACAATCAACCTCACTAGCACACGTGTAAAGCTCGCAGGCGGTTTCATTAAGAACCTCTGCTCTCCTTACTTCATTTTTTTATGCCAAATGAATATCAGCCTCAGCTTGTAATTACTGCTTTTACTCTTTGCAAGTACCACCTGTTTTTCGTTATAAGAATAAGAAGCCAACATGTTGTATTCTAGATGTTCTCTTTTGTAATTACGTTCGTAAAAAGTCTTTTCTTGTTTGAAAATCATAAATGTTTATATTGGCAATGGTGCGTAGTTTTAGTGAAAGAATACAGTATTTATAATACCTCTAAAAATATGTGTGACAGACTTGAAAAATCCTTTAAAGGAACTTAATGTTTGGCTTTTTTTCATTTGTTTTATTTTTGGTTTGGTTTACTCTATATAAAGGTTAGGCATTATGGACTTGCATCTCCAGGGTTGAGGGTTTGAATCCCACCTTGGATTTGTGTGCATGGAGTTTGCATGTTCTCCCTGTGCTTAGGAGTTTCCTCTGGGTGCTCTGGTTTCCTCCCACTGATTAAATACTTCAGAGTACTCTTAATGGCATTTCTTAATACCCACATTGTGGGTGTGGGTGTTCAGGGAGTACCCTGGCTTTTTTGATGCTGTTTGCTGGTCCAGTGCAACTGAAAGATGGTCGTCAGTGCTAAAAATTTACCATGCGAGACTTGCAGTGTGGTGAACTGAAAATTCTATTGTATGAAAAATGAGAGACAGATGATCACCCTGACATGAAAGGAAATACTTGTTCAATGTGATCAACACATTTTGGACATGATCATGCGCAGGCTGTCCATGCAGGACCATCCACAGAGCAGCAGCAGTAAGTCATTCTCAGGTGAAGGTTTGTTAGTTCACTAAGGTAAACATGAGACGTAAGGAAAATGTTCAAACAACAGTTCAACAAAAAATTACATTGCAGATCTAAGAACTTTGAAGGTCAAAATAAAAATCTTAGTAGACTAGAGAAAAGGTGCACTATTTTCTCTTACTTGAAGTAGAGTATGAGCATCAATACAGTACAAGTGGTATTGTGTTGTTCTTGTGCTATTGTACAGTATAATGGTGCTGAATGATAAATGTGAGTTGTGATCTATGGGCTGTGCAGTGACCTGGATATTTTACATATTAATGTTAGCTGGTTTGGATTATTTGAAGCACTTCCATGTGTTAGGTAATTAGGGCACTGCTGTTTTACTGGTGAAATCTCTGCTGCTTTATTAACAGAAAATCTTTCATTTTTTTGTATAATTTCTAAACTAGTCGGCATTTTTCTTTTTATGCGAAACTCTGTAAATGTATTTTTTTTTTACCAGCCTGTAAACTTCAGTTTTCGTCTTTCATCATAACAAGTAGACCAACCAATGTAATAAACCCGTAGAAGTCCAGATGGAGATGTTAACTATGCAGTGAGAAGGCACGGAGTGAGTTAACTTCTGCCATCATTTAATGAAGTGTGAATGGGATTGGTCAAGGGTCTGCGAGTGTAGAAACTAATGAAGTGCTAATTAGCTCAGTGGGCAAGTCCTTAGGGTGCGAAGCATTATGCAGTTGGGGATGGCTCTTGCTGTGATAGTCCTTTACTTCTTAGTTAACTATGAGCTGAAGAATTGCTTAATTATCTGTTGAATAAATCCACCCCAAGTGGATCTGGACAATACGCAGTGCATAGTCAGAGCAGATTATCTTGATCTTAAGTTGACATAAAAAGAAATATATACAGTAAATCCATGTCTTTAAAACTCACTCTCTCTCTATCTCTCACGTATTGTCTGTACTGTTTGATCCTGTATACAGGGTCACAAGGGCCCAGGAGACTTATGGCATGGGGGGGTACACCCTGGAGGGGGGCGCAATCCATCGCAGGACACACACACTACGGGTAATTTAGGAACTCCAGTTACCCTAATCTGCATGTCTTTGGACTGTGGGAGGAAACCGAAGTAGCCAGAGGAAACATACCAAGCACAGAGAAACCATTGGGAATCGAACCCAGAACCTGGAGGTGCATGGCGACGTGCTAACCACTAAGTCACCGTACCGCCTCACTTTAAAACATCAATTGAACAAATAAATAGGAGAAATGTACAGACATGCAAAGGAAGCAAAGCAACTAATTGCATTTACATTCCTGAGTATCTTTCCTTCCTTCCATTCTTTCTTAAGTAAAGAACAAAGTTCTTTGTTGAGTATACTTTTTTATAAAATATGTTTTACAATATGAGCTATAACAATACTTTTACTCCACTATTTTTCCCTCATGCCTTCTTGTTATTTCTATCTCATCATTTTTAAATTCGTTTTCATGTCTTTTTTGTCTCCTGACTGCGGCTGGATTGTTTATGCTCTTTAACCAGTTATATCGGATTACATAGAAAACTTGAGCGGTTAACTTTACCAAAACAGAACATTCATGATTAGACCTAAAAGAGCTTTTTGAAGTCAAGACCAAGATGAATAATGACATTCGCATGTCACGTCAGCTTGTCTGTATCTTCCAAAGCCCGCTGAGATTGGCATTCAGGAATTCATCTTCTTATCTGATGAGCATATAGAGGTAGGGTTCTGTTTTATTATATCCAGGTTAGCTAGCTATATACAATGAATGTATGTTGTGTAAGAACCAGAGATTCTTACCTTATGTATGCATTTCGTACTTAAGGCCCTGTCAAGTCAAAAGTCAAAATAATTGTTCATTCTTCATGACAAACATAAATGCATAAACCTCTATCTTACAGTAAACGTATACATTACTGCACAGTGAAGTTCTTTTTTCACATATAACAGTGTAGCTGGGGTGAGAGCGCAGGGTCATCCATGATATAGCACCCCTGGAGCAGGGTTAAGGGCCTTGCTCAATGACCCAACCTGGTGGAGCTGGGGCTTAAACCGCTGACCTCCTGATCAGTAACTCAGTGCCCTTAACCCTAAACCTTATCTTCATCTTAAATCTTTGGTAATAAATAATGTTACAACAACAACAACAACAACAGCAACAACAATAATATACTTTACAAATAAATACACATGCATTACAGGTATTTGTTTTTATCCACAAGTAACAGTATGGCTATGGCCTTTCATTAAAACCAAATAAATTACATATATAAAGTCTGTTTTCTACTGTATTTACACTGGGCTATTAAGATTATTACTTGTTATGATGTGCATGATCCCAATAAATCCTAATTTTTATAACAGACTGAGCGCTGAGTTCTCCATTTCAGATTATGTGGATGCAGGTAGTGCATCACTACCTGCCACTTACAGTACATGGGCATTGGTTGCCCAGTTGTCAGCTTCTCATCTGCTACAGTATATGAAAGTCCTGGTTTTGATTCCCAGCTACTGGATGAAGGGGGTCTGAAATACCAGATCTAGGTCTGGGTACAAATGGGTAGGGTTGCACCAGGAATAGTATCTGACGTAAAACCTGTGCCAAGCCAAAACGTGCAGATCGGGTGGTCTGCTGTGAAAACCCTCGGAACCACAGAAGCAACCAAAAGAACATCAAACTAGCTTTTGCTTTCATCATCATCTGGGGTTTGCAGAAACCCTCCTGTATATGGAAAGATTTTTTATCAAACAAGCTTCAGATGCTGAGGATGTATTCTCGGTTCCATAGCATGTTTTTAAATTTTTTTATTTTAGCTTTTTTTTTTTTTAAAGAGATGTGCAACATCCTATTTCACCCCACTATTGAACAGTCTTAGATAAGCATTATAACAGTGCGCACACTTCTCATGAGATTTTATTATTAAAAATGTGACATTGCCAAAACTTTGCTGTTGGTTTTGTTTAGTTTGGCAGTATTATTGCTTTCCTAAAACTATACTTTAATATACTTTAATACTTTTATATATTTTTTTTATACTTTAATATTTTTTATATTTATATTAAAATGTATTTTTAACTTAACCTTAAGGTTTATTTTTAATGATAAACATTTACTGGTCACCATTTTCCAGATCCTTGTCCTGCATCAAAGCGATGAAGAATAAAAGATGACTCAAGTTAACGGTGTGGAGCAGATCGTATCGTTTTCCAGACATAGGCTGTTCCTCGTCATTGACCTTGACCCAATAAATCAGGATTCATTAACTTTAAACTTCTCATACTCAGTATTTTGCCTTTTTTATTAGATAGTTTTACACAATTTTCTGCTTCTTATCTTCCATTGGGGTTACTAAAAGATGATAATTACTAACATATTTGTATTTCATATCTGTTCAAAAATGGATATAAAACTATTGAGCGTTAACATCATGTAGTAGATCAAAAGTTGCTGATTAGGTCAGCAACTATCTAATAACAGAGCAAAATATTTTTTATCTATCAGCAAATCTTTAAGTAGCCTGAATTACTGTACATATGTGTACAAAGTTTAAAGTTAATACAAAGTCAAAGACTAAGCTCAGTCTGTGTCTGAAAATCCACATCAAGTCTATACCATTAATCTGAGTTATAGCATATTAAATTCTTAAGCTAATAAATGTCATGTGGGACAGCTTTTAATAGGTAGAGGCTATAATAAACATTTCACAAATGCCATTCTCTCAGTGTCAGAGCACTATTTAAGTAATGCTTTAAAGAATCATTAAGGTAGCACTATGAATCTAACCTGTGGGATTTCTTTCTTTCTTTTATTCTGGCTTAAGGAGTGCATTGGTAATCTGACATTATTGTAAGGTAGCGGCTATGAGTTGTGGAAATAAAATCTATCGAATAGTGACAGTTGGTTATGAAATAACTTTCTATTCACCTTTAAAAGTTATGAAATCACGGTTGAATTATGGCATTGGATCTCAGCATTGGTTTGAAAAACAGTTCTGTTGTCCCTTATTATATTTCACAGTTTAATTGGACCATGTTTGCTTAGTCTTTACATTTGTAGTTCATTTCTCAAAGAAATTTAAATAATTCAGTAATTAAGATACTTTTACTTTGTTGTTTTACCCCAAATTGTGTTTACTTTGTTGCTCAGTCACTGCTGATGTGCTGACAATGTCTCAGAGCAAATAGATTAAATCAGTTAGAACACATGCCCATGGCATCTTCGAGGCAATTTACAGTAGTCTATGCAATTATTTGACATGACTGGGAAAAAGTTAGCTCTGTAAATCTACAGTCTGGGCAAGAACGAAATCAGCCTCAATCAGATTTTTACCTGTAACTTGGTGGTGCTATTTTTGATTACACAAAAGTAAAAAAAAAAAAAAAAAATCATTTCAAGTCGTTTTTTAACAGCAAATACTATAAAGTTTAAAGTGAGATAAATCAAGTCTTTTGTTTTTATATATTGTATCCTTTTTATGTCTTTTGTTTTTAAATATTGTAAGTACTGTATACTACTCAAGACTTTAGTTTTTTTATATTATAAAATTATATTATACCCTTCTCAAATCTTTTGTTTTTATCTTCTTTTCAAATCTTTTGTTTTTATATATTATATCCTTATCAAGACTTTTGTTTTTTATATATTGTATCCTTTTTATGTCTTCTGTTTTTATATATCATATCCTACTCAAGACTTTAGTTTTTTTATATTATAAAATTATATCATATCCTACTCAAGACTTTAGTTTTTTTATATTATAAAATTATATCATATCCTACTCAAGACTTTAGTTTTTTTATATTATAAAATTATATTATATTATATCCTTCTCAAATCTTTTGTTTTTATCTTCTTTTCAAATCTTTTGTTTTTATATATTATATCCTTCTCAAGACTTTTGTTTTTATATATTATATCCTTCTCAAGACTTTTGTTTTTATATATTAAATCCTTCTCAAGACTTTTGTTTTTTTATATATTGTATCCTGATCAAGCTTATTGTTTTTTATTCATCAGATCTTTCTTAAGCTTTTTAAAAATATATTGTATCCCTATCAAGCCTTTTGTTTTTACATATTGCATCCTTGTAATATGGGAAGGCGTAAGTTCTGATGGTTCATTTGTAAAACCCCTTCTATGAAGGCCCTAAAGTCTAAGGTCAACACTGCTTTAGCTTATATCCAACAGGTTGAAGAGAACTCCAGAAAAATGAAATATGCTTGGTGCCCTGTGGCTCATATTATCTTTGGTGCAAGCTTTATTGTTTATAAATGATGTGTCAGCATTTAATTTCCTCACTCCAATATTTTATCATTGTGTCAGCGCTCACTAATAAAAACATGAATGTTATGAAGAACTTGTAAAAGACCTTTTTACCTTTCGTGGCAATTACATCATAAGTGACTTGGTTTACTCTTGACGGTGCTGACAGCGGGTGCGTATGTGTACAGAAAGTGTATGCAAGAAAAAGAGGGAGTTGCAGAACACAAGATCAAAAAAAAAGACCTCTGTGCATGAAAGTTTAAACACATTCCCTGTTTGGGCTGGCAACAGATCCAACCTGATCAAAATGACCTCAATATGTCAAGGTAATGAACCATGCCATTTACCAGTACACCGCGACTCACACTAACTGGGCAGAAATACGAGAATGCCCCCACTGTTTGTGTGGTTATGTTGGTGTGTGTGTGTGTGTGTGGACTGGTCACTAAATGAAGAAGAGAACAGCGCCCAGCAGACAGGAAACAGACTGAAAATGAACCCATGGCCCATTGAACTTTGACCTCTCTGAAACACACCCATCCCCATGTCACTGGGAGGACAACAGTGACACATGCTTTTTGTGACTGTGAAATTGCTCACACCCGGTACGCCTGACTAATTTCCGTAATACTTCTTCCTAATTTTACATTTCATTTTCAATATTTTTTTCAGACCTTTTAAACATAAGGTCATTCAGGGATTCAGCCTTCAAAAGGAGTTGTGAGTGGCTAGATGTTTTATGAGGGTAATACAAAAAAATAGAGAAACACTTTTTTTTTATTAACTGACATAGGTCTCAGCATAGTCTCCATCACAAATAATGCATTTGCACCGTTAAAACCAATAATGAGCTAAGACGGCAGTATTGAAAGTAATGCATTTGTGCCATTGTTGAACTGAACTCTCAAATCCCGTTTGGAAATCCCCTCTATCGTAGTTAATGGTCTCTCACTGCATAGTTTGTCTTCAATGCTGATTTCCATTTCTTATATTTACATTTACAATCACGCATTTGGCAGATGCTCTTATCCAGAACTACTTACAAAAATGCTTTGAAGTTTCCAGCATTGGATAGATTCTTACACTGGGTTACTGGGTTACTGAAGTACCATCAGTCAGACACTGTTGGGAAAGGGGCGGGGAGGAGAAATTAATCTAAATATCAAAGAAACAGATACTGTAGGTCTTAAATTGTCGCTTTCTTTAAAAAAAAATATCCACCTGTAAACATTGCTCTAGCCAATGGTGTCGTCTCTGTAAACATTCTGACCATCAACTGCTAAAAAGAGGATTTTCAAAGAGGAGTCAAGAGGTGGGTCCAATGATGGTGCAACTGCATTACTTTTGGTAGAGCCCCTGCAGCTTTTATAATTGTTCTACTTGTAATCAAGTTCAAATTGGAAACGCTTAAAAATGGTTTCTTGAAGTGTTATTTTAATTATAACTTTTAAAAAAGGGGGTTCCTTGAGTAGGGCTCTTGTTTAAAAAAAAAAAAAAAAGTTTCTCAAGGGGATTTCAATAACTAATGGTTCTACCTTACAAAAAAGGTTTTGTTTTTGACGGCTGTAATCATTCTAGCTTTTGAAAAGAGTTTAACATTGGCTCTTTTTGATACTTGATCATTCTTGCCTTAAAAGGGTTCCTCACTCATTCTTGCCTTAAAAGGGTTCCTCAGAAGGTGTAATGGTTCTAGCTATCAAAAGAGGTTCTCCTTAGAACCCCTTTGAGAGCTTTGTTTCAATCTGTAGAGGACTCAAAGTTTTCTACTTGGTTATTCTTTTCTCAAGGGTGACCCCATTTAGTTCTACATAAATGCTTTAGGAGTTCATTCACACAGACAATACAAAGAACCCTTTAAAGTGCTCTTTTTCTCCTATGCTTTACCACTTCCTACCTAAAACCATTAGCAAATTGCCATGTAAATGGTGGAAGAAAATGCTTGAAGCTTCACAAAATTTACCCAACTGTGAGCAAAACCTTTGCAGGTGTGTTTATCTGTCAAATGATCCAGTCAATCCCAGTAAGACCACTGCTGGAGCTGGAGACACTGCATCAGCACTTCAAAAGCCAAGGCTACTTTACCTCTGCCAGAAGAATCACGTCTCCTCCATGGAGAAAGTTTAAAACCCAATCAGAACAAACATCATCATGGAGGTCCATTTAGCAGAGTACACACAGACACACACCAGTGTGAGCTGTTACACTCCCACCCTCTTGAGGACATCTGTCCATGTTCCACATCATCTGTTTATACACACATATTTCCTAAGGTTCTCAGTGAAGCATCATGAGGTCAGGCTGTTTTCGTAGACACACGCACAGTTCAGACTGACCAGCAATGGACTGATCTGATATAAAATGGACCACTAATATAAAACAGTATAAAGGAGTGTACTCATTTATTGAGGTTCTGCTTCAGGATATTTCGCTGTTACAAGTAGGCAAATCCCGACACAGATATGTGGTGGTACACACACCTTTAGAAATCATTTTAATACGACTACACAGCATGTTTAGGCATTTAATGCGTATGGAGGTGAGAATCAGGTTTCTTCCTGTGATGGTTCACTTCACAATCTGGTTTTGGACGGATTATGTTATTGTCAGCATTCCAGAAATGTGTGTTGGTATAAACAAAACATTTTCCTAATGAGAAAACCAAAAGACTCAGTCACCTTTATGTAATCTTCAGGTTTCGGTAGGAAAGACATCAAACCTATTGAGAACAGGTGAGTCATATCACAGAATATAGACTTATGCATATTCCTAATCAGTGCAATCATTCCCAGACCTCTCCACTTTCACCAAGCTAATCAGCTGAAGAATGCAAAGTTCTCAGGAATATGATTGATTAAAGGGACTTGCTTTAAAGTGTAAGACCTTTGGTGATGGAGATGAAAGGTAATCTGGTTTAGTGGATGGCTTGTCAGAGGGATGAATCTGGAAACATTTCTCTCGGTGGACAGTGACATTTTATTTCCTCCTGATGCCTGTTGGGAGTTATAGGCCAAGCCCTGTCCCCGGAGGAAGATGGATGGAGGTGTTGGATATCCCTGCCCTGGAGTGAAATATATGATGCTACGATTGCAAACAGAGGCACAGACTTTAGGTCATGCAAAGCTCCTGAACCCCGCAGTGAGTGAGTGATAGGGGAGAAGAGGTAGCCAGGGCTCCCACTGTGAGTGAGATATGCTAACATTGACTAAGCACAGAGCTTTCAGTGTTTACACAAGACAGGGGTAATACAGTCGTGCATTACAACAATAAAGCAGCACACATTTTTCCTTTGCATTGAGATCATTGAGTTAGTCATTATTTTCTAATGGTGCAGAGTGGACTCATTCTCAGAGCAGAGTAGGGAGTGGTGGTGTATTGCTCTCGCATCTGATTCATAAGATGTACAGAAATGCAGCAACAAAGTAAACAGCAACAAAATAACAAACTTGGTCGTATTGTGCAAGAGCAATTTCTTCAGAAACTGAGGTCATTTTTGCCATTCCATTCCCTCAAGCTACTGAGTTAGAGCTTGGGTGTAGGCTAGGGAGCTGATCACTGATTCATATAAAAATTATGGAGCTACAAATAAAAATGTCATAATTTGTGATTTTAGGACCAGCAGTCAAAAACTATGATTGGAAGGGAAAAGACATTTTGTGGTCTGCAGTGGTTTTAAAATTTCTTTGATTTATTATGAAGCAATGACAAGTTAAGCTTTTACTTAAGCTTTCAAGCTTTTACTACAAGTTTTTACCAAAAAAAAAAAAAAAAAAAGGCAAAGAAAACCAGGCCAAAAACAAGGCAGAACCTCTACGTAAGTCTCTTTCAACCACCTTTGGATTTAATTATTCCATGCAATGCTGTAGCCAATTCATGTATGAAAATGATTCCTCATTCTTTTATAAAAAGGAAAGAAAAAAAAAACGTAGATGAGATAACTTGGTCATTCAGTATACCGTATTCAGGTTGTCAGCTAACTTCATTTTATTGCTGGGTCTAGACCTGATCAAGTGAAGCAACTCCAGATAACAGTATAGCACTGCCTCCAGAGGCTTGTACAGTGGCCACCATGCATGATCGCTTCATGTGCTTTGCTTCTTATCCTGATGTGCCCATTGCTCTGGTATAAGGTCAGTCTGAACTCAACAGACCACATGAACTTTTTCTGTTGCTCCAAAGTCCAGTCTGTATACTCTAACAAACTAAAACTTTTTTATTTTATGATGCTATTACTTTCACTATTAAACACGGCTGTGATTTTTTACTTTTTTTAGTTCTTTCTTTTCTGATGCAACTTCGCAACTTTGCCAAGTGTTTGTGACCTCCATTCATGATTTATTTATTCTTCACCTAATTTCTTTTACAAAGTTGATGGTTCAGAACTATTCTTCCAGGTTATAATCTGTTGGACAGTTCTCAAATCATTTCCAGTGATTTCACATCTCCTTGGTTGTTTTCTTTGCTTGATGCAGGCCAATATTTTGACCCCTCTGAAGTGATGACTTTTATTTTTGGCCAGGCAGTGTAAATTCCTACACACTCCGAAAGGATTTGTTAAAATGTTCCCTTCATAATGCATTTTTAAAGAACATTTTCTGAATGTGAAACATACAAGATACAAGATAACAAGTTCTTGTTATAAAATATACAAGAACTCTCAACCTACACTGGTTTTGTAAGTGTGTATTCATGTTTGCACTGAAAAAATTATAACATAATTTTTACGAGAAAAAAAAAGCTGTGGTAAAATATAAACTTGTCCAATTATGGTTGCTTAAATAAGACTAATAACTTATTTTAATTATGAGTGCAGACTTGAGGACATAGTGTACATGATGCCTAACACATCACTGTGCCTTATCCATCTGAGACTAATGTAATGTCAGTCACTAGTAGTTTGTTCTCATATCACTCTGCAGTTAGTTGCATTATGTCTTTCTATGGCTCACTAAGCACAAACTTTTAGAAAGGTAGCATTCTCGTGCTCTTACATTCTGACAGCAGGCGTCTGAGAATGTCTTTTACACCAGCTCCTTATCTAAGATGGCCTAAGGGACACTACAAGCTCTAAGGAGCTCTTGTGTTTAAACGCTGGTTTTAACAATGCGTGGAAGAGTTATTGATCAATTAGAATGCCAAGCTGACAGATATTGCCTAAGAGGAAATTGGTGGATGTCTTTGTAGCACAAAGGTACAATGAGATCAACTAAAAAAAAACAGCCTTACAGAACAACTGCATTGCTGTTAAAGGTCACACAGATGTTCTCAACTGTCCTTGTGTTCAAAGTTCCTTCAAAGGTCTTTCCTGAAGATGAATGTATTCTTTAGTTCATTGCTTGATCAAAATAATAATAATAATAATAATAATAATAATAATAATAATAAAATAAAAAAGAAGTTGCACACTTTCTGATATTTATTTCATATTTTCTTCAGCTTTGATCATGGTGGCTAATTCATGTGTGAAAATGATTCCCAGAACCACTTTTTCACAATTTGAATCCTGGAATAGACCTGTACCATTAGAAAAAGAATTCATTACATTCAGGTCAAAGCTGACTTGATAACACTGTCTCCAGAGGTTTGTCCAGTGGTCACGATGCATGATGGGTCCATCGCTTAATGCACTTTGCTTCTTACGTCTTACTTATCCTGGAATAGGCGAAATCTGAACTCATCAGACCACATGAGCTCTTCTATAGCTCCAAAGTTGCTTTATTTACAGTAGCAAATTGTTTTTTTTTCCCTCAATACCATCACTAACAATTGGTTTTGTTATGGCCAAACAGCTGTTAAGGCCCAATCCTGTGAATTCTTGTTGCAGTGTGTGTGTGTGTGTGTGTGTGTGTGTGTGTGTGTGTGTGTGTGTGTGTGTGTAAATACTCTTACTTTTATACAGACCTGTAATTTCTACTGTCCTTTTAAATAAATCCCACTCATACATTTTCAACCACTTTTCATCCATGAAGTTGATGGTTCAGCATTATCCTTCTATGGTTTTAATAATATGTTAGATGGTTCCTATCTCAATTCCAGGACAGGCAGTATACCACAGCACTGTCGAAATCTCAATTGTGATTGGTCAGGATGTGGTTAACATTCTCTTACAGCAGCCCTCGCGATATTGCACGTTGTGATACAAATCACACGTTTATGCAATCTTTTAAATGTTCTATGTTTTCCACAACATCAGGAAAAACAGGCACATGTCTGGTGGACACTCCACATTAACATGTGCATAATTATTATAAATGTAGATTTTATAATGTGTGTAGAAGGAATTATCTGGTGAAGTTTTCTACTGTATGAGGAGTTATTTTTTATAGTTGTTTCTAGTGTCAGTGTTTTGTAACAATAAGAGGTAGAACTGTCTTTAGGACTGAGGGCTTTGCTGTGCTCTGGTAGCATGGCAAGCTCCAAAAAAAAAGGAGAAGCCAGTGATGAGGGAAAGATTTGCTAAGGTTTGCTATAATGATGAATAATAATCAGATAAAATAATGTGTCTTTTGGTAATTAAAAGAAATAATTAAATTTCTCTCTTAAACACTTTTTCTGTAACTTGACTGGCTATGTTAAAAAAAAAAAAATTATCTTTTTTTAACCTAATTGGGGATAAAAGAGAACCTGTTGAGGGCACATAGCAGGACATAACTAGTAGCTTAATTCACAAGAATAAATGAATGATAAAAGCCTTTCTTAATTTGAAAAAAGGCTGAAATTTCCTGTAATATAACTCAAATAAAACACTATGACTGGCTTACATCGTACTACCCAATTTTTGATTAATTTCCCTATACTTTATAATTTTAACTCCCCTATCATGGGAACAGGTTTCCTGTTAATGATCTCACTGCATACTGCACCAATATGCAAATGACATGTAACACGGTAAGTGTGGAATCTAAAAAAGCTCACACGTTATTATTGTCAACAAGGTTGTTTATCGTGTATGCTGAGAAAGAACAGGACATATGGTAATGCGAATGTAGTGTGAATGGTGTACTTGAAGCATATAGCCCACAGGCCGTCACAGCAGACTAACCCCTGGGTACGCAGGTGCACTGAGTCTAATACCGACTGAGCCTCTTAAGTGCTTTAGGGCTTCCTGTGGCCTTTCACCCTTCATTTTAACCTCATATCCATGCACACACACACACACACACACACACACACACACACACACACACACACACACAGTGTCATGAGCATGATGAGCCTTCAGGATACAATAGCTTGAGCTCGGCACAACAGGAAGTGCTTCATCATGCTTAAGAGCCTGATATTCCCAGGGTGAGTATAAATTAGACATTTAAATGTTTAATATTAATATCAAATATTAAGAAATCCTCATTGAAATCCTGACTTGCGAAATGTCTCATAGTGAGAATTTTAAGACTGATATCTGTTAAAGGTATAGAGGTTAAAGTGTAAATTCAGAGGTTGAGAAACTGTCATGAGTCTCAACAATGTGGAACCAATATTGTACAATTTCTGTCATATTGTATGCGGTTTTTTCCATTGATGTCACAGAAATGTGATTATCAAGATTAACAGACACTGTTAGCTAGCTAAGTGGTTGTAAGTGTTCCTATTAAGTGTACTTAGCAGTAAACATCATAATTATACAAGCTGGATATTGGTTAAACTCCCAGGATATTACTCATTTATTCATCTCCGAGGATATTATGTATACGTCCTATGAATTATTCATCGATCACAGAGAAATGTAGAGGAAACACGTTTTGCTTTGAGAGTGACAAATATCAAGACACACGAATAAATCTTAGGTATTTATGAGTTTAATAAAAATACACACTGACCAACAACTTCTGTAGATACACCTTGCTGGCACTCATTATATCTTTAAAACTGGCCTTAATTTTTTTTAAATAGATTTAACATGAGGCTGAAAACATTTCCTAGAGATTTTGGTCCATACTGACATGACAGCATCCCGTTCCTCAAGATTCCAAAGGTGATTTATTGAATTGGGATCTGTGAGTGGGGAGGCCATTCGAGTACAGTGAACTCATGTCCAAGAAATCAGTATGAGATGGTTTAAGCTTTGTGACGCGTTATTACACCGAACACTTACCTCATTAGTCTCATCAGACCAAGCAACATTATCCCAATTTCTTATTGCCCAATTTCGTTGAGGCTGTGTGAACTGTAGCCTCGGTTTCCTGTTCTTAGCTGACAGGAGTGGCCCCCGGTGTGGTCTTCTGTGGCTGTAGCACATCTGCTTCAAGCTTTGATATGTGTGCAGAAACGCTCAACAACATACCTTGGTTGTAGCGAGATATTATTTGAGTTGCTATTGCCTTTCTATCAGCTCTGTCTGGTCATTCATTTTTGACCTCTGGCATCAGCAAGACATTTTCAACCAAGGAGCTGCTGCTCACCAGATATTTTCTCTTTTTCAGACCAATCTTTGTAAACCCTAGAGATGGCTGTGCATGAAAATCCCAGTAGATTAGTGATGAGAATTCCAGCTCTTTCAGTGAGCCTGATCGCTTGGCTCAGCTCAGCAGTAAGAGACGCTCTGTCGGCTCCCAAATGGCTTTTTATTTATGTAGTACTACTTCTGGCTTTTATAATTTAGCCAAATTTAACAATGTTTTGGCCCATGATTGGTACTGTATGTGTGCACCTATAGCACTTAAATTATTCTGTTTAATTAGAGTGAACCATAGAAATTCCAGAATTCCATTATTTTACATGTACAAACCTCCAACACTATTACACACATGTAATGAATGTTTTATTTATGTGAAACTTTGTAAATGAGTGTTTTGCAATAAACTGTAAACAAAGTGCATCTGGCCTTTGTGCACAATTTTAAAGCAAATAAACTATTCCAAACACAAACCATTTAAAACAAATTCCACTCAAATCAAAACAAAATACGGCGTGACGTATATTGTAACAAATTCAAAACTAATTACTACGTGCAAAACAGCAGCATCAAACAGTTTTAACAACAACAAAAAACAAAACAAAGGGAAAAAAAAGAAGTCAGCTCTCAGATAGGACCCGGCTTTTATCAAATCAGACAATCAGCCAATCAGTACGAGTCAGCTTGTACATCAGATCAATACTGCACTAGACCAGTCCATATCATGTAGCCATTAAAGCTTAGAGCATTTTAGCCATTATTTGTTTTGCGATTTTAGCCATTATTTTTATGATGTCATTCTCATGTTCCAGTAGTGGTGGCATTTCCACTTTTGTTCTACAGTACCTGACATCCACCTGATCTACCCGACCCAAAAACTCTAATACACGGTTTAAAGTCTGAAGCCTCCTCATTAACACAAATGGGCAAGGCGCCCCTATAAGTACATCATTTTTTGTTCAATCGTCATTGACCTATGCTGTGTTGCTGGCACATATCTGTGCCGCTTGAGTTGTAATGGTTTTAAATCACATTTCTTTCCCATTTAAATGCATGGTTGAACTGCATGAGATGGTCATGACCATGTTGACATGCCTAAATGCATTGAGTTGCTGCCATGTGGCTGATTATATATTTGCATTAACAAGCAGTTATATGAACAGGAGTACCTAACAAAATGGCCATTGCGTGTGTTTACACAAGATACTAATAATGCCTACTAATTGATGGATGTTTGTTCCTGTTTCATTATTTATTCCAATCATATTTTTTAACAAAACAAATTTGGATATGCAAGGGAATGCTTTTAAATTAATTGTAAAACTATAAAAACTTTTTGGTGAAAAAAAAAGGAGGTATAAATCCGTATGACTGAACAAATCTGTATAGTGAACTATAAGGTCTAGCATGCTATTGAGTTTTTAAATCATCATTTTAATCTCCACTCATAGCATCAGTCAGCTATCCAGCTAACGGAACAGGATTTCAAAAATGCCTATTATATAATTTGCCTATTATAGATTTTACTAAATGATTTACTTCGGAATTAACATTAAGTTAGTAACCAAATTTGACCGGTCATCCTGAGCTCCTGAGTTGTCCTCTTTCGTTTCCTCCCGCATATTAAAAAGGCTGTATTTCTGATTCACATCTAGCGTTTCTGGGATGTGCTCCAGATCTGCTGCAATCCTGACCTGGACAAAGCACTTACTGAAGAATACTAAATTTTATCTTTCAAATTTGTGGCTGAATTACATGAATACAAAGAACATTGGGTGCATGATATACAGAATCAATCTGTCATGAAGTAATGAGTAATGATGATGTGAATTAAGGGTAGTAACTATAACCACAGCAGAACTAATAACGGTTCAGATAATGTTAATTCACAAGTTTATAATTCTTCTAAACTGTAAATAAATAATTAGAAAAATTAAGTATAATCATGATTTGCATTTGTTTGGAAAAAAAATATTCAAATTCAAAACAAGTGAGCACAGTTCTATTCATAAAAGTATTTAAAAATATTTTTTGGTTCACCATCATACATCTTTAATTAAAATTCAGTTTATTAAACCTAATCAGCACCATTTAATCACTGGTAAACTCCATAAATAAACTGAATATGGCTTAGTTAGTGTTTCGGTCCATCTGGCTTTTACCTGTAGTCTGGCAGTTAAATTATTGGTGTCAATGAGTCAAATGGCCCTTCCTGTGGTGTCCAAATGAGGTCCGCCGTAATGAGGCAGGGTAAACCAGCCTTCCTGAACTTTCTTACACGTTTTACACCAACACACAAACACATATACACACATTTGCCCCAGACTTTTCAGATGTCGGTAATGACAGGACGGGAAGGGCAAGGGTGAGGTCACGTCTGGGTATGAAAATATTATAGAGGAACGAAATAACAGGATTGGTTTTCTATAATGAATGACATTAACACTGTGTGCTTGTGTGCTGGCACACTACCATGCTATTTAGCTACTTTAATTGGTCATTTGCCTGTTTTAGTGAAACATGTGGAGGTTTCTTCTTTTTTTGGAAGTGCCACTTTGTTATAGAAAAGTTGAACAAGCATTTGTGGTACAAAACCTGCCTTAAAGAAGATCCCGTACATGTCCTTCAGGGCTTACTCACTGTTCATGACTTGCATGATTATTTTCAAAATAATAAATTAGTCAGATAAACATTTGATATCGTGTCCAAAGGGCCCTTTCATTACACTTACTAAAATATACTACAGCTTGCAGAAGTAAAGGTATGTTATAAAACACAGCCACCAAGGCACCAGTTCATTCATTAACTAACCATCGGCCACTGGCAGCACAACTGGATGGAAGAAAACAGAAATGACACAAATGGAAAGTGAAAGGTACGATTTGCGATTACGAGCTTTTGGCATATGGCACGGAAGCTGTAACAGTCCTACTCTAATGAGCTTGATCACAAAGCAGTAGTTGTAGCTGTAGTTGCATACCTTCCCTACCTTCGCCCTTTTGTTAATGAGAACCAGCAACCTACGTAGACCACAGTGAATCGAGCCATTCCAGTCCATTTCAATTTCACACAGAATGCCATTGTGGCAGCACATGTTTTGTTTCACACTGTTGCTTGGCTCATACCACAGTGGTGGCATTATTTCTTAATTGCAGGGAAAACCGTTTTTTACTGCACCATTGGCCCTTGTCAGACTCAGACGCAGCTACACGGCTGTAGACAGTCTGCTACTCTACCAGCTTTGTCACCTCAGTATAACACACATAAACACATACATGAACCTATATACACCACTCCTCTACACTGGTCTTAATTATTTCAGAGAATACAAACACATACTGTATGCATATAAACAGTCAGAACGTAAATGTTCATAGTTCCAAATACAATTTATAGCAACTGTTGTTTTGGTTTTAACTTTGACTTTTTTAGGAGAAAAGTGCCATTGTATACGACTCACAAAGGAAAGTTTGCTGTGCCACAGGAATTAGTCTGTGAATGCCAACTTATGCACATTCAATGCATATTAAAGGGTATGTTCCACACCAAATCGCATACCAAAGACACCAAAGCTGAACTGATAGTACCCCATCCAGGGTGTACCCAGCCTCGTGCCCTCAGTCTCCTGGGATAGGCTCCAGGCCCCCTGTGACCCTGTATACAGAATAAAGTAGTAATAATTATGTTTGAGAGTGAGTGAGAGAGTGGATATAAATACACCAATACGGTTATTCTTTTTAATTTTTTTATTTTTATAAAATACTTGAACTTTACAGTAATCTAAAAAAAAACTTTATTGTGCATATCAGTAAAACTGTTGCATTCACCATGTTTTAGATAAATGAGAATAACCTTTTATTTTTTTTTTCACTCATAACTTTTACCATGAGCTTATTTTTAAGCTAACATTAGCCTGCATGGTTTTCATGGTTATGCAAAAATAAGCTCTTTTTAAAGGCCACTCCAATGTAATCTCACAGCACATTGCTCCCACTGGACTGTCCCTGTTATACTGTAGTGTGCTCCCTCTAAAGATATACATGTCCTTGAGTCAAATAATATGACATTTTACCATTAACTCTATGCTGAAAAAAAGCATTCATATATCCTAAAAACACAAAACAGTGGATGGAATACACAGTACCTAATCATCCACTACACATGAACTCACATATTGTAAGTCCTTTAATTAGACCAATTTGGTTAATGACACAAATTATACAACAAGGCTGTATCAGATGACTTGCATCATATGATGATGTATCATTCATGAGCCTCCTGCCAAAATTAAAGGACAAATACGTGCCTTATGCTCTATAAGACTGGCTCATATTAATTTTCTGCAGGTCTTGTCTGTCAATAGGTGCGTTTACAGTACATGGACCCTAATAGTTCACTTATAATTACAATAACAGTCCAATCAGAATAAAAATGCATCATGTAACAACCTCAGTCGGAACATTTTGATCTGACCCGGCTCGATAAGAATGAATTTTTAATCAGAATGAGTGGGGTGATGTAATATGTAAATATTAGCCAGGAAAACACTTGATTTGATAATTTCTCTCTTGTAACAGTAAATAGTTTCTCTTTGTGCAGGTTTGCCCCTCATAGGGCCAACATTTGATAATGGGATGAGTTTTTTTGGGAAGGAAACTTACCTGATTGATAAATCACCTTCATCCACTGGGTTTTTGGCTTATAATGGGGCATTATTTCATATGTAGTACAACATCCAACCACTCATTAATAAGACTAAATTTTTTGTTATCATTCGTAATGCAAAAGGCAGTATTCATCAGAAAAGATGGGAAACTTGCTCTAATCTCAAAGTTGGAGAAATGTACCAATTCTGGGCCTTCTTTAGTTATATTTTCAGCAGCTTGAACATTTCACAACAGTCAGAGCCACTTGTGCATGTCAAAAAAGGTTGTTTTGAACGTAACTGCACATCTTGTCAGATCAGGATCCATGTAAACAATTGGGTTGGAATCTTTAATCAGGTCAAACAGATTGTAAAAAATATTCTCCATGTAACCTGAATTTGGGATGTGATGACATTAAATGCTCAGATGCATGGAAATTATGCTGACATTACATATATTTTGACACTATCACATTGCAGCTCAGAAAATTCTTAAACACTCACCATTTTTTAAAAACAAATTTATATATATAGGACCATAGCTTTAAATTGCACTAAAGATGGACACCAAGAGCAGAACTCATCTCTGTTTAGAACCCTCATGAGTTGTTCTTTAATACCAATTTGCAAATGGAACCTTGAAAAGTATGAAACAGACACAACAAATTACTTTGAAGTTTATAAAAGCAAAACAAAAGGTTTTATAAGCTTTGAAGAGAGCTGTTGTGTCTGCAGGGCAATAGCCAAGGTTACATTTGCAAATGAACATAAAAGGATCCAAAAACAAACAGAGCTGTAATGCTTATTTTATGTGCTCTTTTGTTGTCTGTGCTACAATTAAGAGCCCGCAATTTTCAAATGTACTATATATGCCATAGCATATCATGACCATGGTACCGTAGGGCAAGGTAATTTTTTCATCTTGCCCATAATTAGATCAGGAAAATTAGACTTAACCATGTGTTTTACATGCTCTGGTTATGTTTAAAAAAAAAAAAAAAAAAAAAATCCTTTGTAAGCTGATATTTGTCTACCCGTTTTCCCATGTTGTACTTTTACAATGTGAGATATTTAGTGACTGCATTTTTGACACAATGACCCTTACGTTTTGTACATTGTGCTTTTCCTTATTTTTCTTTCTTACTGCCAATTTCTCATTGTAAATGCAATACAAATATGGTAATTACTATTTCATTTGGCCAGAGCTTAAAACATTATATCAGGCTGTGAGAGTGGTGATAAGTGCCAACAATCTTATAGAATCATATTACTATATTGTACTTTTGTAATTAAGCTTTATACTGTATAACAAGTACTCTATGCACGACGTGTAAAGTATCACTAAAGGTTACAGTAAGTTAACGATGGAATTTAAAGTAAACATCTCTGGCTTCTTATTATTGACAAGATAAAACTATAGAGAGAAAAATTGAGAAAGTAATTGGCAGAAAAAGCTTTTTGTTCAAAACATTTACTGGTTAGACAGAATAAAACAGGCCCTCTGACCGGCTGAGTTTATTTAACCAGGGACAGAGAGCTTATCGCTGGCCTGCACTTTCCACTTCAGTGAACGCAATTACAAACAGCGGTCATTAGAGCCTCTCACAGGATACAGCCACAACTCAAACTGATTCATATGAGGAATGCAGAACACACGCACTCAAACCACGTCCAGCACATGCACGTACAGCCGGATGCGGACAAGAACAGAGATGAGAGATTTGATTATTTTTCTTCATTACAATAAGTTAGGACCAACATTTTCGAAGCTCATCAGTCCGAATGCGGAATCACAATTTCGAGTGCTTATACAAATAAATGCCTGTCTCGGTTTTACTCTGCGGGTCAGTGACATTTCGATGATCAGCGTTATACTCCAAAACACACAAATGTGGTTACCGATGCATGAATTAAGATCTGCTATGTATGCATTCATGCTCAAGTCTCAGAAAGCTGAGTGCTTATAATTTCAAAGGCATTTCTATTAGTGGCAGGCAGCTCTATGGGCCAGCCGTGAGGTCTTCTGGAATATAATTTCCCTTTAGACCAAATGATGGCTGATAAGTGGAGTAAAGTTTGCAGCATTTAGATTAAACTAGACCACAGGCGTAGGAAATGTAGCATTGTATCCTGCTCTTTCTCTCTCTCTTTCTCTAGTGCCATGAAGTGGAGACACATATTCAGTACAGTGATTTTTATCTTCCTAAGTTATTTGTAGACTTGACCCTTAATGAGGTCTGAATGCTGAAATCGTGTTATAGCTTCCTGTCAAGGACATTCTGCAATAAGGAAGGGGAGTTGGTCGAAGGAAATGATGTGGCTGCGTTCTAAGCTTACAGTGACAGGGGGAAAAAAACCTGGGAAAAGTCTTGCTGGTTATACTAATATGGAGTAATTAGCATTAAATATCTGGCAGCAGTGTGAAATGCATGAAGGATAATGCTTTAGGTGCTAAAAAATCCATTATAACACTTTCAATCTATTAATATTCAATTAAATTTATCATCTGCTTTAATACTTTTCACTTTATCAAGGTTTATCCCCAAACTTATAATGCTAATGTTAATGGTATTATTATTAACAATGTTTCGTCTGATTTATTAAGCTGATTAGGTTCTTGATCTAGATATTATAAATTTCCTCTAAAGTCTTCTTATCTCAATTTCTGATTGCAGGAAATCAACTTTATTGTTGTTAGTACAGTATAAACAGGCACAACAAATTAAATTTAAGTTTCTTCTCATTGTATTGTAATGACACACTCAAGCTAACTTGATCTCATTATAACAATATCTTGCATGTGACTCTTAGGGATCCGTGGATCATACAATAGCTGGGAGCCATTATATTCTTTATTTAGTTTGGCAGACATCATATCCCATAAATTACACCTCTACTAAAGAGGTCTATACTGCACCTTTAGTTTTTTTCCCCACTCGTTTCCATTCAGTCTTCCTTTTCCTCTTTGTCGTAAACAGATTATGGTTATCACTCAATCAGGCAGACATCAGGCCACAGAGGACCCAGAGGACTGAACGTAAGAGACGGCCAAAGCCCAACAATGGCTATCAGTCTCAGACTGAACAGGAAGCATTGAATGCATGGTTCTCACTACCACTTCCTCTTTTATAGCTCTCTTCTTTCCATTTTTCCCAGGCTGGGGTGGGCTCTCTGACAAAATGACAAATAAACAGAAGGAATGAGGCATGGTTACGTGCTCTGACACCTGTCATGATGCTGCTTTGTCTACACTGTACGTACATGTTTAAACTGGTAAAGCTAAGTTAGGAATGTTAATAAACTGAAAAAGACCTGCAAAAACACATACTTTTTACTGACTCACACAGGCCTGCTTATAAAATATCATAATTAGTGGTTTGGAGGCAAGCTATAAATATTGCAATCAATATTTGGCAGTTGATTGATGTATTTTTTGTATTGGATTATTTTTTTTTGTTGCATTTGAAATTTATGGATGTATATGCACAAACTTGCATACTCAATAAGATTCTAGTCATTTGATGCTCTTACAATTCCAAGTTATTTTACTATGAATCAACTTTCACAGGAAATAGTGTTACTAAAAGGTTTGTTGAAATATGATTTGTTGAAAACACCATACACAACATTTTAAGACATTTTTGGTTTTTAAAATCAAATCATATCTAAAGATTCAAATCTAAGT
The DNA here is from genome assembly GCF_024256425.1 of Clarias gariepinus. NCBI lineage: Eukaryota > Metazoa > Chordata > Actinopteri > Siluriformes > Clariidae > Clarias > Clarias gariepinus. The sequence continues at coordinate 13,258,216 of NC_071106.1, read as the reverse complement.
AATCAACGGACAAAAACATCTAAATTAAAATTTTCTGTTGATATTAGAAATTCTTTTTATTACTATACTGTAAGGAATGGCATAAAATAGTATATGTTTTAGAAATTGCCATTTCTACCTGTAGTGTCTCATCTTAATACTCACTCACTCATCTTCTATACCACTTTATACTGTATTCAGGATTCACACACCCATTCACACACTATGGGCAATTTGTGAACACCAATTAGCCTAGCCTACATGTCTTTGGACTGTGGGAGGAAACCGGAGTACCCAGAGGAAACCCACCAAGCACAGGAAGGACGTTCAAATTTTATGCACACAGATACGGGTTTTCGAGCCTGGCCAGGAATCGAACCCAGACGCTGGAGTTGCAAGGCGACAGTGCTAACCACTACACCACCGTGCCGCCTCGTCTTAATACATTTTGATTATTTGTACAGAAAGTCCCCTACATACGAGCATTTGAGTTATGAAATTAGGAAGATACGAACATGCATTTACAACCTTCCTTTGTCAACCACGGAAGTTATTGTCACAAGCATGCAGCGTGCATCCCAGGATGTCTGAAAGCAAGTGTAAAAGCAGCGGCAATGAAGTGGGTACTGCTAAGAAGTGCCAAGCAATTACAATGGAGACAAAAGTAAAAATAATTGATAGAATAGAGAGAGGTAAAAAAAAATGGCAGACATTACTTTTAACATAAATTGTTCCACCACTGACATGCTTCAGAAAGACACTATACTGTAATATACTGTAATATAGTATAGCCATTAGTATTCTAGTACAGTACCTAGACAAGGTTTGTTGGACTTGTTTGATGAACAAATTAAACTAACAAACAAGCTCACAGAATGGAACTATTTTGTATGTTTGTATGATGTCTTTTTTGCTTTTAAACTTATAATATTATTTTATTAATTCCATATAATTTCACATAAATCATCTCGAGCAGGACATTACACTTTAGACTTACCAAGGTCTTCATCCAATCTCTTGGGATCTGATGCCAAAAGAGACAATGCTTTAAAAAACACAGTGAGGAAAGAGTTGGAGGAAATGTAACATAAGAACACACAGAGAGGGAAAGATTGTGGGGAAGGATGGGAGGAGGAGAAAACACCCAGCTAATGTTCAAATTCAACCCTCTGATCTGGATTCCAGCAATGAGAGACTGGCACTTTACTCTGATGCCAGGCAGATGTCATGGAACAAGGAAGGTCAAAAATGTCAACAGTTTCACAGCTCTGTCATTTCCTTCTACTCACGCATTACACTGGGTAGCTTTGAGGATCTGGGCCATCCAAGGACACAGTGTTGTGTAAAGCACACAATAGTCACATTTAAAAAAAATAGTAAAGATAGTGACACACTTTAATGCACCCTGTTTAAATAGATGTGTCTGGTGTAACATGAAATACACATACTGTACTGTACACAATGCAACAATGAAACTGAAATACACATAAGTTGTTCTATTTCACACACTGCTTTAACGTTTTTGTGCATTTTTCATTCCACAATTCCTGCTTTTTCTCAGAATGTAATTTTAAGGAACTAAAATGACTTGGATCATACTGATGTCATTCATATGGCTTGGGTTACTTTTACCCATCATACCTTTACAATGACATTAATGACACAAGGCAAACACTCTTATTCAGAGTGAATTAAAAAAAAATTCTCATTATACATCTGAGCAGTTGAGGGTTAAGGGCCTTGCTTAAGGGCCCAACAGTGGCAACTTTCTGGTTGTGGGGTTTGAAGCTGGGACCTTTTGAACCGTAGTCCAATGCCTTAACCACTGAGCCCCCCTTGACTTTTAGTGAGCTTTCACTGGAGAAGAAAATAACTTCTGGAAATTATAAAATATAATAATAATAATTCTGCTGTAAAGCACTTTTGTCCCTGTGATTTGAATGTGTGGATGTTAGTTAGATTGGAAATCGGTAGATGGAAAGGGAAGAAACAATGGCTAAAGCATAAAATTAATAATTTTAGCTTTTTAACTCTAAAATAAGTTTTATTTTTGCAATATTGAAGGTGTGCATGAAATGAGTGTGACTGGTGTACTTTGCTTTTGAAAGTGTATATCTTACAAATTAATATTACAAATGGTAAAAATGACATAAATGCATTTACAGTAAGTAAAATACTTAACATACACCAAACACCCAGACTACACAGGCACACTGCTTTTATATGTATTATGTATTTAAATATACTGATATACAGGGAACTGTAAAAAAAAAAAAAAAAAGTATATAGGATGATATAAAATGTGTAATGTAAAAGTATCAAATGTGTAAATTATATGGAATGTGCAATAATAAAAAGTGTATACAGTAGGAGGGAAAAGATATGGCATGTAGGTATGACAGCATGTATACGAGTGAAGCATGGAGTGTGAAATGAGATGATGTGTGTGACAGCAGCAGTGGTATTGCCCAAGTTTTAAAGTGCAAAGTCGTCCTTATTCATGTGTAAATAAGAACCAGCAATGTGCAACATGTGTGTCATGTGCAAATGTGCAGTGTGGTAAGTAGTGTGATGTGCTCCAACACAGGTGTGAAGGAAACAAAGCAAGTCCAATCAGTTGAGTCCTATGTGGTGTTCTGGTTGAGCGCCCGAATTGCCTGTGGGGGGGAACGCGTCTCCTCAGTCTCCTTAGATCGCAACATAGAGAACAGTTGGAAAGGAAAGTACTAAAGAGATTGCTGAAATGACCGTAACTGGGTTAATAACTCTCCAACACATTATTAAAACCAGGAAGGATAGCATTGCACCATCAACAACTCAGAAGAAATGTGATCATTTAAAAACACGAATCACACTAAGAAGTTTTTTTTTTTTTATGATTACATACCTTTTTAAACCCAATCCTGTGAATTCTTGTCACACTGTGTGTGAACATGCTCTTGCTTTGATTGTTAAACATAGCAGTCCATTGATGCAACTTCACCAAGTGTTTAAATGATCATCGAAGTGATGAAGCTGATCAATAAAAAAAAGGCTTTAGTTTTCTAGATAACATAAAGATTAGACTTCGGAGCAATGTGGTCTGATGAGTCCAGATTTATCCTGTTTCAGAGTGATGGTGCATGAGCTGATGGAAAGAAGGGTAGTGAACCCATCATGCATAATGCCCACTATACAAGCCTCTGCCCATGAAGTCAGCTGATCACCTGAATGTACTAAATGACCAGGGGAGAACATCTACAGTATTTCATTCATTGTTTCTTCCTTCATGGAATGGCTACATTCCAGGACCCAGATTGTGAAAGGGTGCTTCTGGCAGCATTTAGAAGAATGAATGAATTTCGTTAAGTGCACAAAATGTTTGTGTAGAACTTTTTTTTTTTTTTTGGCCAGACAGACAGTGTACACTTCAATATAAACAGTAGTCATCAAATCTGTATAGGTAAAGACTGGAAAAGATTATGGTCTTTTTCCAACCCTCATGTGGCTCATGTGTCCACTGTAGCCTCATACTGCTGTTCTTGGCTGACAGAAGTGGAAACCAATAAAGTCTTTTGATGTACCGCGTCTACCCAAGTTTTTTTTTTTCTTTTTTACATTCTATTGTACATTCCGAGATGCTTTTTTTTGGTGGGGCTCACCGCAGTTGTAAGAAGCAGATATTTAAGTTATTGCTGCCTTCCTGTGGGTAGAACAAGTCTAATCCAATCTCTTCTGATCTGTCTCATTAACAAGGTGTTTCTGCTCACAAAAACGGCTGCTCACTGCATGGTTTAGTTTTTCCTACTGCTCCGTATAAACTCCAGAGACTACAGTGCTTTAAAAGTTCCAAGAGGTCAAGAGTTTCTGAAATACTCAAAAACAGGCTGTCTGGGACTAACAACCATGCCACACTCAAAGGCACTGAGATTACAATCACATTTTTTCCTCATCTGCAGACTAATTAAAGACCTTGGCATCTATCTATGTATATTTTTTTTTAACTCATTTCAGGGCCACGTGATTGTCTGACTGGACAATTGTGCAGCCTGATAAACTGAACAATGAACTTATATGGAATAAAGTTTCCTGGTGAATGTCTTTTCCATCAACATTCCAATCATAGTCCTAGTTCGAAACAGGGCTGAAACTCTATTTTATTATTTATTCATTGGGTGTCTAAAGTCAAAGTCCACAGTTGGGTCTCCTGAGGGTGAAATCAGACATCATAAGAACTCTAAGCAACCGTGGCCAAACCAAGGAATCTGAGAACCAGTGATTAGAAATGAAAAACACATGCATGATGTCAGAGAAATATTAACACCACAGGCATAGTATGTATGATGGGCGTTACATAACAGCAATATGCTAGTGAGACAAATAAGATACAGGTGAGAATGTTGACCATGAGGTGCAAACGGAAGGTGAAGCTCTCAAGACCATTTAGTAGTGATTATGACTGCACTCTAATATTTAGGATAAGGCTATATTCTAATGAGAGTTCTTTCAAAAGGTCCTACCTTCATGCATGTAAAGTTTGTAAAGTAAGATCTTTTTTAGTGACATCATAAAATAGCTGGCACGTAGTACTGTATATAGTACATAAAAGGAAGTGTAGACAAGCCCTGGAAACCCTCCTGCATTCTCAGAACTAGTGCATTGTCTCCACCTTTGGCCTATGATATTATTTAGTTTTAGGCTCTGGCACATAACGCCTGGTGCACAACCTTTTCCTCTTTAAACACATGCACACACTGTCCATCTATTATTACAGAAACACAATCAGCAGTGCAGCTGGCTGGCATTACCATCTGAGCAGATTTTCTCCCAAATGATTCCCTAAACATAGCCTCTAGCTCAAAGCCACATAATCACATTTCATTCGTCCCAGCTTTCTGCATCTCTCGCTCCACAGACCTTTCTCTCTGCTCCCACTTTTGTCCCTTTCATTCTGCCCCCTCATGCACTGTTTTATCGTCTGAATAATCCTATTGATATTGGCAGGACATTCTGAAAGCTGCAAGGCTGTGTAGACGCTCAGTCACTGGAGGCATGTCTGATTATTTCGGCAGTAATTGTGGGTAATTGTGGAGCGGTAGGTCTGCACTCGGCCCATTTACTCTCTGCTAGGTACTTTACTTTACTAGTATAGAAAAAAAATCTGTGCTTTATGATATGGGATAAGATTTTTTTTTCACACTTGTTCACAATGTTATAAAGCAATGTTATTGAATTCACACTGAGCGTATTATATAATAGCAATAGAAAATGTCCCTATAAAAAAATATATGATTTACTTTACTATGTTTAAATCACACAATATATTAAAGATTCTCTTTAACATGCCAGTTTTATCAACCTGTTACTCCTTTAACCTTTTCTATTGAAGTTAGATTTTTGAAGGGTCAAAAATAACACCAATAAAAATCACATTCTGTCTTGCTTTTATTTTATTTCCTTGATTATTTGTTTCTGTGCAAGTCATTTAAAACCTTTTGTTTTTCTTCTTTTTAATCAGTAATAATATAAAAAATGGAAAAAATGATCAAGAATAAAAACATAAGGAAAATTGTTTAATAAAAAATATATTATTACTAATATTGGTAGTAATAGTATTATTCATCCATGCATTATCTATACCTGTGTAGTATTATGGGGCCTGAATCCTATCCCAGGGAACTAGGAAATTATTATTACTGGTATTATTAGTAGTACAAGTACTAATATAAGGGCTGGGCCAATGTCAGCATTGTCATTTTCTTAACTGACATAGGTCATTCAAATTTCACATGTTGGTTGAGAAACTCTTCCTCTATACAAAAGTGCCACTCATCATAGTCTCGATCACAAGCGATGCATTCATGCCATTGTTGAACCCAACTCTCGAATACGAAAATCCCCTTTGACGCAGTTGATGGTCTCCCACTGCATGGTTTGACTTCAATGCTGGTTTCCCCTTCTTTAAACTTCTTCATCCGTCTGTGTATATTGCTCTTGTCAGTGGCGTCATCTCCATAAACATTCCCTAGCGCAGTGGGAGACCATCAACTGCAACAAAGGGGATTCTGACAGAGGATTTGAGAGTTGGGTTGAACAAAGCACCGCTTGTGATGGAGAAAATGTTGAGGAGTACCTTTGCATAGAGGAAGAGTTATTCATTTCAACATCTGCAATTAAAAAAAAGTAAAATAAGTTATGCATTATTTTCAGTACAACCATTGTGTTATTATTATTATTATTATTATTAGTGGTAGTAGTAGTAGTATAGTTTTTTCCCCCAGGCTCTAGTTCCGCCACGCCCCTCATACAATTTTATTAAGTTGATAATAGCTCTATTTGTACTATTGTATTGCCTTATACTATATAATTTGTATTAAATCATTTTAAAGTCTCATACTGGAGACAAAAATAATGCTGATTCCTGCTGAACAGCACATCTAGTTCTACTTATGTCTGTTTATCATAAAGCAATATGACATCTCTTTGTACTTTAGTGATCATGTATCAGATCAATGAAATGTAGTGGCTGCGCTCTGGATGTGGAATTTGAATAAAAATGCAGATGTTTAGCAGAAATCATGTCTGGATAAAAGATGTAGAAAATGTCCCTTTAAAGCAGGATAAATGGCATAAAAAACCCAAACTGCCTATTTACTGTCTGCGAACAGTTTGCCATGTTCTATCCATATGTGTATGTGTTTCCTCTGCGAATCCCTTACCACTTGCCATAAACATGTCAAATGTCAGATTGATCCGAGGTGCACATGTGGCTCAAGCACGGTAGTCCCAGAACACGCTCCAGATCCATCATGACTCCGACCAGGATAAAATGATTATTGGAGACGGTTGAATGAACGCATCATATGGAAGTATATTCATAACACATTCTTGCACCACACACTCACATTCACACACCACATGACTGCTGGTGTACAGTATGTATGGTCATGACTGTAACCTGAAAAACCAAAATAAAACACTTTGGCACATTTTAGTTTTTCAAAAAGCATCATTTTGAACAAAACATCAACTTGACCTGCATTCTTATGATTCAGGAGATGACACAGACGGATATAAACCCACACACCCACCTCAGACACTGGCAGTTTGAGTTGTTTATCAAGAAGAATAGCCTGAAGTGATGAAAAATCCGCATATTTCTATGTGACAGTTGGATTCTCTTTAAAACCGTGTGTGTGTGTGTGCGTGCATGCCTGTACATGCATGCTTGAGCTCATATGTTTTTTAATCCCGATCACAGGTCCACAAGTGCTTCAACAACATTAAAGAGTCCAGCTGTGAGGACTTGGCAGAAACAAACAAATAATCCTATGCACAGACGCTTGCCAATGGTGAAAAAACTGTTGGTGTAAATAAAACCCGGACAAATTGGGGCAAATCTTTATTTTCGATGTTTTTGTGTTTTCAATGCAATTGCGACTTAATGGTTCCTTCCTGGTGTGTGTTTATTTACTGTAGAATAAGACTATGTAGACTGTTTATTTGCTGGTAATTTGCTCATGGTTTCAGATAGCACGGCCTGAAGAATGACCCAAAAGTATCTGAGAATGCAAACAGTGGCTTGTTAATGGCTTGGTGCTGGATACACGCTATCCAAACATGCCTTACTTAGGAATAAAAGAATACAGCCAAGGGGAAAACCAGGCCAGAGCATGAACTTTGTTTCAATGCTTTGATCAGAATTCCATGTTATAATGACATATTTTTTGTTTCATAAAAAATGTTTTTAGAAATCATATTTAACATTTTAAAAAGTTGTGATGTAAGTGTCAGGATTTTCAGCAAAGACATCAAAGGATATGTGAAAGACAGATGGCGAGAGACAGAGTCAGAGGAGGGATATCACTACTACTATATCATTACTGACATTACGGCAATTTGTTATGGCTCCCATTCATACTACGAGATGACCCTCTAGTCTGGTCACACACACCCACAGTGGCACACACACAGTAATCTTCTCTTAACACATTCCAAGCACGACAGGTTATAAAACACACTTGCATTGCATACACACTCTCATTTTCCAGAGCAGCTTATTCTCACTTTTAATGTTTTATTTCTTTTCTATGCAATGGTATTAGTTTTCATGTCTATAATTATTTAAATAATGTGATTGTCAGTATTTCACCATGCATTAATTACCGCCATCATAAACCTAGAACTATATTAAACAAAAATAAATAAGTATTAAGTTTTTATTTTCCTTCTGGCAAAAGCACAATTTAAGCCCAAAGATTTTTCTTTATGCATACATTTAGGGAAAGGGTATGATGAAGAAGTGTTTTGACCTTATACTGTCTGATATGAAAGAGTCGGCTGGTTGAGTGCCAACTGGCTGGTGCGTTCCAGTGGGCGGTTGACCAAATTGGGGGAAATTAGGTGGGGAGAAGGGAGAGAAGTTAACCATCCTGCTCATTACCATAATGGTGAGAAGTTCAGAACTTCCTGGCAATGTAACATTAAATCCACTTGGAACAGGGACTGCCACCTCACTGCGACCCCAAAACAAGGACAAATTAGCATTGATCTCAAGTACATATTTTAGAAATCAGTCTTATTTCAGACACCGTGTTTTTGTGAAATTAATATTATATCACATATAACATAGAGCCATGTTAAAAAGTTAGTACCTCCTCTTAATAACTTAAAATAATCATTTCTTGTATGACTCTGTCAGTCTCTTACATCGTGGTGGATGAATTTTGACCCATTCTTCTTTATGACATTGCTCATTGAGGTTTTTCGCATAAGCACTGCTCTCTTAAGGTCTCGCCACAGCATTTCAGTTGGGTTGGGGTCTGGACTTTAACTAGGCCATTCCAAAACCTTGATTCTTTTATTTTCCATTCATTCTGATGTAGACTTACTGCTGTTCTTCGGATGATTGTCCTGTTGCATGACACAATTTCGACCAAGTTTTAGCTGTTGGACAAATGACCTCACATTTGCCTCTGAGATAATGTATACAGAGGAGTTCAACTCAATGCCTACAAGGTGCTCAGGTCTTGTGGCTGCAAAACAATCCCCAGTCATCACCCCTCTAACCCCGTGCTGACAGTGGGTATGAGGTGTTTCTACTATAATGCGATTTGGTTTTCTCATGGCACTGGACATTAAGGCCAAACAACTCCACTTTGGCCTCATTTGTCCATAGGACATTGTTCCAGAAGTCTTGTGGTTTGTTCAGATGCAGTTTTAAAATTTAACTACACTGATTAGATACAACATTAACACCACTGCCAGGCAAATTGAATTACATTGGTTATTAATTATGTACACTTGTGAAAGGATCATGGGCAGCGAGGCTCATCTAAGCCCATGGGAACCACAGGCCAGTTCGTCTTGTCTGACCAAACACAAAAACCTAAAATGTCCATGTTGGCCATAATAGACATGTATCAGAAAATCCAGTGTATCACAGCCTGCTGCTCAACAGGGAACGAGTTCAAAGATGTTCATCTGGCCTCCAAATTCCCCAGATCTCAACGTCCCTGTGCCAGACACCACAGCACACCCCCAGACACCACAGCACACTCCACATGACTTGTGGCCAGAGCTGCCCCAATTTCTACAGATCTCTATCTGTATGCAGATGTGGAAAAAATTCCACTGTGACTAAATTCTGGCGACATCAGGTTTGGACCTCAACTTTAGGAATCTCTAATATTTATATAATTATAAATATAAATTCATATTTGTTTTGTTTTTCCTGACAACATTTTCACATTTTAATTTTGCTGAAGCTAATAATGTCATATAATATTACCTTTATTAGATATGTTACAATAGTAGCCAAAAAGGCAGAAAGAAATATTTTAAAGAGCACATACTGTACAGTATTTATTTTCCCTGTTTTTCTCTGATTAAGTCCTTGTGATTTCCTAGATTATTTTAAACCTCTGTTAACTGTCAGGTTTGGTGGTCATGTGCATCCTCAAGCATGTTACATCAGCCAGTTGCATCATTATAAACTGCTGCTAATGCACTGTTATGCATGAGTACATAATTGGCTAGTGCTGCTATGACTGATGTGGGAGTGAGTCTACCACCAACTATGTGAGAGTACTCCACCCCATGTAGCCAATTTTACTTCCTAGGACTTCTAGCCATGGTTGGCCGTGGCAGCATTTCAATCCCCTGTTGTGGAGAACCCCAACAAACTATATTTCATTAACATAACTGTATTCAGCTGGACCTCTTGGTAGTGCAGATTTACTTAAGGACAAACACACTGTATACCAAAATAATAAACCTGAACTATAACTACTGTACATTATTGGGCAGCTTTCTAAAAAAATACAGAAAAACAGAAAATGTAGTATTGTACCCTACCTCCTTAAGAATAAAAGTGAGGAAAGTTGGTCAGGTGGCACTCCGAAGAAGGGACGTCATTAAGAAATTAAGAAAAATATGATCTCGTGGTTTAACTTGCCTGATCACCAAAGTAGGGTGAGATTCAAGCTAATCTTAAATGAAAATTAAACCCATGCAATCTTTTCGGATTGATAGAAATCTGAATCACATGTTGAATTATTTATCTTGTTTATAACACTGTATTGTAAGCATTCCTTTGCTTACAATAATTCTGAATGGTTTTAATCAGTGAGTAAATATTTCCAGTGAGTTTGTGTGACTGTTTTTGGGTGGCACATTGCCTCATACTTTATATACCCAAACTTTCCAAGGACCATCAAGTCTGATATAACCATATGCACCAAAAAAGCGATCTGAGTGGGCACAACCTTATCATTGATTTGATCCTAATTATTGATAATGATAATGCAGCATGCAGCAATTTAGTGCATAGAAAGAAAAAAAGTCCTGGCTCTTACTGTGCACTAATAGTATGATTGTTTAATCGGCCAAGCTCCCTTAGTGCTAATATGTTGTTCTGTAAGAGACGTAGGGGTGCAAGTATTCCCCTGGTGTTGTTTTTAGAGCTAAAGGCACTCAACATGAGATTGCTGTTAGATAACTCAGAAATTACTCACAGATTTCTTCCAAAGGGCAACATGGCTTTAGACAAAAACATGCAGCATGGTTGCACAATTTGGCAGACGAAACCCAAAATAATAATAAACACTGAAATGAGCTGCACATACATTAAATTTCCAAGTTCGGTTCAATTCTCAAGGGTGAATTTACTGACTTAAGTGAAAGTACTGCTAGTCTAGTAGTAATTAACTTACATTATTAAAGACATTACTCAGGTATGTCATCTGGTGAATTTCTACTTGAGTACTTATTTAAAAAGGATTTATTATACTGTATGTTTACAGGACAGTTGAGTCAACTAATCTAAGAACTATTAAATATATATGAGGACGGAATATTTATGTCAACATGTCCAGTGAGCTTTGCTAAAGTAGACATTACCTTTGTTATCAATAGTGAATAAACATTATAAAGAAACATTATATGGCGACCTACACTATATAGACAAAAGTACTGCATTTAGCCAAACCTGTGATGACATTGTATCTACATACATATACTGTACTTTCATATGGAGTTGGTCCTCCTTTTGCAGCTGTAACGGCTGCCGCTCTTCTTGGAAGTTTTGTAGAACTTATATAAGGTCAGGCAGTGATGTTGGACGAGAAGGCCTGGCTTACATTCTCTGTTCCAGTTCATCCCAAAGGTGCTCATCAAACCTTCATAGTTCTTGCTTTGTGCACTGGGGCACAGTCATGTTGGAATAAAAAAGGGCTTTTCCCAAACTGTTGGAAGTGTAGCACTGTCCAAGATGACTTGGTATGCTGAAGCATTAAGATTTCCCTTCACTGGGGATAAGGGGCCTGATTGAAACACCTCAATTCAATAATTAACATGTTTGTCTGAATACTTATGAGCACATACAGTAGTGTATCTTAGTCACATTCTATCAGGGGTTTCGCTTGCTACTGTATGTTTATTAGCTTTCAGACTGGTTTCTTTGAAGTATTGTCAGTTGCTAACTTGTGCTTAGGATGTTTGTCTTAGACTGCATTCACATTACAAGCCAGATTACTCAGGTCTGATTTTGTGGTCAGATCAAATTTGCACGCATGACGAAGTGGAGCAGACATGTGCAAATGGAGACGTCTTTGCTCGCACCATCTGGGATAAAACATGTCATGAGTTTGTGCAAGCACTTGTTCATTTTAAACAGTGGATGTGATTTAAGTAAAAATACAGTATTCCTGGGCTTTTGCTCTGAAGGATAGCAAGCAGTTAGCTGGCTGTGTTTGTTGTGGTCCTAAAAAAGGAAGAACCAGATGCCTCCTTTTGCTGTTTTATTAGTGATTGCAAGCGATTCTATAAAATCCTAGCACTGCCGGCGCTGATTGACGTCAGTGAGCGCCTCACACATGCTCAGAGGCGAAACATTTATTCTAATTTGCCCGTTCTCATTTAAGCCTCATGACAGGATATTAGATATGTACCTGATCTACAACCACATAAAAGATGACTCAGATCTAATATGAAAACATTAGATTTGTGTGTTAAAACCTGTAAGAAATTCAGATCTGTGTCACATCTCTTTAGACTGGCATTGTGAATGATGGGAGATCATGGTACAAGACAGGGGACACACTGGATAGCACACACATCCACTTATGTGTTACAGAAAACCCCACTCAGTTTACAACACATTAGGAGGAAAATCAGACATGCATAAAGTACAAAAACAGAACATGCACCTCTATTCGGACAGGCTGGAGGTGAGATTCGAATCCCAAGCCATGTCCCGCTGAGCCAATAAGCCCTCAGGCTCAAATCTTATTTATTTGCAGTTGACACGGACTTTAACTAAATTCGGTAATCATGATCAAAAAGAAATATTTTAAATAAAAGTAAATTACCATGATTCAATTACAGTCAAAGTACTAATATAGTGAGCCATGCACACAAGTACTTCCATACCCAATAAAGTTCATGTAAAGTTCATTTATTCAGTCCAAGTCTTCCACAAAGGAGATGGAAATGGAAATAACTTTTACTTGCAAAGACTTTGAAAGATTTTTATTATTATGATTCTGAACATTGTGAATGTACAAGGTTAAATGCCCCCTTAATTAAGTTATTATTATTATTATTATTATTATTATTATTATTATTATTATTCCTACAAGCAAACATGTGAGTGGGTTAATTGTTTGGTTTGACAGCTGCTCTAACTGCATAAATGTTGAGGATCTGTTAAAATATTAAACTTTTTATTTGAATAAAAAATATTAAACATTTGGATACATACAGTACATTAATCAGATCGTGCAGGTGCAGTTTCCTGGCTTTCAGCAATAACACATACTAAAGCCGTTTGAGTAATAGCTCTTGTGGAGAATCGTCCACCTGCTAACCACGGGTCAGGGAGCTACATGTACAGTGATTTCCATGAGATGCTTCACATCTAAAAAATAAATCTGTCTTTAAACTATTACAATAGCAGAAATAACAGGTGACTGGTCTCAAAGCATTAACATTTCTGTCAAAAACTCATAGGAATACTGTGCTGTATAGCACCTCCATCTGGTTTTGAGTTTTACATTATACAGTAAATTGGGAAATATTGCACCCAAGTGCACGATTTGTCTACATGAGAAGTCCCCACCTTTACTCTGTGTGAAGAAAATGCCCAGTCACTTTACACTAGCAACACCCAAGCCAGGTCATCTCTTAGTCTGGCACACTCACACAAAGCCCTCTGTTCATTCCACTCCACACACACACACGCACACGCACACACACCCTGCTGACTTAGAGATCGTACTCTTCACTGTGCTACGCCCTTCACACCGGTTTTCTGTCCCACGCAGAGAGCCATGTTTTTTAAGCAGTCTGGAATATTTGTAATGTCCATGTCATGATCAGGCTTGCGTGTTTCAACGATGTACGTAATGTATAAATGCTAACGGGCTCAGGTTTGGAATGAATTAGGTTCTGTGTTTAAACAAGGACGTGGTTATAAATAAAATCAAGCCCAATTTTCCTACCAGCTTAAATGCAGGCACAGAGACACCTATGCTTTAAAAGACGTATTGGTTCATTTAGTACATTTCAGCAGTGTATAAAAACTGTTATATTTCATTGTGAGAATTCACTATTCATGTCAATATTCATATTGAGTTGAGTGTGTCTTAGGGTGAAATTCATGTGAAATGTAGGTTAAAGTGCAGTGGTTCATTTTTTAAAATGGACACACACACACACACACACACACACACGCACATGTACACGCAAACATATAATCATGTGCTTTAATCATAGTTTCCAAGCTGTCCCTTTTGGTCTTAAGGTTTACTTTGAAGGAACTTTTTTCAGTTGTTCCTACATGAAAATTCTCCATTGAGTCATTTTCTTTTCAGAGAATTTATTTTTTATTTTTTCAATTGAATTTTCATTCTTGACCTGTCTAATGTACTCCCACATTACAATCTACAGTCGGAAAGCAGAATATCTCTCTTGTACACCAAGACTTTGTTTGACTGCACTATGCACATTGCACTGTTCTCAGACAATGAATGAATTGTACTGTAGCATTTGTAAGACCTCAGGGGAATTTTATGGCTGTGCCATCCTTCATAAAGCCATTGTACAGACCTAATGTCATCACAGAGCCTGATGATTGAACCGACATTCATCTGGGCTTCGTGTATACACAGTATAATCCATGATGTTGCAGGAATTCTTGGACGAGAGTCCAACATTAGCAGAGTTAATTCAACACTAGGGATTTTATTGCCGTAGGTTTAAACTTTTACTCATTATTCTTACACTCATTAATGCCCAACCACTAACAGCATCCGTCTTATTGATGCTGTACAGGTTTGATTTTGTTTTGTGTAAAAACTTGCAAATAATTGACTTGTGTAAGTCTGAGTCTGTAAATGAATGAAGTTACATCCAAACCGTATAGTGGTGTATTCCTTCCCTGGTACTGGTCATTATGATCACATGTGGTTTTGAACCTGACATGTATATTATATTAGGTAAGAATTAAATTGGCCCATAAACAGACATTGTTATTGGTCCCAGTAAACTGATCCTAGGCTCAATTGGTCTCATAAATTTTGGTTGATATATATATTTAAATGTTTACGTCTATGATCACATAAAACTCCTTTACGTAGCGCTAAAAGTATACCATAGTAGCATATACCGTACTGTACATATAGTGGCCACATGCTCATTCAAGCAATTATCAAATCACTTAATCATGTGGCAACAGTGCAATGCGCAAAATCATACAAATACACGGTCAGACCGGGGTAAAATGCAATTTCACTTGGACCATACAGACTGGTTTAAAGTATTTCAAAAATTTAGCCTTTAGAAAGTGTATTTATTATTTTGGACATAATAATGCAAACTCCAAAAACGTCCAGCGGGTAAAAGCTCTGCAATCTGAAATCCCTTGTTGTCGAGAGATCTCAAAGGAAAATGTTCAGACTGGTTACAGTAACTCAAAATAACCCTTCTTTTCAGCCTTAGTAGGCAGAAAAGCATTTCGGTATGCACAACCTTGAGGTGAATGAGCAAAGTTTAAGTTTCATTCTTGTCCACAGTGGATTGATTCAGAACCTAACCTGGTATGTAATAAACCACTAGTCCATCATAGAGGACCATGCACACACGATCATATACTCATTCAGGGGCAATATTTCATTGGCAGACTGCCTACATGCATTTTTTTGGACAAGAAACCGAAGAACTCAAAAGAAACCTATGCAAACCTGGGAAGAAAATGTAAAACTCCAACACAGATAGAGGTATTGATTGAAGATTAAAACCAGGTTTTAGTTCAAATCAATTGAATGATATTTGTATAGCACTTTAACAATGGTCATTGTTAAAGCAGCTTTACACAATTAAAAATGCAAGGAAATAAATGATAATATTTACAGAAAAAAAGCATAGAGTATTAATATAAATAACAATTTGACCCTGATGAGCAAGCTGGGGTAAAGGTGGCAAGGAAGAAACCTTGAGAGGAACCAGACTCCAACCTTGAGAGAAACCTTTCACCATTTGAGTTATATCAGATAGTATGACCATAAATCAGTCGCTGGTATATCTGTATGCTATAAGGTTGAAAGTTCACTTGACCTCTTGAGAGACAACACTTTTACCATTTATACTGTTTGGTTTTAGAAAGCCTAATAATAGTTTGTAGTTTATGGATACAAACTCTGATTTTGAAGATTGAATGGTATACGACACATATAGTATTCAAGTACTATAGCTAGCTACAGTAGCTAGCTAGCTAGCTAGCTAGCTAGATCTATAGATAGAGGGAAATTTCAGACATCCAGTAGCAATGAAGACAGTGACAAAAAGACAGGTTTGTAGATACCCAGAGGAAACCCACCACGCATGGGGAGAACATGTAATCTTCATGCACACAGAGCCAAGGCGGGAATCAAACCTGCACCCTTGAGGTACAAGACGACAAAGTCACTGTGTCGCTATATGACCTAGATGGACAAAAGTATTTGGCCAAACCTGCAATGACATTGTATCCAAATACATACTGTACAACATACTTTAATATGGAGTTGGTTCCCCTTTTGCAGCTTCCACTCTTCTTGGATGATTTCGGAGTATTTCTGTGGGAATTCGTGCCCATTCATCCTGTACAGCATTTCTCAGGTCAGACAGTGATGTTGGATGAGCAAGCCTGGCTCGCAATCTCCATTTCAGTTTATCCCAAAGGTTTTCGATGGGGTTGAGGTCAGGGCTCTGTGCGGGCCGTTCAAGTTCCTCCACACCAAACTAATCAAACCATGTCTTTATAGTCCTTGCCTTGCTTTCAGTTAACTGGGGCACAGTCATGTCACAAATAGTAGTAGTAGTAGTAATAATAGTAATAATAGTAATAATAGGTTAAATGAACTAAATTGCAAGGAAACCTTTGTTGTGCAGTTGTATATATGACAACAGTGAAAATAGTCATGAATGTGCAAAGAACAGCATGAAGGTCAAATGTGATACCTCTGTAGAGAATATTATATTTTAACAATATTATACAGTTAATTGCTAATTCAGTTAATTAAAACCTATATGATTTACAAAGCACCTAGATTCTCTCACTCTCTCTCGCGCGCGCACTCTCTCTCTCTCTCTCTCTCCACCCTTTGGTAATTGGCCACGCGCGCGCTCTCCAGTTGTGTCTCAATCCAGCAGGGCGAGCGCATGAGTTAAATCGGCACGCGCAGGATCCGTTAGGAGGCAGTGAGTCAGTGTGACGGAGCACAGAGCAGTCGGATTTCTCCATCGGCGTTTATTAATTATACATTAAAAATGGTTTAAAAGCTCTTACGTACATGGACAGACGTCTGGTGTTGTAAAAAAAAAAAAAAAAAAAAACATATCTTGGAACAATTTGGCTTGGAAAAGAAAAAAAAAAAAGTTTGGAGCCAGACAGAAAGGTAAGCACTTCTGAGGAGTTTTTATTTTTATTAGTTTGGTTTGTTTTTTGTGATGTTCTAGCTGTAGGCTAAAATACATTCAAGTCTGGACACACGTGATAATAACATTTGTGCTGACAGAAATTACATTTATTATATGATATGATACTTGTCTCCTAGGACAAATTTGAACAGCTTCTTTATGCTATAGTGATCTATAATTGTAGTGAAGAGTAGATTACAAGAGCTGGTTTATTTGTGATCTTTCTTTTTTTTTCTGTTTGTTTTTTGTTTTTGCACTTCTTGATCTGCCTAAATACGTTTTAGGAGGATTTTTGAGAAAACCCCTGAGCTGTAGCTTAACATCATTAACTAACTTTTTTTTTTTTTTTGGCTTTTAACAAGTGCATGAAACATCTGTGCTGAAAGACTCAGTATCATGACATTCCTGAGGACTGATTCCTTTCCACAGCACCTCGCCTTGTCTCTACAGTATTTAATTTTTTTCTACCTCAATGCTATGCCAGCTATATTAAGCTGTGTGCCTGTATCTCTGAGATGCAAACTTCACACACCTCATTAATCATCTATCTCTAGATAGTGCAAGACAAAAACTCCGCCTCACATTAGACCAACACAAACAGACAAGATCCAATGATTTAATTAATGAAAGATTAACAAGGTTATGAAAGGTGATAAATTTCAGCAGCTGAATTCAGCCAGAGACTTGGGGAGAGGAATGTTTACAGGGAGTTAAAAAAAAAGATCAGGGCTGCACGTCAAAGGAATGAGAGAACAGCCGTCCCGCAGTCCGCTCTCTGCTCTGACTCTCACCTCTGTGCCAAGAGCTGTAGCGTGCCAGTTCAATGCGACTCTGTGGACTCTCATATTAAAGCGGGGAAACACCACTGTCCTGGATTTAAAACCACTGAGAGAAGTCTCTCCCCCAAGACATGGGCGTTCGGATAATAACTCTCTGTGATGCTTAGACACTTGGTGGAAAATCTACTTCTGGCACCCTGGTGTTTTAGAGGAGAAGTCAGAGAGAAAACTCTAGTCATGAGCTGCGAGAGAGAGAGAGAGAGAGACAGACAGAGAGCGAGAGAGAGAGAGAAAGAAAGAGAGCATCACTGGCAGAAATTCAGAGTGTCTGCTTGAAAAGAAGTCATAAGTAAATAAACACTGAAGTTTCTCATTTGTGCCAGCTTTCAATCTGATTAATGATAATGAAAGAATAATATGACAAAATTATATTGATGTTATGATAAACTACACTCTCTGAACATAGTAAATGTACCTTTTAACGGCAAATCAATTCGCACTTGTTTAAAGTCGCTCAACTTACAAGCATGTGTAACAACCAGAACAAAAAAACACACATCTTGTTGACATTACGTAAAATCTAATTAGGAATGCCATGCAGCGCACCATGACGCTGTACTTAAAGTACAGGCAGAGGGATCCCAATTCAAATCCCACCTCCTGCTGCACTACATGCACTTGTACAGTAAGTGCCTTAAACAAATAAATTTAGGGCAATGACACAAAACATGATAGCGAGCCTAAGAAAAAGAAGAAGAAGAAAGGTTCCCAGAACTGTCCTGTTAGAGCTGATGTGATGAATGCTATGTGTGCTCTGTGTATGTGTGTGTGTGTGTGTGTGTGTGGTAGCACTTCAGTGTTTGGGTGGTAAAAGCTCATAACACTGAGGTGCTACTTATCTTTCTGTCTTTCTCCCACTCCTTTGGCTCTGTCTGTCTCCACTCGCTTCTATTATCTTCCATTATATCATCTGTACAAGAGCCAAAAAGGCAAAATGGAAAAACTAAATGAAAAATGACAATTCAGGAGTATTAGAATGGATGTGAGACTGTTTCCCCAAATATCCCGCTGTGGTTCCCATAACAACATTCGCTGAACTTTGAGGAATGATGGCTATTGGAGTCACAAAATATATATAAATATTTTAAGTCAGTTACCTGTAAGGTTCATCGTAAATCTCTCTCTTTTTTTTTTATAAATGTTGACTGATAGTAATTTCACTAAGGTTTTAATGTTCCTGTGTGATGGAATCCTTTTTTTGTAAGTGAATAGGTGGGTTGGAAGACTTGAACATTCTTTGTATAATGTTTTGCCAAACTTGGTGTGTGAAGTTCTTTAGTTTTAATACAAATCATTAGATATTATGCAATACCTAATAAATGTACATGATTGGATACGTGCACCATTTTGGTCAAACTCAGGGGTTTTCACATATGTCTAACATCCTCTGTTTGCTCAGCACATGTTTGAAAGTGAGGCGAGTGATGGCATGTTGGATGAGCATTAGTGTTATATGACAGACTTAAGCTCATACTGTGTAAGTCATGTCATATACATTTTCATAATCACTATGAGGGCTTCCACCTGTTGAGAACTTATACTAGTTCTTTGGCAGAATCAGATCCCGAAAGTTGTAAAAGACGAATTACCTGCTTAATGTTATTTTTTATTACTTTTTTTTTTCAGATGACTCATGTTTTTAACATTGATCTTTTTTAACATGATGCATTCTACTTAACTAGTGGACTTATTGAACAATTACTACATCTAAGGATCACCGCTCACTTCCATCTTCTTTCATAGTAGTGTACTGTTAAGCAGTGTGGCCTTGTACTTCCAGTTGAGGGTTCAATTCCTGCCTCGGGTCTGTGTGTGTGTGTAGAGTTTGTATGCTTTCTCTTGGTGCTTGATGGGTTTCCTCCAGGTACTTTGGTTACCTCCCACAGTCCAAAGACACACTGAGTAGACTAACTGTAATTAATTGCAATAATTTCTCAGTGGCATGGGGGCTTAGTGGTTAGCACTGTTGCCTTGCCCCTTTAGGTTCCGGGTTCGATTCCCACTTCAGGTTTGTGTGAATGGAGTTTGCACATGCTTCTCAATATTTGGAGGGTTTCCTCTGGGTACTCCGGTTTCCTCCAACAGTTCAAAGACTGGCAGATTGGGCTAACTGCCGTTCCCAAATTATCCAATGTATGTGAATGAGCGTGTGTGCCCTACGATAGGCTGGCACCCCAACCAGGATGTATCTTGCCTCATGTCGTGCCCTAAGTCCCCTGGGATAGGCTTCAGGCCTCCTGTGACCCTGATCACAGGATTAAGCGGTACCGACGATGAGTGAGTGAGTTTGTGAATTTCTTCATAGTCCTCATAGTTTTTAATTAATAATGTGATTGAGAATGTGCTTATGTGACATGCAATATATTGATGAGTGTACCCCGCCCTATGTCTCTAAGTACTCTTTTAAAGTTCCCAGGCCCCAAAGACAGGACAGGACAATGGGATAGAAAATAAGTAAATGAGTGTTTGTAGAGCCCCTGGTCTTTTTCTTGAAAATGACACCAGCTGTTTTTGGCCTATTCATTTTTCAACACAGCTGTTTAGTACTGTATATTCATGCAGCACTACATTCAATGGGTAACTCCCAATGTGTCTTTGACAGAAAGCTCCATAAGGTAAAAAGAGCAGATGTGAACTGAGGGAAAAAAGAATGACAGGCAAGAGTTGATTACTTGTATACAAGTGTGTATTTTTGTTTTGGTGTGTGGTGGGTGTAAATGAATCCGAATCACTAACTTCATGCTCTCTGGCTCTCCTCGTGTCTAAGTCCCCTTGACAGTACTGTCAAACACCCCAACAAGCAGCAAACAAAGTAAAACAGCTCCTTTTATTCTTCTCTGACACTAAGTAAGGAAGTGAGCGAACTCTTCATCCCTCTAAAGCCGCACACAGAAAACAGTAGAGTTTTCACTAAAGAGCAGAGACATTATCTGAACACTTTAGAGTGGGTTCACTTTGTCAATTCTTAATTATAGCTATCAGGGTTCCTCTCAGGATGTCTAAAGTTACACATAAGTCCAGAGGTCTGTCACTCAGAGATCAGGCATTCTCTAAATGTAATGGGCTTAAAAGATTTTTTTTGTTGTTGCTAATAACACTCTCGGTTATGAGATACCTACCTGGATCTCTTCCAGTTGAGTGCAGGAATGGGAGCTAAATGTTTTCCTTTTGCAGCAATAAGAGGGGGATTAAAACATGCCATTAAGCATAGATTTGACAAAAGAAAATGCGGAAGAGGTGTAAAAGAGTATCCTTCCCAGACAGCAAAAGCATCCACTTCATCCACCATGTTTTTAGAGATATCTGATATGTTTCTACTGCTTCTCTGCTGAATGTCTTTTCTGTTTTTATGGAAGTGCAGTGATCCATTAACAGATATCCTCGAGCACCTTTCCTACAGATATTGCATTCTTACAGTTACAGACTTGCAGTCTTAACAGATGAAACTTGAGTAGTGGTTATTGTGACTTTTTCTATCGATGTGTAGAGTGAATCAGTACATAACTTCAGTGCAGTGGGTTCAAAAGGGAGTCAAATACTCATATTCTCTTCTTATAGAAGTTAATAAAAATATAAACGTATAAATATGCTACTAGTTTAACAAGTTAAAAATCATCAATGCTCAAATCAGATTGACCATCACAACCCTGTGCCAGCATTCCTCACACAGTTTTCACAAAGTTGTAAACACAAAATCATGTCTGTTTATAATGTAATACAAAGATTTTCCATCTCAACAACTAAGATCCTATTACACCTGGCATTGTGACCATTAATGGATTTATTACAGCCTTTCCACTCAACTCTCCATTTTTTACATTTGTATTTTCTGAGGGGTGTGCTAACAAAACTTATAAACTGAATGAGAGTTGACTGATGCTTTCATCCCTGCTATCATGCCTTTCTTTATTCCATAGCAAATAGTTCTACTTTTCATTGCAATATCTTGCAATGGTTAAAGAAATAATCTTATGGTTAGGACAATTAACCAGGTGGTCCTTTGTTGATGAGTGGGATAAATCGAGACGCATTTATGCTCACACTACAAATGCTATTCACTCACTCACCCATCTTCTACACCTCTTTATCCTGTATTTAGGGTCGCGGGGATCTAGAGCCTATCCCACAGGACACCTTGGACAGGGTGCCAATCCATCGCAGGGCACACATACAGTACATACACGCTTATTCACACACTACAGGCAATTTGGGAACGCCCATTAGCCTACTCTGCATATATTTGGACTGTGGAAGGAAACCGGAGTACCCGGAGGAAACCCACCAAGCACGGAGAGAACATGCAATCTCCATGCACACAGAAACGGAAATCGAATCTGGACCCCGGAGGTGCAAGGCAACAGTGCTAACCACTACACCACCGTGCCGCCTAGAAATGTTACTGTATATGGTTAATACACTGCACCTTTGAGGCAGATTTGACGCCATTCACACCTGTTCTAAACGCTGACCAATTACAAGACAGTAGACAAGTATGCATGTTAATGCCAGGTTTGGATGGAGCCTCAGGGAAATTTCACATTAGGGCCCCAGAATTGTTTCTGAGAATACTTGCCCCCAAAGTCTGGTACATTTTGATCAAATGAGAATGCAAGCGGTCTGGGCCCGAGAACTGGTGGTCTCCAGCACGGTACAGCATACTCAGGACACACAATAAATAAAATATGAAAGCTAATCGTATCTGAACATAGAAGTGGACCCGACATCATCAGTGCTGTCTGTGCCTCCTCCGAAATATCCGTGTGCACACATCACGCACCAAGCTCATTCTCTGACTTACACAGCTGATAAATTAAGGTGGCTTACAAACCAACTAGGTGCATATTTCAACCTGCTACTGCATATCGGAGGGTGAAAATACACAAGTGTACCTGAGTACAGAGAAAAATAATAATGTGAACGTTGGATTAATTGGTTTAATTCCCCAAAACTATGGTTAAAAAAAATCAAGGACTGTGTTTTTAGAATAGTCAAGATAAGAGTCAATAAGTTTTTCTTTTCTAGTTTTGGAATGGGATGCAACAATCTGTGTTCACATCCTTTTGAGTACAATATATAGTATATCAGTACAGTTACAAGTGCATTTGATTAGTGTAGTCTTAAAATAGAACCAATTTTAAGTTTAATTTGTGTAAATGTAAAGCGATAATAAATAAAAGTCAACTTGCATCGTATTTTTGCGGTGCAGCTGAAAGAAGAAAGGTAAGCACTTTTTTTTAATAACTATGTATGCAAATACACACATGTTTGCCTGCCAGCTGTGCTGCCAGTATGATATATAGGCTCGATTAGTGGTTTGCCAAGAAAGGAAACCAGAGCTTTCCTAATAACATGAGTTAAGTTTTCCTCCCTCACAAGCACACACACCGATCATATAAGTATAATAATGTCCCTTACTTACAGACATATCATCAGTCATTAACATGAGTTACTGTTTTTATATTCATCTCCTTACTATTATTTAATGTATTAAATCACTTTTTAAAGAACGGATTACGCTTTTAAGGACACAATTGCACCATTATTTAATTGATTAAACATGTTTTGTATTGACTATGTGTAAGAGCATAAATAACAACTAGCTTATTTAGAATATTTATGCATTTGTAGCCCAAAGACAGCTGTAACTGCCCTGTGATGGGTGGAGACAAAGGGAAAAATGAACTAATGAGTTTTTTCTTTATTAGAAAAGAAAACCGTTTAAAAGAATTATGTGAGTTTCTGATGAATGGAAACATTCATGACAACAAAACAGAGATTCTTGTTTTTAAGTAGTGGGCAGTTGCTTCTTAAAAAACGGTTATTTCTACAGGATACAGCTGTAAATGTTCTGGAAGAGATGTTCTTTGGAAATCAGTGTTGGCCTTAGAAGTTCCACGTCTTTATGCGAATGATCCAAAGTTTTACTTGTCCTAAAAACTGATTTGTGTCTTTTTTTTATTGCATGTTGGCATTTATATATTTAACCTGTGTTTGGCATCATGCTGATTGGATCAGTAATTCACTGTGCTGCCAAAAAGAACAGTAATAAAACCTGTGTAAACTTACAAACTGTATAACCAAATAAATACATAAAAAAAAAACGTAGAAGAAGAACATGATAAAGAGTGATATAAAAAAGAACAGTGAGAAGTAAAGTGAGGAAACAGAATGGAAAAAGAGGAAATAATACAAAATCTGCACAGGGGGACCCAGTGATCATGAACCGTGGGCACAACATATACATCATATATATCAGTTGAATCATTTGTATTGGAGGTTTTGTTTGTGCCCAGCATGGCTTGACTGGATAACCTCTGTTCCCACAATGCCACTCCCTGCTCACTCTTTGTTCACTCCCTGCTCACTCCTCACGCCCTGAGGGCCGCTGTATGATCCATCACTTCCAGCATTATCTTTTCTACCATGGTCGATAGAGGACAGCAGCATTTCCTTAAGTAAACAGACCTGTGCTAGGAATGTTGATAGAACATGTATATGGAAGCTAATGATTTGCCCTTAATTAATTATTAAGTTAAAGTATTCTATTAAATTACTAAATATATTTGGTAATACATACTTTATTACAGCATTTAAACCAGCTTCTATGGCTAAAGAATTTTTGTGCATTTTTGTGCCCTAATTGTAAAAATTAGCTGAAGGTTATGTAGGACTTGATTTAAAAAAAAAAAAAAAAAAAAACTATTTAAAAAAAGTAAACAAAACTGTTGATTAATCATGGCCTTAGCAAAAATGATGGTTTGGATGCAGCTATGGGCCACCTTAGAGCTTTATGGACTATTTCTACCTCATGCACCTTCAACTAGGTTTTTTTAAATACACAATGAGACATTGATTTAATGTGACCATACATTATTTGGACTTGTTCTTTGCCATAGGGTTTTTTTAGTCTTCAGGCCTTGTAATCAGTAAAATGATTAATTTTGGATCGACTTCGATGTGAACCAAAGCAGGAGAATGACTTGACACACAAGCTAAATAAAAATATGTATGGTTTATTCTATGATTATAAAAAGTATATATATTAGGGTTTCTTGGTGAAAAATGATTTAAGATTGTCTCAAACTACGTAGGTTCAGTCATTTTTCAAGCTATCCAGTTGTCCAACTTTTGCTCAGTGTTGCATGAGATGATATTTTCTGATAGTGAAGGAAAGGTTAACTATAAAAACCAAAATACAAAACAGATATTATTATTTAACCTAAAGCACAGCTGTTACTAAGAATAATTCAGCCAAGACAAATGCTCTTCTAATGTTCCTCACATTGACATTTCATACTTGAAAGGATATAATGTGCTTTTTCCATTTGCATCAAAAGCATTTTCAACTAAGTGATGTAATGCACCAGAACATGCTTTATAACACATACCAGCTAATCAATAAGGAAACTCTTTTTTCATTGATTTTTTTTTTTTTTAAATCAGTTAAGTCCATGATGCAGCCCTAATGGTGGTTATGGACCGAACAGCATGACTCATGTCTTTGCAAATTGGACCCGTGTGTCATACAGGCATTCAGGCATTCTCTTTATATATGACAATGCAAAAGATGAATGCATAAAGCATGAGTGTCTTGTGTGGTTTCTTAAACATTCTTTCATTTGTTTAAAAGAACACAGCTTCTAGTTTCTGGAATTAGAGGACGTGTCTCAGGGCAGTTTAAGAATAATTCTAATCCAGAATAAATTCTCATAGTCTAGTATTCCTTTTTTCCCACAATTTCACACCACTTTGCTGCCTAATGAAGCGACAATTCAGACACCATCACTGACTCAGAGTAATGAATACGATTTATAATGTAAAAGGAGAGGAGAGGCATAGAAAAGGACCAGAGAACCATGAACGTGAGAAAGAAAGACAGGCATTTAGAAAGGGGCTGGAAGTGGCAGTCTTCTACAAGCTGATCTTTTGTTTAGGGACAAACAGATGCAGAGGGCGAGAGGGAACGAAAGAGTGCGTGTGTGTTCCAGGACAAAGGGAAGGACCTGAATAGGACAGCAGCAGATATAGAATTTTTCAAATGAACAGAGATGCCTAAAGGAAACCTAAAAAAAAGCCAAGCATTCATACAGGCTTTAACAAGGTTACACACGTGCACACACACTTAGACAAGACACGCACCTCCCACGGAGATGTTCAGCTCCTAACAAATTAACAAGACTCTCTGCTCTCTACATCACAGGGCTGCTCGTCTCCCACTGTGAGGACTACGACCCTAAAGCCGCGAGAGATCAGACGCCAATGAGAATGCGCACTGACCTCGCCAGGATGGCTAGTCTGTTTTCACTCTGGATGGGAGTGATAGGGACGCTGTGGCTGTTCTGTCTGCATGATGTACATTGCACGAAGGAAAGCCTTCCCAGGATCAAACTTGGATATAAAGGTATCCACCTACACATACTGTGTGATACTTCAAAAAGACATATAGAAATAATCTCAGGATATTTAAGTGTAGTATGGTCCTGCATGGTAGAGGTGTCTCCACTAAGTTTAAACACCCATTAGTCATTTAGAAAGAAGTTTGGTGGTTTATTATTACCTTACATGTAAATATTATGCTCTGTTCATAATTTATTGTACTGCTACTCATTGGACACCCTGCTGTCTCAATGTTTGTGTCCATAATAAAGTGTAGAGCTGACTTTTATCACACATTAAAGGGACTTTGTATTTCAATTTATTATATAAAAAAAAAACTATTATAAAAAAAAAATTACCAACAATATATTTTTTACTAATTGATATATATATATATATATATATATATATATATATATATATATATATATAGTAGTCCCTGACCAAACACTTGACTCTCTTTGTCTCTATTCATTTAGTTTTTCAGGTTATGGGTGTGGTGGCATTAAAAAGAGCCTCATGTTGATGTGGTTAAAGGGTTTGGTATTCAAGAATTGAAAGTCTCTCATTACACCTGGCCGTTTCCACGACTACTGTATTTCCTATCCATCACGTAGCCTTTGTCTTGTTATATGATTTCCAAAATGTTTCCCAAACACAATTTATTTTTAAATTTCATTATGGTTAAGATACATTTTGTGTAAATTTTTTTGTTGCATTTTTTTGTCCAAATTGTTTCTCTATAGCTGTAACGTCTTTCAATTTTGATTAAGCTTTTAGCATTAGCTCAGGTAATCCTGCACCCTTAATCTAGCCTATTTCTTTAACATCCTACTTACACATCCTTTAATGTAGTTAATGGGAGCAATTAAGGGGTCCGAAAACCTGTGGCGCTACTATACAAGGTGCTAAAGAAACAAAAGTCATTGTCATGGTTCATGTGAAACTTGCCACATGTTGGTCATGGATTGGCTCATTTTAGCCGTGAAGCTAAACGGTTATTGTTTCATGTAAACATGGTTGTATATACCAGTAAATCTCTTAATTACATTTTCTCTGTTCTCAAAAAAGGAATGATTAAAGACTTCATGTTTTTTTTTCCTGCCCTTCCTTTTATTATACCCCATGTTCAGACTCTGCTGTGGCTTTGAGAGCTCTGTGAATGTGCACTATGTTTGTTTTTGCCACCAAGGGAAATAAAAGTTCAGGCTCCCTTAAAACCTGTGCCGAATGGGAACTCCGGCAGGTTAGCTTTCCTTAAAATAAAGCCATCATTTTTCCATCAACAGCCTTAGGCCAATGAAAATATGAGTGGCCGGAATGCCTCGTTTATTTTTGACATTTTATAACACGTAGAAAATATAAGTGTAACAGTTCATGGGTTGTATTTTATACATTAAGATATAGTGCTTGTTCACAGAGGTTTGCAGAAAATGTTGACTTATAATCTGTAAAATGTAAAATGGTTAAACATAAAGAAAAATATATTTATAATATTCCATGGTATAACGTTTAGCCACTGTGAGCCATCTGAGTAGCTTTAATGTGCCTATACCTCAGTTCTTAAACTTTCTGGCACTGTATTAAGGAAAGAATCGCAATAGTGCATCAGTTTGTCTTGAGATAATGGTGGCAGAAAGCACCAACACGTCAATCTAGGATTTCTTGTCCTCATATACACCAGAGCATAAAACCAACATCTATTCAAGCATTGTAGCTAAACCACACCACTCAGTCTGCTTCTAATAACATTATTATTGCCCTTAAAAATGAAATGCCTTTTTATTGCTTTCTTAAAGAAATAGACTTACAGTTTGTAAAATTCCCTTTTTGGTCTCCTTTAATTTTGCTTGTATCTACATGAAGCTTATATTTATATGTTCGGCCGGGTCTCATCAGCACTATGGAAGCTAATGCACTGTTTTCAAATTATGAGGCTTTTATTCGAGACCTTCATTAACTCCCTTTTCTCCTGCAGTTTCAAGAGTTTGGTCTGATCAGAACATATGCCACTTTTCTCTTTCTATGTCTCTCTTTCTCTTTCTCTCTCTGTCTTTCTCTTTTTAAACCACTTCAATCAAAAAAAAATTAACCTCTTTTAAACCCCTTCTAAAAACTTTCTTGAGATGTCCAGCCAAAAAAACAGCACAGTCACTTTTTCTTTCGAGTAAGTGCAAGATATTAGCCATGCAGTAAGTTCCATTGGGAAGACAGTCCCAATACACTGTATATGGGTCATCTGCCATTTAAAAATCTCTAAATTTAAGAAATCTGCAGTATACTGTAGGTCTTTAAACTTTGTACTTGTGGCCATAAAGTCCATGAATGAGCTAAGACTGATAAAGATATTGTTAATGATGTGGGTTAATTCATGTTAAATAGACTTTAAATTTTTAGTTTTATCTTTATGTCTGATATTTATAATAAAGCACTTTTAGGGTCTGGGTTCAATCCCGGCCAGGCTTGATTCCCGTCTCTGTGTGCATAAAGTTTGCATGTTCTGCCCGTGCTTGATGGGTTTCCTCCGGGTACTCCGGTTTCCTCCCACAGTCCAAAGATATGCAGGTTAGGCTAATTGCCATTCCCAAATTGTCCATAGTGTGTGAATGAGTGTGAATGTGTGTATGTGTGTGTGCCCTGCAAAGGATTGGCACCCTGTCTAGGGTGTACCCTGCCTCGTGCTCTACTGTAAGCCTACTGGGAAAGGCTCCAGGTCCCCGCCACCCTGAATACAGGATAAAGCGGTATAGACGATGAGTGAGAGTGAGTGAGTGATCTTTTTATTAAAGATGTCACCCTTCAAAGGGAATAATATCCCTAAGAGATCAAACTTTCAAAACCATCAGAGCAGTTTCTGTTTCACTGAACACCTTAAAAACAGACTGCTTCACCTCTGAAGAATAAAACTCTGGAAATATTAGTTCCACCAAACTTCACACCTAAAGGCTAGGAAGCCACGAGGCTGTTAAGATGTGTGCATGCACTGGAAAAAAAATCACATCCACATCTGAGCCCAGCTTTAACTCTCCTCAAATGAAGATCCACAGCAGAGAAAGTCTTTTATAGCCCTCATAATGATGTTCATGTGGAGTGGAGGCTAAGTGTTTCTGTATGCTTGGCACCTGAATTACGGTGATGATATTTGCTATGGAATCTAACAGAGAAAAGTGAACATGCATGGTGGCCTGCAGGGTTTATAGGTAATTCTCAGGAACACAGAGAATGAGTTTGGAATTCAACCTGGATGGTGTGCCAGTCTATCAAAGGGCTCTCTCTCTCTCTCTCTCTCTCTCTCTCTCTCTCTCACTCACTCACTCACTCACCACACACATCTTGGAAGTAGGAGGAGAATTTGGGAGGTAAACCTACACAGACACAGGTAAAACATTTTTAAAAAACCGAGCAGACAGAAACCCGAGCTCAGGATGGAATCTAGGACCCTGGAATGACCCGCTGTGCCACCGTGGTGCCTGTCATTATTATTTAATGTTAAAATTACTAGGCACTAAAAGGACTCCCCCGGGGCAGTGGTGATCTTGCTCGCTGTGAGGAAGGCTCAGGTTTGCCCCACACCCAGCCACTGCGGTTACAATCCTAAATAAAAACGGGAAGCCTGCATGGGAAGAGCATCCTGCATAAATCAAATGCGTAAGCGAAATGATCTGCCATGGCAGCCCCTAATGGTAAATGCTGATAAAATCCTTTTTTTCCTTTTCTTTTAATCACATTAGGGGGTATTTACAGAGAATAGTTTCAAACAGTGTTATTTCCAGCATTAAATAAAATGATCTGGGATTCTTTACAAAAATTATGAACAAATCTTCACTACACAGCTTGATGAATAACAAAAGAAAGTTATGCTCTTATTATGTAAACTTTATCACAGACATGATTTTATATTCACTTGTGAACTATCCAGTAATTAATTAAACCTCTAAAACTCTGCCATTTATTATGTAAAGATATATCTAAAATGATTGTTGAATAAAGTGCAAGCTTCCTTGGTATCAGCTAAGAAAACACCCTTTACCTGATGTACCATTTACTTGCCCTTAAACACAACATTTTCAGTAGCATTCCATGTAACGTCCCATATGCAACTGTAGCACAAGAGACTGCATTGATGGCCATAAACAAACCTGGGGATTAACTAGAGCGTAAGAGCTAATCATGGGCCGAAGGGTTGAGTCTCCAGAGAATTTTGCCACAGATAGGATATTGTGGGCTGCAGGACTACACTGATCTTTCAGCAAGGATCAGACTTGACACTGTTTGTAGAGCAGATTAGCCAGAGCTGTGCTGGGGTTGGCAGGATGGTGGTGTATTATGTTTTTTAGTGAGGGTCTCTTTGTATAAATATTGATTGTGGGTAACCTATCCGAGACCCTCACGCCTCAGGAGGATAATGGATGCGTCAATCCAACTGCAGAATCAGCTAGCACACACCTCATGTCATCTCATAGGCTTGGGTGTTTAAACAGGGTGGAGGTTTACTGAGTACCTACCACAGAGCATGAATTAGGAAATATGTCAAATCATTGAATTGAAATTGATGATGGGTGCATGTGTAAGAAAGAAAAAAAAAACAGCACTCGCAATAATGTCATTAAGCAGGTGTTGTGAAGTCCATGTTCCAAAGAAAGGAGAATTAAGCCAAAATTACAACACAGAGTGATCTCATTGTGTCATGAACCAGCAGACAGAGCATATTGAAAGTGAACATATTGAAAGTGAGCATACCAAACAGGTCCAAGCACATCAATTATTTGGACAACTCTGCATCTGTATGAAAGCTGTAAGAACTATGTGCATGTCTTCAAACACAATAAATTATATCATGTTGTTTTTCTCTTAAAAAGTTTGAGGGTGTCTGATTCGACAGCCTGTCATGTGTGAAGGAAACCATGTGTAATCGCTTAATGAAATTTTGGCCACTTTTCCTCACAGCTTCTTATCATGGTCGCCAAGTTGTTTGCTAACTGACACAATTATTCAGGTATACTGCAATATCTCTTTTCTCTCAGGGAGAAGCAGAGAGGAAGCTAGAGCCTTGACTCTGACACTCAGGCTGATGTGTATTGTGCGAGGAGAGCTTGGGAGAGATAGAAAGACACATTGGAATCAACTGAATAGCTAAGCTTCGATGTCATTGATTTGCTTTGCATGTATTAGTCAGGCAGTGTGAGGGCCAAAGGAAAGCGGAAAGCAGGGTGGACTGGAAAAAAAATATGCTGGAAGGCTGAAATTTCAGCAGTTTTTTTTTTTTTTTTTTTACATTTTACAAATATTTTCCAAAAAAGTAAATGGATTTTTTTTGTGTGTTTAGGCGTACACTTTGAAGAATTTTAACAGTGAACAGATTGTTAAAATAAATAAATTACTTTTGTGCATGGACATTTGTAAACTGCTAGCTAGTAGGTACATTTGTTTTCTGTCAATTTTCGCAATTAAAAATTTTTTTTTAAGAGCTAATTATAAAGGTGGCTAATTACAGTTTTACATTTTAGTGTACAGGATTTGTGTCCACCACTGTCGATAACTGTAAGTATCAAGGAAGCAGCATGACAAGCTGAACTGATGATATTACTCATGCAGCGCTGAGAGTGGATAGCTTCCAAACCATAGTTTGATGGAGGCAAGCCACAGAACAAGGCTTTCAAGAGAAAGAGGCATCATTTTTTGTTTTGTAAACAGCATTTACAAGTCACAAATGATGTAAACTGTCCAAAATATGCAAAATTATGCAAACTGATCATTGAAGTCTGACTCATTATAACCCTGATCCTTACAACCCTGATCAAAAGCAGTTATAATTAAAATGTATGAGTGAATTTTCATGGCTATGCTAATTAATTACAGTTATTATCGATGCAATAACGTACAGTACTGTGTTTGTATTACTATATATTAGCCTACTATGTTAACAGTTGTGTGTCTGCCATATTAACGTCACTCTATCTTTCACAGAGCTGCTTCACTCAGGCAGTCTGGTGCCGTTTGTAGGCTCTGGTGAAGGAATGCAGTTTCAGACATTCCTGTTAGATGAGGAGAAGAGCAGATTGCTTCTAGGGGCCAAAGATCACATCTACCTGCTGGACCCAAACAACATTAACAAGAATCCTAGAAAGGTATTCTGACATACACACACAAATGCTTATGAGAATATTCACACACCTGCTGGCCAGGTATTTGGTTACTGCAATTACAAGTGTTCTGGGTTTAAACATGAGGAATTTTCCATGGTTTTATCTCTAATAAAACACAATGTCTCCCAGCCGTCTGGCACATGGACTAGAAAGAGAGTCATTCATTCATTTTAGCAATACCACAAATCACGGTATGCTGATATACAATAGTGATTAATTGCTCTCTTAAAAAAGTCATATGATGTAGGGTGACCGTTTGTATGTTTTGTCTGATTAAAGCTATTCAAGTTTGTAGAACGTGACTGCTAATTATTTAGGTTTCAGTTTTTTCATCACCTGCCTGCGTGTAGGTTTGAACTTGTGATGGACAGGAGTGAACAGATTTGATTAAAACCAGTACTTTGAGTCTTGGTTCATGTGTCCTGCACATGTAATTTCTTCCTGAGTGATTTTGCCTGTCAGTGTCTGGTGCAAGCTAGGATGGAACATTTAATTAGGTTTCCATCTTCTCTTTCAGTTTTTGGCAGGTTTAGCGAACACTTTTATTGACTTGGATATAGCATTACAAGATAAACAGATAGTGTGTACAGGGATTGTTTTTTTCTTTTTAAGCCAGTGGACAAATGCAACTGTCCTATAAAAGTGTTGAGAACAACTTTGTAGTGAAATTGAAGAATTGCCACATATAAATGCTCATGCTTTTTTTCATTTATTAAAAACTTTAGAATTTAGGTAGAAAAAACACAAATGCTTCTAAGATAACTCATCCTAGCATGACTTTGGACTAATGTTGAACAAATGATGTTGGGATAACATTGAACAATTGACCCGAACACAATGTTTCAAATATGTTGCAATTATTTTTTTTTAATCTCCCAACTAAAATGCATCTATAAAACACTCACCCTGATGGTAGTTTTGTGCTTTTCTTTCTGTCAGTGTCAGCGGGTCTCAAACCCTGGTATTAGTCTGGGGCTTTGATCACTTACCACTGGTTCACCATGGAACACGCCTATGAGGCTTGAAAATGCACATGTATTGCTTGTCAACTAACAAGCACAGGAAAATAACTCCTCCAAGACAAAATATACCAGACAACTGCAATTTATCAAACCATTAAATTGGGAAGCAGCTTAAATAAATAAATCAATAAATGCTTAATATGCAAGATTTGATTTGTAAAAGCAGATATGTGGGATACTGTAGTGTAGCTTTAGGCTACTGTATGACTGCGATATGCCCATATCATGAGCAATAACATTTATTTTTTTCCACCTTTTAATTGCTTATTAAAATTTAGTTGAAGCATCTCCTTTGCCGCTTGCCACCACTGTCACTGGTTTTAAACGTAGAAATGTGGCACTTAATTCATTGTTCATGGCATAAGCAGATAAAATGTTGTTTTCTTTTTCTTTGGGTTTTTATAGTAGGAGTTCAAGCCTTTGTTGAACACAGCAACATGCTTGTTCTAATAACAGTTTGCCTCAGCAATAATTAATGTTTTTCTCATGATAGCTTTGTGGTGTATGTTACAAAAAAAGTAATCTTTTTTTTTTTTTTAAATCTAAAGGCCAGAGCTGAACAAAAAATTACAATGGGGGAAATTTCCAATAGGCCATGATACACAATAAACCTACATAAATTCCTAAAATAATGCAAGTGAAAATATGCTTGCATTATATTATATATGGATTATTAACTTATTGTTTATGTGTGTGCGTGTGTGTATGTGTGTGTGTGTGTGTGTGTGTGTGTGTGTGTGTTGTGCTTGCCCATAATTCGCTCATGTTTGCAGCGGAATATATGCATCCATCTTCTGTGTTTCCCCAAAATAAG
Organism: Clarias gariepinus; assembly: GCF_024256425.1. Taxonomy (NCBI): domain Eukaryota; kingdom Metazoa; phylum Chordata; class Actinopteri; order Siluriformes; family Clariidae; genus Clarias; species Clarias gariepinus. The sequence goes on along the minus strand of NC_071106.1, from coordinate 13,223,604 downwards.
ACAAGACACTTGTGTCAGATCTAGATATTCCCACGGCATCCCTCTATAGAACCATTGAGTTTTCTCTGAATCCCATAGACGTCATTCCTCTTATACCTGCCAATCACTGTCACCATGACGACACGGGATGCCTCTGCTACAATAGTCCTGTGACAGTCACAGCCCAGCAGTGAGCATGCAGAGGCTCCCCCTAATTAATATACACACGCACAAACACACATGTTGGAATTCTGGTTTGAAGTACTCTGAAATGTTACAAATAAATAATTACTGTATACCACGATAGTGTTGAATTCTAAAATCAAAAGTAAAAATTTTGTGCAAATTGCAGGTATAGTGAAGGCTAAGAGCTTTTAACATTAAAAGTTTATAAGTTAAGTCTTAATTTGTCAAAGAAATTTTTTATACTTTGCATATCCCAGCTTTGTTAGGAGGCTGGGGTCAAACCACGGGGTCAGTCATTATACGGCGCCCCAGGAGCAGACAGGGTTAAGGGCCTTGCTCAAGGGCCTAACGCCGGCAGTTTGGTAGAGGTGGAGCTTGAACCCGACCTTCCCATCAGTAGCTCAGTAACAATAAAAATATATATCTTTTTAAATTTAAATTAATGCCTCACCACACTCACACAGTTGCGCACGTGCACCCACACACACACACACACACACACACACACACACACACACACACACACACACACACACACTTACACATATACAAAGAACATAAAAACTGCACACTCTAAATATTTGTTCAACCACTTTAGGTTTGATTATGTGGAAATGAAAATGAATTGTGATCCTCCCAGAAACACCCCTAAAAAATCCCTGGAATAGATCATAAGTCCCTTTACTTCTGCTCCAAAAAAAAAAAGGTTTTGATACTCCCTAAGAAATTAAGTGTTTTTTTTTATAAGTCTAAATAACAGGTGTTTTTCTTATAGCAGCAAAGCTGTTAAGTACTAATCCTGTGAGTTTTCTTTGCTTGATGCATGCCAATAATTGAACCGGTGATTTTTTTTTTCCTTCGCCAGACAGTGTATAAACATTACACATTTTGGTTAATATATATTAATTTATTTATTAAAAAAATCTTTTTTCACAGTCAGAGCACTGAGGTATAGTTGTTTTAGTTGTTTTTAGTAGTTTTAAATCTTCATTTTCTTGACAAGGAATGTGCATTTAATTTTTTTTTAAGAGAAAACTGAGGCAGGTCAAGGAACAACCAAAATGGGTAACAGAAATACACCTGTTTTTTTGGATGCTCCAAAACAAATATTCAGTTTTATTAACCAGAGGTGCAGAGCTGTGCCAGAGCTGGATTTCATCCTGCATAAACAAGGTTTAAAAGATCTTTGAGAATAAATGCTTCCCAGCAGGAAATTTTGCTTGTCAAAATATTGAATATTGTCAGTGGACAGTGCAACCAACATTGGTTACTTACTACCATTGGGATAATGTTGAATGAATGACAACAATGCAGTGTTGAAAATACTAAAACAACATTTATGAAGTACTTTTCTTTTTGTCTCTCAACTGAAATACATCCTTTAAATGTTCATACATATGCTGGGAGCTTCTTTCCTCCCTGTTGTTCTTTCGTCTGTAAGTAAGTCCTTATGTAGGACTTGAACCTTGGTATGAATGGTAAGAGGACTGAATACTAACCACTGGTCTGTACTTAATGCACATTCTGTATATTGCTCTGTCAAACTAAACTATTCAATTAAAAAATACTAGACTAGCAAGATTTTGTTCAAGTGAATTAAATGCATTAGTAATGCATGAAAGTGAATTTTTTTTTTAAATATATTTTCCCCTACCCAACTGGTCAACATTTTCCCACAGTGACAACTCGTAATATATTAGTCAATTAGTCTGTGTAACCTCTACTTGTTTACAGTCTTTCATACTGTCCTTCACGTGCACTTCCACAACCACAAGCGTCAGAAGAATGCACTCCACCCTGAGCAATCACAAAGACCAGACACAGCTGCATGGTCTAACGTCCATTTGGAAATCTGCCTGGTCTCGTTCCCTTTCTTGGAACTCTTAAGCCATGTGCTAGTCTTTGTCCTTGTGCTGCGTCGTGTTAGTTTACTTCACAGGTTTGTGGGATGGATGTATGCAGTATAATTACCACCTGGCCTTGCGAAACAGGGTGTGATACCTTTTCCAAATGAATCAACATAAATGTCCATGTTTCTAAGCTCATACGTTAACATGTGTGGGTGCGTGCATGCGTACGAGGGTGTGAGGAGCTACAGGGGTTCAGGAGGTCTTGTCAAAGTGTGTTAGTGTGCGCAGCTTCAAAGCGTGGCTGTAAAAAGGCGTCTCACGAGCGCGCCCGATTCCGTTTAGTCAGAGGGGTTCGCGGGATTTTGTGTTGCATGCGAAGACGGCTTTCAGGGGTCAAGGTTAGAGGTCGGCCCGGTACATGTTAAGCTCTTAAGCCTTTAATAACACATGCGTGCACAGATAAGATCAACCGGCATAGCCTCTGTTACAGTTTAAATTAACGCTGGACAATTTATGATGTGTTAACTGTTACAGCAGGATTGGCTTTCTTAGCGCTGGTGTTTATAACTAAGCCTTTTCACAAAACACATTTTATTGCATTCTGTGTCAGAAAATAGTAAAAGTAAAGGAATGACAGTTTATGTATCCCACTAATTAACCTTGACATATCTTTATTTTTTACTGTATTAATTTTTATATATTGCATGGTGGATTTTAGTCTCAGTGCTTAACCATGCACTATCATACAGTGTGTCAACTATTTTTCATTTTCAAACCTTTAGTAAATGCACTGATTTTGTATGTCTATCCATCTCTCTCTGTCTCTGTCTCTCTCTGTCTCTCTCTCTCTCTGTTTGTGTGTGTGTGTCTTTTCTTTCTCAGTTGAGCTGGCCAGCTCCCAGAGACAGGGTGGATATGTGTATCCTGGCTGGTAAAAACCCTGTCGTAAGTAACACCCAGAATATATTACTCTAAAGCAAACAGCCTATTGTGATATTTTTTCCAATCATTAAACTATGTGTGCAAGTTATAAACAGATCTTACATACACTTTTTCGCTTAATGCCAAATTTTTTTCTTCTTTTGGCTGTCGATCTTTCTCCATCTTTTAGACCGAGTGTGCCAATTTTGTTCGTGTTCTGCACAATTATAACCGTACTCACGTCTACACATGTGGCACCGGAGCCTTTCATCCCACATGTGCTTTCCTGGACGTCAGGAGCCACAAAGAGGTGAGAGGTCAAGCTATAGGTTACTGACAGCAGTGCATATTTCTCAACTAAACACTGCATAAGGACTATTTCTTTGTATGACTTGTGGGTTGTAGCTGTGTTTTCACCCTGCTTCACATATTAACTTTGTTTGATGTGTGTTCCTTAAGGTAAAGGGCGGTGGGCTTCACTTGATCAGTGGCAGTATGGAGTCAGGCAGGCTGAAATGCCCTTTCGACCCCCGCCAACCTTTTGCTTCAGTACTTACGGGTGAGTGACCTTTTATCACACTGAAAATCAGTTTCTCTGGCTTAATGCACCTAGAATGCACTCTCCATAATGATTTATACCGCAGACAACCAGAAACGGTAGGACGGGGTGGGGCTGAGTTGGGTGGATCCAGCATGGATTTTGTAAAAAAAAGAGGAGTGAAATTAATTGAAACAGAAACATCTATTTATGTGCGGCAGCTTCATATACTAGATATCACATATCAGTCTGGTGTGGAAAGACAGCTCAAAGGATTTGGAATCAATGTTCTTCATAAGAAACAGTATATAAACACATCGTTGTAGGTTTGTATTTGGAAGGAAAACGAAAGGATCTGTAGATTTTATTAGAGGGGCTCTTCTTATAAGAGGTCACATTAATGGGGAAGTCCAACAAACTTCTTTAAACCCAAGCCAATGTAAAATTGGAAAAAGGACAAGAAGCAGGGAATGCTTTTATTCCCATCACATTTTCTGTTTGTAAATGCACACTGGAGACCTATCTGAATATATAAAAATAACAAAAATGTGAATTTCATACAATACAGTAAGTCCCCTTTCAAACAACTTACAATAGAGCTAATGAGAACCCAAATCCTATAAATCAGTCTCTCTCTCTCTCTCTCTATATATATATATATATAGAAGCGTTTTTCACCGCTAAGAAGGAACTTGGAGAGACAAGTGAGCTTCCTTGCTGCCCAATGCAAATGGCTGGGAGTACTTTATTCAGCACCAGCACAAAAACCATAAACAGCACATTCAATAGTCGCTAAAACACACATCCACAGTTATTAAAACAGACGTCTAACACACACATACACATAACCTGGCCGAAGCCACTACCCCAAACACCTTTCCCCAACAGGGTGAACACATAACAACCCCTCCCGCAAAGCATGATGGTTGCCACTCGAAACCCCGCCCACGCTATGAAATTCCAGTCGTCTAAATGGTTGTTCATGCGTGCTAAATGGTTGATGTGCATTCGTCTAAATGGTTGATGTGTGCCCAAAAGACGACCATCTTAGCAAAGATTATTTTACATTGCTGAAGTGGTAACTCACATTTCTGAACTTCTTCTCAGTGATGTTGCCTTGGAGACGGCTGCGACTGAAAGTAAATTGTTTATGGGTGTATAAGAAAGATTCTCAGCTGATATTATATATCAAACAGAGATAGAGAGAGAGAGAGATAGAGAGAGAGAGAGAGAGAGATTTTCTGGTCATCTGTACTTAATGTGCTTTGCTTCTGCATGTGTTTTACTGTCTGTTCTCAGATCAGTACCTGTATGCTGGAACGGTGTCTGATTTCCTGGGGAAGGACAGCATGTTTAGTCGCTCTCTGGGTCCTCCTCCAGACCAGCAATACATCCGAACAGACATCTCAGAGGACTACTGGCTCAACGGTCAGACTTTGCTATATACACACTAATATACACAACACTAATGAAGAGAAATCATGAGAAAATCAAGTTTATACCAAAACATGACAAATAAAGTAAGGCCCATATGTATTTTGACATTATTGTTTTCGCTATCTACCGCACTAAGATAGAATATGTATTTTTATGTTATCAATTCATTTCACTACTTGGTAGCAAATTCTTTGCAGTTACTGACTGCATACAATCTGGAGCCCAGACATGAGCGGAACCCTCATTTGTTGATGCTTTGCCAGACCTTTGCTGCAGCTGTCTTCTGTTCCCGTTTGTTTCTACATTCAGCATTTGAAATGCATGCTCAGTTAGAGTCCCATTAGATGATTTATGCTGGGGAAGACTTCTTTTGATCATTGATTTTGACACAGGGAATCCAACTTAAATGCCACACTTAAAATCCACTCTTAACTATAGGTAAAAACAAAGAAGCAATAACACACACCTACAGAAGCCATGCAACACATGAGAATCCATACACATACAAAAAGCTCTTCAATTCCTGCAATGTTTATCAGAAGAGCTGGAGCTCTTTGATCTTATATTTATTTATTTTTTTGTTTTAACTCCAATATACTATGGTAGACAGCTATTTGATCAGCCACAACATGAACACCACAACATAACACATTAACATTGTTTAGCAATTATTTACCAGTAAACTGGTGACAGGATCATGGGCACCCAAGGTTCACTCCTGCCCATGGGGCCCTAAGGGCAGCCCATCTGGTTTAAATCCACAGAAAAGCCAATGCAGCATAAAAGACAAAAAGGAAACGCTGGGCATGATAGAAAGGTACCAGGACACCCAGTGCACCACAGCCCGTCCTGCATGGGGCCCAGCAGGCAAAAAGCCCAAGACTGCCAAACCGGCCTTCAGATGCCAATCAAATGTGTCCAATTCACAAAGGCCTCACCCCACAACTCACTGCACTGAAAGGAGCCGCTGCCAATGTCCTGGTGCCAGACATCGCAGACACGACACAAGGGGAACCTAATTCTTTAGACTGTTTTTTCTTTGACATTTTTTAAATTGAATTTTGTATATAATCGTAAAATATCTCCTTGGTCACAGCAAAATTGCCGTATATTGGCAGACAAGACATTCTGGACTATTCACCAGTTCAGTTCATACAAAGATCTCCTTTATATATAGAAATTTAGATTGCAGTGGAATTACCCTTTTGGAAAATCCAGATACGACGCTATATACACAAACCCACAGGCTGTATGAAGAATGAAACCAAAACCACTGACAATTTAATATTTCCAGGCAGGCCAAAAGGCACCACAGATGTAACAGCACAGAGATTCACACACTCTTCGTACCATCTCCACCCACAATAAAAAACAAAACAAAAACAAAACTGAACTAAAAATGAACGTGCATGTATGCATTTTACACTTTATGTGTACTGTAAGTGTGTGATAAATCACATCTCATTGTGCCCCTCTCACCTAATTCACATGATTTGTTGGATCATCACATCTGTATCATGTTATCTTCTTTCTTCATGGTCTGAGCTGTACATCAGTCATAGATCTTTACTGCTATATGTGCAGGAATTTATGTACTTTGCTGCTTTGTAGTGTCTCATCTCCTTTGCTTTCCTGCTTTGGTGAAACTGAATTACAGTCGCTGCTAGGTTCTGGTTGAGGTACAAAGACCCTTTATGTGTGTGTGTGTGTGTGTGTGTGTGTGTGTGCGTGTGTGTGTGTGTGTGTGTGTGTGTTTGTGTGTGTGTGGGTGTGTGTGTGTGTGTGTGTGTGTGTGTAACCAGAGGGAAATTAAAACACCTACTTTATTATTTATTATCTACATTATTTTTCTCATTAGGAAAAGCCTTAACCCTTCTGATTTTTTTTTTTTTTATAGTTAAATGATCTCTATGATAAAAAATGATTACTACTGTAATGAAACTACAACTATAAGGTTTCATTCTTCTTAAAGTATGAAACTTTCTCTATGAAGACCAATTTTCTAATCATTGTAATTAATTACACAATCAGATTATATTCAAGTAGTTTAACCTGATAGTTAAAGTCATTGTGCTCAAGAGAACCCCTAATCATTGGAAAGCATTTTGTGTGTTTTTTCATAGGTATTGCTAATTTTATGACAGAGAGAGAGAGAGAGAGATATGTTGTTATATAATACTGTGGTATTTTATTGCTTAAAATTGTATTGTAAAAAGTAAAAATAGAAAGAGTAAGCCAATAGGATGGATCCCTAAGTTGTGAACAGAACAGTGTAAAATATTTTTTTTTAGGTTTTCAGACATTTCTCTTTCTTTTCCTCTGTCTTATTTCTGCAAATATGTTGTAATAGGGCAATGAACAAGCTCTCACTGGCTTTTGTTTCCTGTCTCCACAGAGGCCAAGTTTATTGCTGCTCATCCTATCGCAGACACTTACAACCCTGATGATGACAAGATTTACTTTTTCTTCCGTGAGGCCTCCCGGGAAGGGACCACTATGGACAAAGGCGTGCTGTCTCGTGTAGCGCGTGTCTGTAAAGTAAGAATCCCCGCAGGAACAGACCTGCAGCCGTCCTTGCTCTTCTTGATCAAAACGCTCATCACTCCTGTGATTCAGATATTTTCATATACATTTTATGCCCCCCCCCTGGGAGAGCAGACTTCCTTGTGCGTTTCATGCCATGAGATCTGTTGAAAACAGAATAAACCATTGTTGTCAGCAGGATAAATCATAGCACAGACCTGGCTGTGTAGTCGGAGTCTAAGCCCTTGTTCATGATGACGCCAGAGTGCCTGTACGCCAGACTATAATCATATTAACTGATGTCATACTTCTAAAAGGAGAATGCTAAAATATACACATAATCATAAATGTGTTTTTAAAGCCTAAAAATGGTTCTAAAAATATTTTTTTCATTGTCACATGCCGCATATCAGGTACCCGTATTTATATTGTGCTCTACACTCACCCCCTGTTCTCTCCCCTTTTTGTGCTGTATAAATAATATACAGTACATAGACCGAGAATGTAAAATCTTTGCTCTGAGGCTTTCAACGCTTAAGAAGTAAGCTGTAATGCTAGCCAAGGCCAGATACCTCTCACTTCAGAGAGAGCATCTTTGTAGATTAAAGTGTTTAAAAACACTACTGCTAAGCCTTTTATGGTTCTCCTTTTTCTTCCTCTCTCAAGCAAATGTGTTATTCAGTACACATAATGGCTAAGAACAAAATATCCAGTGCAGACTTCACCAGAGGCATTTGATCAAACACTCTTGAGAAATAACAAGGACGTTAGCTCATGCCTGAAGCAAATCTCTCCAGTAAGAGGCCGTCTAGCTGCTCCTGCAGTTAACCTGATTCTACAAATTAACAAAGAGGCCCCCATATACTCAATCTTACTAACTGAAAAAATGAGATTCAGACTCTTAAGTCCCTGTCATTTTCTGTCTCTCTGTTTCTGTGGATAATTGATGTTTGTTAGCTCTCCTCCTCGCTCTGTCTTAGTTATCAAAATAAGCTAGTCTGATTAGGGACAGATGGAGTTCTTCGCTTCATATGAAGAGAGTTTATTTATGAAGTCTATAAAATGAAGTGTAATAGTTACAAGTTAAGAAGTAACACCTGTGGCTTTAAACAATGACACAAATTTAAGACACTTGACTAACATCTGCGTGTTTGCGTATGTATTTGTGCGGTTTAGAACGATGTTGGTGGTTTGAGAAGTCTGACCAACAAGTGGACAACGTTCCTCAAGGCCCGACTGGTGTGTTCCATTCCAGGAACAGATGGTGTGGATACACACTTTGATGAGCTCCGTAAGTGGGTGATTTTTTTCATACAGCCAAGCACACACCCACAAACAAGAACAGTGTGTTTATTAGGAACATTGTTTTATCTCATGACAAATATTACTTTTTCAGCTATTCTAAAGCATTCATATGTGCTTGTATATGTTTTCTTTATAGAAGACATCTTTATGGTTTCAACTAGAGATGAGAAAAACCCCAAAGTGTATGGAGTCTTTACCACTACTAGGTACCCTTTTTTTTATTGCTGTCACTGAAAAAAATTACAAGCAGGATTACGAGGCCTTGATATAAAAACCACCCAGTGCTTCGACTTCCATTACTTTGTTTACTACTTTAGCAGCCTTGCAGTATGCTGCATACTTAGTTTATTATGAACAGCTCATCTCAATGTCCAAACATATATAGACACAAAACATGCATGGACTTTCTTCCATTACTGTAGATCTCCGGCTATCTACTTTTACCCATACTCTGTTTTAAAATATGTTGCCAAAATGTGACATTAAAGATGAAGCTAAAGAATACAGTTTGCTTCAAATGTAAATAAAATTACATGGTATTTTACAACATCCATGAAAGCTTATTTATGTTGGTGTTCTTGTTGTACCATCAGCTCTATTTTTAAAGGATCGGCAGTGTGTATATACAATATGGAGGACATCCGTGCTGTATTCAATGGGCCTTATGCACATAAAGAGGGACCAGATCATCGTTGGGTGGAATATGAGGGAAAAATCCCCTACCCAAGACCAGGCACAGTAAGGACCATATCACTTAATAATAATAATAATAATAATAATAATAATAATAAAAACTTGATTAACTAATCATCTAATTATTAGCCTTTTCCTAAGTGAAGTCGGTATGATGAAGTGGGGACACAAAGTATGCAGAAAAAAAACATTCCGAATAGATTGTAGTGATACATAGTAGTGATAGCAGTTACCACTAGAGGGCGATACAACCAAAGGCATAGGCTGCCTCAGCTTCAACTATTTCCCTAAAGCAAAGGACATTCTCCACATCAGCTTTTCAGAGATTTTATAAGATATATTGTGTTGTATTATAAATATTATAATCAGCAGTTGCTAAGTTCTGAGCACGTGACCTAAACTTTGTAACATCCACCAACTCCCAGAGAACCACTGCGGTGCATAGCATTTACTTTCAACTTTTATTGTAAATTGCTTTGGATAGAAGAATGTACCAAAGGCCTAAATATAAATGTTTCCCTCTTACAGTGTCCAAGTCGCACGTATGACCCACGCCATAAGACCACTAAAGATTTCCCAGATGACGTCATTAGCTTTATCCGCATGCACCCACTCATGTACAATTCTGTGTACCCAATCACTGGCCGGCCAATCTTCACGAGGATCAACACAGAGTACCGGCTCACACAGATCGCAGTAGACCGTGTCCCTGCTGACGATGGTCACTATGCCGTTATGTTCCTGGGCACAGGTAACATCACACAAATATTGAAAACTTTTACATTCTAAATACATAAATTGCTATTTATTTTTAATTTTTCAAATATCTATCAAAACAGTAAAATACTTGTGAAAATATGTAAAACAATTACCGGTGTCTACATACATACATATATACATACATACCTACATATTTACACCGATCAGCCACAACAGTAACACCACGGTTAGGTCACCTAAATAATATTAATGGTCAATTATATACCAGTAAACTTGTTATCTTTCATGGGCACCCAAGGCTTCTCTATACCTGTGGGGACAAAAGACCAGCTAGTCTAGTCTGATCTCATAGAAAGGCCAATGCCCCATGTGGGGCTTAACAGGCAATAAGTTCAAAGTTGTTCATCCAGCCTCAAAGAAGTCCCCAGATCTCAATCCAATCAAGCATTCCTGTAATGCACCAGACAATCAAGTCCAATCCATGGCAAGGCTCCACCCGGCAACCCATAGCAACCAAGGAATCCCTAACGTTGCAGTGCCAGACACCACAGCACACTGCCAGAGGACATGTGGAGTCATGCCATGAAGGGCCAGATCTGTGGCACAAGGGGAACATACACAATACTAAGCTTACAATTTTGTGTTTCAAAGTTATGGCTGATCGGTGTGCATACATACATACATACATACATATATGTTTAACAATGTATTAAATAAAAAGACCAATAGAGGGCGAGATGAGTCAACTTTCAAGGCGGTAAAAGTGTTGGCAATTGTGTGTTTTATAGATGCTGGTTCAGTTTTAAAAGTGGTTAGCATCACCCAGGAAAACTGGGCTGCAGAAGAGGTGGTGTTAGAAGAATTACAAGTATTCAAGGTAAATTTCAGGAAAACAAAAACAAAAACTCTGTTTCATGAATTTATCTTTCATAACCGCTTTGTTTCATATTTC